>NC_053497.1:146212009-146535759 GCF_905171775.1 Rana temporaria | reverse complement strand
CTCAGGCTTTCCTGCCGAGTTCCTGGCCCGGACGTGACGTCATAACATTGCACCCGGGCTTTTGTGAGTCATAGAGATTGCTGGAGACTATCTGTTCCTCAGCAATCTCTATGGCTAACTTCTGCCGGCGGTGGTCTCCTTCTACAAAATGCTGATTGAACGGACGACTTGGGAAAAGCACCGGAGGGTGGCGGGAGGGGGCGTCCCCTCCTGCTGCCTGTAAGAACGATCAAGTGGCTGAACAGCCGCTATGATTGTTCTTATGGTGTAGGGAATAGCCATCTAAAAAAACGATATCTGAATGATGCCTGCAGCCACAGGCATCATTCAGATAGCACCACTGAAGGCCCATGACATTATTTGGCGGCCAGCGGTCGGCAAGCAGTTAAGGAATGTTTTTGTTATTTTCCATGAAAACAAACAAGAAAATGTATACATTTGTACGCAATGAACACATAACCTTTCACACGGGCGGACCGTTCGCCTGCCAGTTTTTTAGGCGGACCTGAACGGGCGCTCCGTGCTCATCTATGGAGCCACGGATGTCAGCGGTGGCATGCCCGCTGACATCCGACCCGCTCTGATCCTCTACCGTCCATCGTCATTCAATTCCCCATAGGGGAGAGCGGCGCTCTGACAGGTCTGTCCCTGCACAGTGTGCGGAGACAGACCTGTCATCTGCCTGCTCGGCAGGGATCGAGGGAGCGATCCCCGCTAAGCAAAGCTCGCACAAGGTAAAGGTTTAGAATAGCGGCCGGGGGGGGGGAGAGAATAGCGGCACAGGGGGGGGGGGGAAGAGCGGCACGGGGGGGGGAGAAGAGCGGCACGGGGGGGGAGAAGAGCGGCATGGACGAACGGGGAGAGAAGAGCGGCACTGACAGGGGGAGAGAAGAGCAGCACGGATGATTACGGGGGGGAGGAAAGACTGCACAGAGCAGAAGACTTGCAACTCCCCTGACTGCCCAGGTATCGGCTGAGGCATCGGAGCATTTCCCCCGAGTACTCTAGTATCGATATCGGGACATCCCTAGTTAAAACCGCACCGCTAGCGGCCGAATACCGCTGCAATTCTGACGGTATAGCGCCACTAAATATAGCAGCGCTATACCACCCCAGTGTCAAAGGGGCTTAACTGTTTTAACCAGCTAAATGCTGAACTACCGTGCCTCAATCATGTGTGTTGTGTGCGGTTGTAGCGCAGCCACATTTACTGGAATGGGTCATGTTTGGCGGGCAGTTGTGCCCCCTGAGCAGGGTGGTATAATTTTGCAGCGACATGCATACACCCTTGACGGCTGCCATTCCAGCTAAAGAGGGAGCGTTTGAGGGGTGGGAAAATTGCGGTTCAACCCTGTGGTTTTATTTCCTCAGCCACCTCCCCCTCCCACCAAACCACTAGTATAAGTAAGCCCTTGGTGACAACGCTGCTCCTCCATAGATGCAGTACAAGGAATGAGTGTTGTCACCCTAGGACTGGAAAATGAATGCAGCCTCTACATTGGAGGACTGGCAAGCTGTGCTCTCTTATGTTTAGGGAGGACTCTTTCTGGGTTATAAAGTGTAAATGTACCAAGCCGTGTAAGGGTTGTTAGATCATAAACCAGGAATTTGCCCTTCAGATATGGAGACTTTGTAACCGTAATCCATTACCGTGATTGAAGAAAGAGTTTGTAGCATTGAGGCAGCTGTGAAGGTCAGTTAAAGATCCTCTCTTTTGCATCTCCCCACCCATGAAAGGACTTAATTGGCCGCCACTTAGAGAACCCCGCCCTGCGCTCAGGATGACAGCTGTCCCCGTCACTGTGACAATGGCCGGAATAGAGCGGTGTGCTGTGTTTGGTATTCATGGCACACTGGGCTCTTCCTGCCATTTGTACTCGGGGAAGGAAAACATTGAACAGAAGCACATTGGAGGCTGAAAAAAGGCACATTTCTAAAAACGTCCACTAAGCCACTGCAACCAATCGGAGATGATCTCTGAATTGCGGTGTAACCTAAAAATCTGTTACTTGCGATAACAGTAGTTCACATGTTAAACATCCCGAGGGGGAGATTTCTTAAATCTGGAGCACTCAGAATCTGGTGCAGCTGTGCATGGGAGCCAATCTGCTTCTAACTTCAGTTTCTACCAAAAAAAGCTGGACGCGTCTTTTTATGCAGAACTGCACCAGATTTTGCACGCTCCAGTTTTAGTAAATCAACCCCAATATGTTTTGCCATATTTAACCACTTATATACCTGTATTGCTATCTCGTTATTAGGCCATTTTTCTGGTTTCGCTGCAATGTTGTACCTAAATGAATTTTATAACATAGCATGGAGAAAGAGCTTCCTTTTGTTGGTATTTTTTTATAACAAATATTTTTTCATTTTATACTATGAAAGGAAAAGTGACCAAAAATTTGTGTTTGATTTGCATGTACCGTAATTACAATAACCCCCCCCCCCTCTAGTGGAGACAATCCCAGAATTTTTAGTGGCCAGGGACATGTTCCACCCCACTCCCTAAGACAGAATCATTGGTGGTCAGTGGTAACACCACCACCACCAAAAAAAACAAAAAAAAAACACTTTAAACGCAAAGGCTCCCACCATGGACCAAGCTGGTGTAGCGCTACCCCCTCAGGAGCCGCTGATTGTTTTGGGATCGGCGTATTAAGTTACCTCTATGTGTTATCTAGGGGTGAAGTAGTGAGTAGAGCAGTAATTGAATGTCCAATCGGTAGATGAAGTTTTCTGAATGCTTTATTTTCTTGGTCCAACATGACCAACATCAACTTAAGGTAGACAGGAAAGGTTGATGAAGTAAAGGAACTTGGCAGTATCAGGCTTTGGATAGAGAAAAGCAATCCTGCTATTCTGTAGTTGTATCAGTACGTCGCCACTCCAGCCAGAGTGGGTGAAGTGACTCCGGACAGACCTCTGCCACAGGCCTGGCAGCCGGAGTGCCACTTAAAGCGGTGGTTCACCCTCAATAACAACATTCTAGCATTAAATTAAGCATAGTAGCGCGAGCTTTATTTATTTTTTTTGCCCGGTACTCACTGTGTAATCCTATAATGAAGATTTCGACTCCCCGCGGGGGAATGGGCGTTCCTATCCAGAGGGAAGATGATTGACGGCCGGCTATGGCGCGTCACGCTCCCCGAAGATAGCCGGAGTAGGTCTCGGCTCTTCACGGCGCTATACAGCGCCTGCGCACAGACTATGTGTAGGCGCTGTGAAGAGCCAAGTCCTATTTCGGCTATTTCCGGAGAAGCATGACGCGCCAGAGCCGGCCGTCAATCATCTTCCCTCTGGATAGGAACGGCCATTCCCCGCGGGGAGTCGGAATCTTCACTATAGGATTACACAGTGAGTACGGGACAAAAATAAATAAATAAAGGCATACTATAGCTCGCGCTACTATGCTTAATTTAATGCTAGAAAAAAAAAAAAATTTATAGGGTGAACCCCCTCTTTAAGGTTGCTGGGAGGAACAAGTCTCAGCCACAGACTTGGCTCTGATTGAATATTGGGGCCTCTGCCACAGGCCTAGTGCAGATTTAAGTTAAACAGCAGAGCGAATCCTCCCAGTAAATTGTGCTAGGGTCACAGGTTGTCAGTGCAAGTGTACCTGTCAATGCCCGGTCACCAGATCCCCGATGGTTCGTTCAAGCCGTTTTGGATAACCTGCCTCCGGGTTCTCCTCAAGCCGATCCCCCACCGAACCGCACACAGCTTGGGATCTTCTCAATAGAAGTGGGGACCCAGTAAGTCACTGGGGCCCCTTGGTAGCATCAGTTGCTCCAGGCCAGGAGGGCCCAGAGTCAGGAACTCCACGTAGCACGCGACCCCAGGCCAGGTAGGCCATAGTGGTGGGGCCCGCGATGTGCGCACACCCTAAAGGTGGGTGCTGCACCTGGAACCAGGAACCCGCGAAGAACCCAGAACAACGGCCTCCGCCACAGAAATACTCCTCCCCAGCATGCCCCGTGAGGGAAAACTCCTCCAATTGGCTGCGGAGAAGAAGCCGCTCAGCCTGGACCCCTCTGGTGCCACCTGCCGCCCAGAGATGAAACTGCATCCCTGGAAAGCAGACTGACCCACAGAACAATCCAGATTTGGCGTCAGCAAAATTTAACAAAATTAAGAATGAGAGCAACTTATCTCTCTCATTCTTCCACTAACTTTAGCGTAGCGCCCTTACTGAAAGTAAGGGGGGGCTACACTGGGAATGAAGAAAATATCGTTCAGTGTGTTAAAGTGGAAGGAAAGCCTAACGGTAGCTATTCTTAAAGTGGTGGTAGTAAAGTAAAAGTCTCACAAACTGCTGACAGGCAAGAGACGGAAGAGACCATAGTGAGTAATGTGATCTGAGCAGCACATGCGCAGCTCAGACCACGTTTACGGCCCGCTCTGCGTGCTACAGCTTTGGGACTTTGGTGTGCTTGCGCAGGATTGATGTCGCCTCGGCGCAGCCAAGGGTAAAAAAAACATGGAAAGAAGACAAGGTGAAGATGAAAGCCGTTGGGCACCAGGGAGAGCAGTGTCAGCGCAGTGCTGGAGGTTTCAGTTTGAAGGCAAGTCTGTCATAATGTACCATTATGCTGTGCATTACTAGTAAATTATGACCTAAACCTGCCAGGAGACCCTGTTGTGTTTTCTTTCTTTTTTTTAAACAGACTTTACTACCGCTCTAATTGTTTTTTTACCTTAATGCATTCCCTGCATAAACCACTTCCTGCACTGATCATCAGTGCCTTGATTACAGTACAGGCGCATCAGTGCCGCCACATCAGCAAAGGAGAAAAATTACTTAATTACAAAATTTACTGACAGAAACAAAGACATTTTTTTTTTTTTTTTTTTTTCCAAAGTTTTTGGACTTTTTTTATAGCAAAAAATAAAAAACCCAGCAGTGGTTAAATACCACCAAAAGAAAGCTCTATTTGTGTGGAAAAAAAAAATACATTTGGGTACAGTGCTGCATGACCGCGAAATTGACATTCAAAGTGTGAGAGCGCTGAAAGATCAAAATTGGCCTGGGCAGGAAGAGGGTAAAAGTGCCCAGTAGGCAAGTGGTTAAAGTAAAAACACCCTACTATACGGGGAGCAATGGGAGCCATAGGCTTCTGCTGCTGTCAGTCGAATCATGACACCACAGTTCCTCAAATTCACAGCCATTGTCCTGCACCCCTTGCACAGAGCTGCAGGATCATGTGACCGGAGCAGATTAAAAAACTATATATACAGTGCCTTGAAAAAGTATTCATACCCCTTGAAATGTTCCACATTTTGTCATGTTGCAACCAAAAACGTAAATGTATTTTATTGGGATTTTAGACCAACACAAAGTGGCACATAACAGTGAAGGCAAGGAAAATGATAAATGATTTTGCAAATATGTGAAAAGTGTGGCGTGGATTTGTTTTCAGCCGTGGAGTCGGAAGACAGCACTGAAGAGAGAGCGAGAACCTTATTTTTCCATAGTGATTTTATTATTTTACAAACCTGGAGTTGGGATTAAAAAAATCCCAGAATACAAACCACTTTCCTGGGAGCTGCTGACCTGTTTTCCATGGTGCTGTGCTGTGCTGTGCAGATCAGGTGTCCTATCACTTGAGCTGCTGCAGGCTGGTTTTGTTTCATTGACTCACTAAATAGAAACACAGGAGGATACAAAGTCGGCAACACTCAAAACAATGCATTTATTTAAGGTATTTATATAGTGCTGGCAGTTTACACAGTGCTTTACATATATATTGTAGATTGAGATCAATCCCTGCTCTCAGGGAGCTTCCAATCCAAAGTTCCTAATTCACATACACATACCAGAGCCAATTAACCTACCAGCATGTCATTATGGAGGGTGGGAGGAAACCGGAGTCCCCGGAGGAAATCCACGCAGGTACAGGGAGGACATGCAAGCTCCAGGCAGGTAGTGTCATGGTTGGAATTCGAGGCGATGCGACAACCTTAGTGGTGCAAATGTTAACCACGTAGCCCCTGTGCTGCCCATTTCACATATTTATTGTGAAACGGCATCACAAAAGTCATAAAAAAGCAATTTTTCGGTATTGCAGAGTCCCTTCCTCGAGGTGTCCTAGAAATATGTCACTTTGAGGAAAGGACCCCGTGATGCCTTGAAATAATTATGTTAAATGCATTTATTTGTGGTGCTGGCAACCTCATTCGTATGTGGTTCTAGCATGGTACCCTCCTCGGCTATCTCATCGAGCACCAACCAGTTATTTAAAAGTCAAGTACTGTGGGGACTCGAGGACAGAGATGAAGATGACCACACTGATGTTTGCAGTTCAGATATTTGTGTCCTTAGAGCTAATAACAAGTAAACCTAGACCTGGTTATATAATTGTATTTCTTTTTTTGCATTATTGTCCTTGTATGTGGATAATACATGTAAGGATTGTGTGTCGGCTCTTGTCCCCCACATGCTTTCATTTTATTTTCTTCAGACCAAGCTGTTCAGTAAAAGTGACACACACTATCACATGCACATTTTCTTTCTTTCATTTAAAAGTCCACCTTTCTGATCATGTTTACACCAGTTACACCCCCCCCCTCCCCACGCTGGGTTCTTTGCCAACACCGCATCCTGGATTTTGTTCTATTTGGCCCAGCTATGTGTGGCTCTCACCATCAGTGCCGGTGACTTGTCCTCAATGTTCCACTATGGGGGAAGTTCCTTCGCTGACTGCGCAGGCGCAAACTTCCCGACGGAAATCTCCGAACCTCGCCCGGCATCCAGGCTCATTCTTTAACATCCCCGTGGATTGGAGGATGTTAAAAAAGGAGCCAGGAGGCCGAGCGAGCCGTCCGAGCGCAGCGAGGACGTGAGGCCGACTGGCCACTTTCCTCTAAGTCCACGTCGCCCTGGATGCCGGCCGCCGTTCGGGGATTTCCGTCGGCAAGTTTGCACCTGCGCAGTGCTTGAAGGAACTTTCCCGATAGCTGGAACCATCTCTGCGCATCAGTTCGCGCATGCGCTGGAACTTCCATGATACATGGAACCAGCACGGCAGATCACCGGCCCAAGACATTGTGCTGCCTGGTACCAAGAATGAAATGCTGCCTCCCCAAAAAAAAAAATTACGCCCACCAAAATGCCCACACATCCATTATTTTATATCATGATAACTAAAGTGGACCTATCATGGCTATATATATATATATATATATATATATATATATATATATATATATATATATATATATATATATGAGTATAAAAAGGACCTGTTATGGCTCTAGTCATGCAATTAACCCCACAGTGGAGCGGAGAGCGGAAGGGGAGGAGCGGTCGGGCGGCAATTAGCCCCACAGTGGAGTGCAGAGTGGAGCTGGCGGAATGGGATGGCGTGCAGGCAGGAAATTTGCTGCCCCCCTGAAAGTTCTGCATGGTACCATCGGGTCCCATGGTAGGGCCGGCCCTGCTCACCATGCAGCACATCATCCATTAACACGGATCTGTGATTGGGAGACAAGTGCCATCGTCTGGTCTTGGTCCATTGATGACTTTCTCTAGATCTGTAATGGTTGATCTGTAGCTCCTCAAGACCTGGAGCTGGGCGAGGAGTCTGTGCATTCCATGTAGGGTGTACTGATGGCTGTTGCAATGCTTTGCAGGCTGTAGTGCAGAAAAATAAATAAATAATTGCATTTTTTTTTAGTATGGGTGCACTCACTTTTTTTTTTTTTGTTCTTCATAAATGGACAATATGACTTACAATGAGAGTAAAAAGTGACTGTTGTAAGCTCCCTTATCGATGTTCTAGTTGGTCTTGAGCTTTGCCCTGTATGTGAAAGTGCCTGTTTGTTGGGTTTGTGACAGACACGTGTGTGGGTGTGCCTTTCATGCTGTTGTTATAAAGGTTTCTGAATTCTACTACATGACCGTGCATGTGTCTTCTCTTGCAGGAGGATGCTTCGGGTGGCGTCTTGTATGTCCCTGCTGCTGCTGTTTAAGGCGGTAGTTGGCTTACCCTGGTTTCAGACCATCGGTGGTGTCCTGGTATTCTATCTAGGCTCTGGAGGATGGAAGTTCATGAAAGTATTCTACAAGACCATAGGACGGGATGTCAGGTGAGCATGAACTGGATTTAAAGTAACACTGTCACTTAATAGGTCAAAACAGCACATGGCAGTTATTG
Source organism: Rana temporaria (assembly GCF_905171775.1). Taxonomy (NCBI): domain Eukaryota; kingdom Metazoa; phylum Chordata; class Amphibia; order Anura; family Ranidae; genus Rana; species Rana temporaria. The sequence continues at coordinate 146,527,606 of NC_053497.1, read as the reverse complement.
TAGTAAGAAGAGGCAAAATACGTCAATCTTTGTATTGAAACTTTGCCACGATGCTGCTCCCCAACTGCTGTAAGTATTCAATATGTGATTATGTGAATTTTGGACATGCTCTGTGCGCATTTCGTCCTGTTCCTGATCAATCAGCCGAAATGCTCTACATGAGTGATCCTGTCAGCCCCCTCCTGCTCGTGCAAATGAAAAATAAAATCACATATGGTCCACAGGTAGGTTACCTGAGGGAGAGGCATGGCTGGAAGATCTGATTTGCAAAGGGCGCTGCTATGGTGTAGCATGACTGTGTGATGAGTTTCTTTTTAATAAGGTGAACCAACCCTTTAAGCCATGTGTCCAGTCTTGACATAATGGGGGGGTTACTTACTAAAACTGGAGAGTGCAAAATCTGGTGCAGCTCTGCATGGTAGCCAATCGGCTTCTATCTTCCGCTTCAGTTCAATTAACCACTTGACAACTGGGCACTTAAACCCACTTAATAACCAGACCAATTTTCAGCTTTCGGTGCTCTCACATTTTGAATGACAATAACTCAGTCATACAACACTGTAACCAAATGAAATTTTTGTCCTTTTTTTCCCACAAATAGAGCTTTCTTTTGGTGGTATTTGATCACCTCTGCGGTTTTTATTTTTTTTCGCTATAAATGAAAAAAGAACGAAAATTTTGTAAAAAAATGAATTTTTCTTCATTTCTATTATAAGATTTTGCAAAAAATGAATTTTTCTTCATAAATTTGGCCTAAAATGTATACTGCTACATATCTTTGGTAAAAAAAAAAAAAAATTTGGATATTATTTAGTCTGGGTGAAAGTTATAGGGTCTACAAGCTATGGTACCAATTACTGAAAATTGATCAATTTGATCACATCTGATGTACTGACAGCCTCTCTCATTTCTTGAGACCCTAACATGCCAGAAAAGTACAAATACCCCCTAAATGACCCCTTTTTGGAAAGAAGACATTCCAAGGTATTTAGAAAGAGGCATGGTGAGTTTTTTGAAGTTGTCATTTTTTCCCACAATTCTTTGCAAAATCAAGGTTTTTTTTTTTTTTGTTTTTTTTTCCACAAAAGTTTCATATTAGCAGGTTATTTCTCACACACAGCATATGCATACCACAAATTACACCCCAAAACACATTCTGCTATTCCTCCCGAGTATGGCGATACCACATGTGTGAGACTTTTACACAGCGTGACCACATAGAGAGGCCCGACATGCAGGGATCACCATCAGGCGTTCTGGAACACCCAGACCAATTCTGACATTCCTCTCCTACATGGAAAAATCATAATTTATTTGCTAGAAAATTACATAGAACCCCAAAACATTATTTATGCTTTTTTAGCAAAGACCCTAGAGAATACAATGGCGGTCGTTGCAACTTTTTATCGCGCATGGTATTTGCACAGCAATTTTTCGAACGCATTTTTTTGGGAAATAAAACAGTTTTGTGCTTTTAAAAAAAAAAAACATTAAAGTTAGCCCAATGTTTTTGCATAATATGAAAGACGAAGTTACGCCGAGTAAATAGATACCCAACATGTCACCCTTCAATATTGCACACGCTTGTGGAATGGCGCCAAACTTCGCTACTTAAAAATCCCCATAGGTGACGTTTTAAATGTTTTTACTGGTTACATGTTTTTAGTTACAGAGGAGGTCTGGGGCCAAAATGATTGCTCTCGCTCTAACGTTCGCAGCGATACCTCACATGTGTGGTTTGAACACCGTTTTCATATGTGGGCGGGACTTACGTACACATTCGCTTCTGTATACGAGCACGCGGGAACAGGGGCGCTTTAAATATTTTTTTTTTATTTTTATTGTTCATTTTACTTAATTTATTTTAGTTTGACACGTTTTTCCCCAAAAATAAATGTTTTGATCACTTTTATTCCAATTACAAGGAATGGAAACATCCCTTGTAATAGGAATATAGCATGACAGGTCCTCTTTACAGTGAGATATGGGGTCAATAAGACCCCACATCTCACCTCTAGGCTGGGAAGCCTGAAAAAAAACAAGAAAAAAAACGATCCTGGCTTCGATCGCAGCGGTGAGTCAGAAGAAGCACCGGAGGGCGAAGGGAGTGGGGACGTCCCTTTTTGCCTCCCGTAAGAACGATCAAGAGGCGGAACAGCCGCCATGATCGTTCTTATGGTGTAGAGAATCGCCGGCTGAAAAAAATGATATCTGAATGATGCCTGTAGCTGCAGGCATCATTTAGATATCCCTGCACAAAGTCAAGGACGTCATATGACGTGGGCGGGAAGTGGTTAAAACGCATTTTTTCCCCCAGAGTATTTTCTGGGTATTGCAAAGTATTGGTGTGGGGGTATTGCAGAGTATTGGTGCGGGGGTATTGCAGAGTATTGGTGCGGGGGTATTGCAGAGTATTGGTGCGGGGGTATTGCAGAGTATTGGTGTGGGGGTATTGCAGAGTATTGGTGTGGGGGTATTGCAGAGTATGGTGCGGGGGTATTGCAGAGTATTGCGCGGGGGTATTGCAGAGTATTGCGCGGGGGTATTGCAGAGTATTGCGCGGGGGTATTGCAGAGTATTGCGCGGGGGTATTGCAGAGTATTGGTGCGGGGGTATTGCAGTGTATTGAGCGGGGGTATTGCAGAGTATTGCGCGGGGGTATTGCAGAGTATTGCGCGGGGGTATTGCAGAGTATTGCGCGGGGGTTTTGCAGAGTATTGCGCGGGGGTTTTGCAGAGTATTGCGCGGGGGTTTTGCAGAGTATTGCGCGGGGGTTTTGCAGAGTATTGCGCGGGTGTTTTGCAGAGTATTGCGCGGGTGTTTTGCAGAGTATTGCGCGGGTGTTTTGCAGAGTATTGCGCGGGTGTTTTGCAGAGTATTGCGCGGGTGTTTTGCAGAGTATTGCGCGGGTGTTTTGCAGAGTATTGCGCGGGTGTTTTGCAGAGTATTGCGCGGGTGTTTTGCAGAGTATTGCGCGGGTGTTTTGCAGAGTATTGCGCGGGTGTTTTGCAGAGTATTGCGCGGGTGTTTTGCAGAGTATTGCGCGGGTGTTTTGCAGAGTATTGCGCGGGTGTTTTGCAGAGTATTGCGCAGGGGGTATTGCAGAGTAATTGCGCAGGGAAGGCAGAGCATTGCAGAGTATTGCGCAGGGAAGGCAGAGTATTGCAGGGGTTAATGCAGAGTATTGCACAGGGAAGGAAGAGTATTGCAGGGGGTTAATGCAGAGTATTGCACAGGGAAGGAAGAGTATTGCAGGGGGTTAATGCAGAGTATTGCACAGGGAAGGCAGAGTATTTCAGGGGTTAATGCAGGGATGGCTGAGCAGGGATGGATGGATCTGTGACTGCAATAGTCACAGATCCATCCCACACTGCTGCTGCCATCCGCGCTCTCCTCTCACACTGTACCGATCGGTACAGCGAGAGGAGGGAGGAACCGGCGTCATCAAATGACGCCGGTTTGTTTACCTGTGATCGCGCCGTCATTGGACGGCGCGATCACATGGTAAAAGACCGCCGTTGCCGGTCAGTTACCGTGATCTGTGTAGCGCCGGGTCTCATAGACCCGGCGCGCACAGAATTTTCTGTGTGCACGCCCGAGGCGGCGCGCATTACTGCTTCTGGTGGGCGCCGTTTCAGAACGGCGACCCCCAGTTAAGCAACCACCTTGCCGCCGTTTGTAGACGGCGGCTGGTGGTTAAGTGGTTAAACGAACACTAAAGTAAAAAAAAATTTTTTTTTGTAAAATAACAAACATGTTATACTTGCCTCCACTGTGCAGCTCGTTTTGCACAGAGTGTCCCCTAATCCAGTCTTCTGGGGTCCCTCGGCGGCTGTCTCGGCTCCTCCTCACAAGAGCTTTCCACCTTCATGTGAGCGAGCTCGCATGGTGGAAAGCTTTTGCTGGCGCGCTCCCGTGATACAGCGGCGGGCATAGTCACCAACTGTATCACTCGGCCCTGCCCCCCGGCCCGCAGCGTCATCGGATGTGATTGACAGCAGCGCCAGCCAATGGCTGCGCTGCTATTAATCCATCCAGCCTTGCCAATCAATGGCCAGGCTGGGAACCGAAGAGGATCATGGGGACAAGTGTGGGACTTTCGAGGGGTCAGGTAAGTAAAATGAGGGTTCGGGGGGATGCATAGGATGCATTAAGGTGAAAAAACATTTACCTTTACAACCCCTTTAAGCTTTGACCAAAAACCTGGAAGCTGATTCGTTTCTATGCACAGCTGCACCAGATTTTGCACTCCCCAGTTTTAGTAAGGACTCTTTCACACAAGGCAGACTCCGTCGCCACGGAGTCCGCCAGCTCAGCAGGAGATCTCTCCGCTGAGCTGGTGGATGATGGACAGTTCCCTCTCTGCTCACTGAGCGGGGAGGGGCTTGTCTAGCGACGCTGTCTCCTATGGAGAGATCTGATGAAAACGGACATCATGTACGTTTCCATCAGATCTCACCCAATCCGATCCACCATGGACGGATGGCGACGTATCGCCATATGTCTGATTTTAGCGGATCAGGTCGGATGTCAGCGGACATGTCACCGCTGACATCCGACGCTCCATAGGCTTGCATGGAGCGGCCGTTCAGGTCCACCAACAAAACTGACAGGCGGACCTGACCGTGTGAAAGGGGCCTTATTTTCCTGTAATGTTTAAATCAAATAGAACTGGCTGAAATGATTACTATCCCTGGAGCAAATCCTGCTTTAGGCTTCCTTCAGTGTTGATCACAAATTTTTATTTTTACCAACAGGGGGAAGCCTAAGCATATTTGTACACATGTGCATTTCTGAAGAGATGGTGTGCCGTGCATTTGTTGTTGGTTGGATTTCGGTCCTTTTAGCTTCAGTGGAATCTGTTGGGATCTTGCTGGCCATACTGGCATTCTGCAGTGTACAAGCAGACACAATTAAAAAGTGCTGTGTTCAATATGAAATCGATGGGCTTCGTTTATCAATATGTTCTACAGCAGAAATTTGCTTAGGACATTTGGATAAACATAGCCTGGGGTAAGTGGCCTCTTGCATGTCTGATTATCATTAATACTGTATTCCCATTTACATTTTAGGGAACATAGCTATACTTATTAGGATTGCACCAATACCGTTTTTTTACCAACGAGAATGAGTACCGATTCTTTCAGTCAATTACTCTGATACCGAGTCCGATACCATTGCAGGATAATTTGAACTCATATAAAATGAATGGGCTTAAATTGCACTGCAAAGAATTGAGAATGTGGTGTAATCATTGCAATTTTTCCTCACCGCTCCTGTGTGAACCCAGGTTGAAGTCACTATGACAAGCCTTGGCTCACACAGGAGAGTGGTGCAGGAACTGCATGCGATTCAGACAGCAATGCACTGCATTCCTGTTCATATTGCATGCGACTTTTTGCAGTGCGATTTGAGCCCATTCAGTTTCAGGTATCGGAGCATTTGCATGAGTACTCATGCAAATGCTTAGTATTGGTACCTGTATTGGATGCGACCCTAATGCCCCTATACATACGAGCGGAATTTCCGAGAAGAAGTCTGATGTGAGCTTTTTATCTGAAATTCGGACCCTTTTGCTGTCGGAATTTCCGCTAGCAAAAGTTTGAGAGCAGGTTCTCAATTTTTCCAACGGAAAAAAATCCTATCGGAAAATCCGTTTGTCTGTATGCAATTCCGACGGGGAAAAAAAACACAAATGCTCGGAAACAATTCGACGCATGCTCGGAAGCGTTGAACTTATTTTTCTCGCCTCGTCGTATGGTTGTACGTCACAGCGTTCTTAACGCTCAAAAGTTCAGAGAACTTTTGTGTGACCATGTATGCAAGCCAAGCTTGAGCGGAATTCCATCGGAAAAACCATCCAACTTTTTCCGGCGGAAATTCTGCTTGTGTGTACAAGGCATAATACTTATTGAAGAAATTGAGATCAGTGATGATGTGCAGTGTTAACCCCCATAGTAACTAATCAGTTTACAGCCTACCAAAGTCAAGTCATTAAATGATACAGTAAGGATACAATCAGAAGGGTGATTAGGGATATACAGCTGATTCCTGCAGGAAGAACCAACTGCGGCTGGGAAGCCTGTACAAAGCAATGACGGGCAGAGAGGGGTTTCAGCTTTTTGTATGTATTCACCAAGGATGAGCTCCGGCCTGTTCGCATAGAACACATGCAGAGCCCGCCAGGAAGTGTGTACGGCGCTGCGCTAATCACAGCCAGGGAGACATTTCACAATCCCTGCAGCCGAGCATCAAGACAATGTCTCCCTGGCTGTGATTAGCACAGCGCCATGCTCACTTCCTGGCGGGCTGTGCACGTGTTCTATGCGAACACGCCGGAACTCATGCCCAGTATTCACACATCCAGCTCTTACCTGCATTTAGGGACAAATGACCAACCCTGGACACAATGGGGTAGATTTGCTAAAACGGGAGCACTCAGAATCTGGTGATCCATTTTTTTTAAATGTCATTAAAAACTATCGTGTGTTGGCTCCAGAGCATTTTTCTCGACGTGAAAAATGGCCATTAAAAATTTAGAGCATGCTCTATTTTTTTCACGTTGTGAAAAACGGTCGTGTTTAGGCTTAAACGACGTGAAAAAAACGTGCATGCTCAGAAGCAAGTTATGAGACGGGAGCGCTCGTTCTGGTAAAACTAGCATTAGTAATGGAGATGGCACATTCGTCACGATGTAACAGATTGAAAAGCTCAAAGACTGAAAAGCGCGAATCGTCTCTCACCAAACTTTTAATAACACGATACCGGCAAAAGCAGCCCCAAGGTGGCGCCATCCGAATGGTACTTCCCCTTTATAGTGCCGTTGTACGTCACCGCGCTTTGCTCAAGCATTTTTTTTTTTCACGATTAAGTGTATGCAAGGCAGGCTTGACAAGAATCACGTTTTTAAAAAAGTAGTTTTTTCTAGATCATTAAAAATGGTCGCGTGTACGCGGCATAAGAGTAAAAAATGTTTAGGTAAAAGTATCCCTTCTCACTCTCCCCAAAAAGTACCTGAGCCCAATCTCGATCCAGTGCTGTGCCTACCTGCACAGGCTCTCTTCTTAACGTCTCGTTTTCACAGGCTTTGCTGAGGCCATTGGTTCCTGCTGCTGCCAGTCAAATCCTGGGACTGAGCTGCGCTGTGTGTGACTATGGACACAGGTAGCGAAGCTCAGGACTGAACCCCCGAGGTGTGCCACGATAGGAAGCAGCTTCCTTTTGGTGACGCATTGCGAAGAGGGCAGGTAAGTGTTTGTTTGTTTTTTGCATTTACAATTACTTTAAACATTATACATGGGTGCTCAACCTGTGGCTCTCCAGCTGTTGCAAAACTACAATTCCCATAATGCCTCAGCCTTTGGAAGACATGCTTGTACCTGTCAGCGGCTTGCAATGCCTCATGGGAATTGTAGTTCCGCAACAGCTGGAGAGCCACAGGTTGAGCACCCATGCATTAGTACAACTTTTTTTAGTTTAAGAAACAAAAGTGTACTTTCAATACACCTGGAAAACCCAGGTTTGGTGGGGCACTATAATCTGCTGGGCTGAAAACAGAATATTAAGTCTTTTGGCAGGTAAAACGGTTTTCCATTCTTGTATTGGAACTGTAAACATAGCCGTTTTTCTGAATTTCGTGTATTGGGGCAAAGTCCTATACTGTCCATACACTGGCGCCATTTCTGACAATTCAACCACATTTTTTGGTCACGTAAATGATTCCGTGGGTCTGGGCAAGCACCCCCCGTTTTTATTGTTCGTTTTTTTTTTTTTTTCACTTCAGACTCCACCAAAGATAAAAAGGATCTATTGGGCGAGGAGAGGACCGCGCTCCTGGCCCATACTTCACTTGCTGATATCATCTCCTCTATGGTATCGCATCATTAGTGGATCACGATCGTTTTAGTTAAATTTATAATTTCTTTTCCTTTATTTTTTTAATTTTATTTTTTTAATCTATTTAAGATATTTTTCTTTCTTTTCATATTTCATGTTAATTTTCATAGGAACAACAAAACAATCCAAGTCTTGAGTGGAAAAAATATCCTTTCATCCCCTCCCCTTCCTCCCCCTCCCCAAGCCTCCCCTGCCAGTTTCTTTTTCCCTAATTACAGTACCTTTTAGATGCCATTATTGCACAATCCCACCTCTCTCTTCATCATATCCGTTGCGCCCTAGCTCTCACCGGACTACATAAGAGAGACCGCTCGGGCTCATCTCTGCCCGCTCGACCTCTCTCCTACCAGTCGTCCCCCGTGCAAGCCTAACCAATCCCATATGCTACAAAATCTCCAGCCTCTCTTCAATGCATCATAAATTAATATTAATACTCATGGCGTCAACAAAACTCATTGTGTGTTTAAACCTTTTCCATTTATCCCACCTTTCCATGCACTCTTCCCATTTCTCTTCGTCTCTAAATCTTAAAAATTCTAAACTATAAATTTCTTCTACTCTGCTACACCACCCTCTCAATGAGGGACTCTCTTTTTTCCGCCAGTTCCGCGCTATTTGATGTTTTGCCGCATTCAAAAGTTCTGGGATCAGAGTCTTCAGATATTGTTTTGTTGGAGTTCGGAATCCATGCAAAACACATACCCAAGGATCGTCCGGGAGTGCGTTATTTGTAATTTCAAACATGGGCCATAGTGCCCACTTCACCGCAATCCCTCCAGCATTGCTGTGAAGCAGAGCCTGAGAATTTATATAATTTATCCGGCGTGAGATACCATCTAACCAAACACTTGTAGTTTAGTTCTCTAGTGTCATTATTTATTGAGGTTTCATGGACCCTGGTTATTATTTGGTTAATCTCGAACTCGTTCAACCGAGAGCCCAGTTCCTCTTCCCATCTCTCGATAAATGGTAGAGTATTCTGTGTTCTTGTATCGTTTAATATCTGATATATTTTAGAGATTATGCCCTTCTCTATTTTTCCACATAATTTTTTAAAGGGGGAGAAGATTTGTCCCTGCTCTAATCGGTTGGGGAAGACTGTCGAAAAAATGTTTTAGTTGTGTGTACCGCCAATCATTGATATGTATCATTTCCTTTTTATTTTTTAATTCCTCCATTGTTAAAAGCCTATTTCACTTCATGACATCTTTTGATTTAATATTTTCTTGTAATATCCATATTCCAAACCTGTTTTTTCCCCCCGTTTTTATTGTTATACAGTTTTTTTTTATATAAACTGTTGGTGGTAGCTTGCCCTAATCTGTTCTGTTGGGTTGGCTCCTGAAAATAGTTGTCAAGTCAAAAAGGTTGCCTCAAATGTAAAGCCATTGCTTTTTTCCAGTAATAACCAATTGGATGCCGTATTATGAGAATCTGTCACTTTGCCCATTCAGAGCGAAGTGACAGGTTCTCTTGAAAGCACAACCCCACCAGCTACCCACACACTAATACTCGCCTTTCTCTGTTTCCTTTGCTCCTCAGAACCTTTGTAAATACCTGGTGCATCCAGGTAGGGTGGGATATCGGATCACCTTCCCGGCCTCCCAGGATGCAATGCTCTTAGCAGCCAATTGACAATCACCTAGTCATGTGTGGGGTAAAGGAAGCGGGTCAATAACCCTGTGTAAGGTCTGGCACAGAGCTCACATGGGATTTAGGCAGACGGCTCTCGTAGACAAACTGGAGTACAGGAAAGGTAAGTAGCAGTGCAAGAGTTGGTGAGCTATCAAGAGAACCTGTCTCTTTTGCCATGAATGGGTAAAGTGACATGACCCTTTAAATTTTCTAATGTGTACTAGAGGTGCGACAACTGTGCACCTTGAGTTGGCCAAATGAACAACGCTTTCCTTCTAAAGTTGCTAAATGGTTATACAAGGCATATGTAGAAATAGTTTATTTTTCCAGTTATAGAAGCCATTTACTATGTTTGTTAGAACAGATAAACATATATGCCTTCCCGGCTATCTGTAGCAGACCTCCCATACAACCCTTTGTACCTTCTGAATATGTTATTTGGTTCCTCGTCCTTGGACTTGATTTTCTGATGGTGTTTTGAATTGGACTGATAAGCGTTGGACTACGGCACCTGCACTCACTTTGCACAATACTGCAGTATACTGCAATCTGTATCACCCGATGACACAAATTAATAATAAAACTAATCTGCTACTTTTCAGAAGGAGACTTTAGTGAGGCAGTTCTATAATTTTTCCTAAAGGACGCCATCGCTGTGTAAGGGGCCGTTCACACCAGATGCCTTGGACTGTGCTTGGTAGCCTTACCTAGGCAAAAACCCTTGTTCCCGATCATGTCTGCTCACACCACTGTGCTACAATGCTGAAAAAATTATGGCATTTTTTTTTTCGATGCTGCGTGATGCATCCAGTAGAACCTAATATAATGTAATTTTGTGACATTTCAGTAAAGTTTGCACAAACAAAAAAGCAGGGGGAGAAGAAGGGAGTGGGCTGCCATTTACCACTGTGTATACGCCCACATGTGTGACTCTATAGTTACATGGGCTGCTCAGATGTGATGGGGAGGAAATACTGAAAACTGAGCATGTGCAGAGTTGCCAACACTGCTCTGCAAAATCCCTAGCTGAATTGGGGTCCTGAACAGAAGGTGGAGATAGAGAGCAGCAGGATCAACCAGGTTTTTTGCAGAATACAGAAAACAAATCTCATAGTGACTGAGTATGAACAGCATGTAATACACCATTTATTTATAGTTTTTTATGATGTGGATTTAGTGCCAATTGTAGGTTTAATACCACTGTATAACTGAACTCCAGACAGATTTAAAATAGACTTAGTAATGCAGCTCTATATTCACTAATAAGTACTTTTATATTTCCTTTTTTTTTTTTTTTTTTTTAAATGCAGCTTTAACCACTTGCCGACAGCAATATGCAAGTGGTTAACCTTGGATTATGGCTGAAGATATCAGCCATAACCCGATACCGTTCGGGTCCGAGCGGCTCATGAGCCACTGGAACGGTTTTCAAAACGGCGCGAGGGGACGTAACCCCCTTCCTGCTGGTGTTTCTCAGGCTTACCGTTTCTGCCGGTTCACCTGAGAAACGATACGGCAGTGACGCCGGCGGCTTTCACAGGCAATTAAAGGGTTAACACTCTGATCGACTATATGGCCTTGGAGGACCAGAGGGACGTCAGGGCGTCTTTTTCGGTCCAGGCTGGAAGAATTTTTATGTATTTTTGATCTTTTGCTTTTAAAGGTAAAAATATTTGGTCTTTTTGACCCCAGATCTCTCCATAAAAAGAAACCCGTCATCCTTATTTCTATTGCAAGGGATGTTTATATTTCTTGTAATAGGAATAAAAGTGATACAAAAAATAAATAAAGGGATAGTGTAAAAATAAAAAGTAAAATAAATAATACGTTTTTTTTTTTTTTTTTTTTTAAGCATCCCCTTCCCTCCATACTTGCGCACAGAAGCTAATGCGTACGCAAGTCATGCATGCATATATAAACTGCATTCGAACCACACAGGTATTTCCACTAACGTTAAAGTGAAAGCAATAATTCTAGCACTAGACCTCCTCTGTAACTTTAAACGGGTAAGCCGTAAAGGCGTTTGAAGCGTCGCCTATGGAGAAGTAAAGTAGTTTGTCACCATTCCATGAGCATGCACAATTTTAACTGCTTGCCGACCAGCACACGAAGATATACGTGGATAGGGTGGCTCGGACACGCAGAAGGACGTACCTGTACATCCCCTTTAAGATTGCGGCATTGTGGATGCGCACGCCTGCCGTGAGCCCGACCGCGGGTCCCGCAGACTCGATCGCCGTGGAGATACCAGCGATTGTCTCACTGTGAGTTAGAACGGGGAGATACTGATGTAAACAAGCATCTCCCCGCTCTGCCTACTGACAATGACAGTGATCACCGCTTCCTTGTGACATGTAGCCCACCCCCCCTACAGTAAGAATCTTACTTGGGCACACTTAACCCCTACAGCGCCACCTAGTGGTTAACCCCTTCACTGCCAGTGTAATTTTCACAGTAATCGGTTAATTTTTATAGCACTGATCGCTGTAAAAATTACAATGGTCCCAAAAATGTCATAAGTGTCTGTGTCCACGATAATGTCGCAGTCATGATAAAAATCGCTAATCGCCGCCATTACTAGTAAAAAAAAATATATTAATAAAAATGCCATAAAACTATCCCCTATTTTGTAAGCGCTATAACTTTTGCGCAAACTGAACCAAAAATATGTAGAAGAATATGTATCGGCCTAAACTGAAGAAAAAAAATGTTTTCTTTTTTTTATATATATATATTTTTTGGGGATATTTATTATAGCAAAAAGTAAAAAAATAATTAATAGAACATTGATCCTGCTCCTTTAAAGCATGTATAACAGCTTGTGCTGTGTCATTTGGCACCTTGTATCACTTGTAATACCTGGCTGATCCTGCCAGTTTCTACCCTCCTCTTTGTAAACGGACCACGGTTCATCATGGCTGCTGACCCCCGACACCGTGGTCAGTTTGCATTCCTCTGTCATCTGCTCCTGTGTCCCCCCCCCTTCTCCCTGCTGGTCTGCCCCTGTGTCAGGGCCCAGCCCCTCCGCTTCTGCTGCTCTCAAATGTCCGGATGTGTTTTGTCGGATAATCCAACCGTCTGTATGCTCCATCACAATTGTCGCAATTACCGACAACAAATGTGCGATAGCCATGCTCTCAAACTGTCCAACAACAAATGTATCCTGTCGGATTATCCGATTGTGTGTACACAAGTTCGTCGGACTAAAATCCAAAGTATAAACACGCATGCTCCGAAACCAATATTGAACCATCAGATAACATAAGCAAATGTTGCCTAAAGGGTGTCGCTAAAGAGCTGTAAAACCACGTAGTTTTGTGTATGTTGGCTGAAAAAGTTCTGCCGTCTGTATGCAAATCCACGGATTTGTCGGACGGAAATCACCTGATCGTGTGTACAAGGCTTAATAAGTGATGTCATCCCCTGAACTGCGTTGTGTCTGGTGGGCCTCTATAAGGCAGGTAAAATGGCTCCCTTATGTATTTCATCTGTCTATATAGGTGATTGTCTGGAGTTCAGATTTAACAATTAAAACTAGACATGTGCAATTTGTTTTGTTTCTAATTCGTTTTTTTACGGAAATTCGTTAATTCCGAATTTTCGTATTTACGAATTTTTAATTTACGAATTTTCACATTTCCGAAAATTCGAATTTTCATATTTCGGAATTTTCGTATTTCCGTTTTTTATTAATTTCCGAATTTTCGTATTTCCGAAATTCGTAAATACATAAATTCGGAAATGAATAAAAATGTATTTTTTCAAATTTCGAATTTTCCGAATTTCGAATTTTCGTATTTCTGAATTTCGAAAATGGAAAAATTCGAAAATGGAAAAATTCGAAAATGGAAAAATTCGAAAATGGAAAAATTCGAAAATGGAAAAATTCGAAAATTGAATTTTTTTTCGAAATACGAAAATTCGAAATTTTGAAAAATTTGAAAATCAAAATTTTGAAAATTGAAAATCAAAATTTCGAAAATGGAAAAATTCGAAAATGGAAAAATTCGAAAATGGAAAAATTCGAAAATTGAAATTTTTTTCGAAATACGAAAATTCGAAATTTTGAAAAATTTGAAAATCAAAATTTTGAAAATTGAAAATCGAAATTTCGAAAATGGAAAAATTCGAATTTTAGAATTTTTCACTTTTCCAATTTCGATTTTTTCAGAAATTTCGAAATTTGGAATTTTTCAATTTTCGTATTTCCGAATATTCGTATTTCGAAAATTCGAAAACTGAAAAATTCGAAAATACGAAATTTCATTCATTTTTTTCATTTTTTTTGCTTTTTCGGAAATCCGAAAAAAAAAAGATGTCTAATTAAAACTGATTAACCACTTAAGGACCCCCTTCACGCCGATATACGTCGGCCGAATGGCACGGCTGGGCACATCCACGTACATGGCTCTTTAAGCCCAGCCATGGGGTTGCGCGGCGCGTGCACGCGACCTGGTCCGAAGCTGCGCGGGACTCGCGGACCCGATTGCTGCTGTTGTCCCGCGATCGGTCCCCGGAGCTGAAGAACGAGGAGAGCTGTATGTAAACACAGCTTTCCCGTTCTTCACTGTGGCGCTGTCATTGATTGCGTTTCCCTATAAAAGGGATCACACAATCGATGACGTCACGCGTCCCCCTACAGTTAGAAACACAAATGAGGTCACACATAACCCCTTCAACGCCCACTTGTGGTTAACTCCCAAACTGCAATTGACATTTTCACAGTAAACAATGCATTTTTAATGATTTTTTTGCTGTGAAAATGACAATGGTCCCAAAAATGTGTCAACATTGTCCGAAGTGTCCGCCATAATGTCGCAGTCATGAAAAAAATCGATGATCACCGCCATTAGTAGTAAAACATTTTTTATAAAAATGCAATAAAACTATCCCCTTTTTTGTAAATGCTATAAATTTTGCGCAAACCAATCGATAAACGCTTATTGCGATTTTTTTTTTTTTTTTTATACCAAAAATAGGTAGAAGAATACGTATCGGCCTAAACTGAGGGAAAAAAATTATGTTTTGTATATTTTTGGGGATATTTATTATAGAAAAAAGTAAAAAATATTGCATTTTTTTCAAAATTGTCGCTCTATTTTTGTTTATAGCGCAAAAAATAAAAACCGCAGAGGTGATCAAATGCCACCAAAAGAAAGCTCTATTTGTAGGAAAAAAAGGACACCAATTTTGTTTGGGAGCCACGTCGCACGACCGCGCAATTGTCAGTTAAAGCGACGCAGTGCCGAATCGCAAAAACTGGCCGGGTCCTTTAGCTGCCTAAAGGTCCAGGTCTTAAGTGGTTAATATCCATGCCTGCCGTAGAAATAAACGAGAGGCCAAGGAGCTTGAATAAATACGGGACCTGTTTGCAGCAGAACTTGTGTCCTATTTCACGTACCGGAAAGGGCTGGCAGATAATGCACAAGGTATAGTGAAAACCAAGGAGGGTCTGCAAAGAAGAATAAACTTCTACAGATAAAGCTTGAACTTGTTTGGACTGTATTTGTTGTTTGATATCAGACTGTGATTTTTGTTTAATGTTAAACTGATGTTCTTAAGGTGTGGTAAGGTAAACGGACCCGCCATTATGTTCCAGCATCTATAGAGCCCAATAAATAGTTTCCTGAATTTTAATTGACGCTCTGACTTTTTTGTTTTTAATTTTCTCAGAGGTGCTATGACGCTGTTCCGTGTGAAGATGCAAGTTAAGCGTCACCTTCGAGAGAAGAATACAATCCCCGCCATATTCAAGCAATTGGTCAACCGCCATCCAGACAAAACAGCGTTGATCTTTGAGGGGACGGGTGCTTCATGGACTTTTAAAGAACTAGATGAATTCTCCAATGCCGTTGCCAACTTTTTGTACGCAGAAGGCTTCCGTAGCGGGGACGTTGTCGCTTTGTTCATGGAGAACTGTAATGAGTATGTGGGCCTATGGCTCGGCATGGCAAAAATCGGAGTGGAAGCAGCTCTGATTAACTTCAACCTGCGACTTGATGCCTTAGAGCATTGCTTCAGTGTGTCCAACTCCAAGGCTGTGGTGTTCGGTCGGGAAATGTCCCAAGGTGAGGGCGAAATAACTGGATACTAGTAACTGGGCTGTAATGGGAATGTAAAGGGGCCTGCAGTGGGAGTGGTTGATAATTCTCTGATACAATGAAGCTGGCTACTCTGCAACATCCATTGCAACAATTCTTTATTGCCTACATAGCAGGATGCAGTAATAACATGCTAGCGTGTTTCGGCTGAGTGCTATAACTTAGGCTTTGGTCGAAATGTAGTCAATAAAGAATTGTCGCAATGGATGTTCCTGAGTAGCTGGCTTCATTGTATCGGAGGATTGTTGCTACATTTCTGTTTCGACATTTTTTTTTTTTTTTTTCAATGTAGAAGAAGGGATACAAAACAATTTACTTGTACAATGCTAAGCTGTTGGGACGTAAAAGAAACCAACAATAACATCAAGATCAACTGGACAATGATACAGGTTCACGTCATAGACCAGCATACATACTAACAGCTAGGAAACATGAGATAGTCCTCAGTTGTATTAGGGAACCAGCCTGATTTGAGGAGCGATGATGATCTAGCTAGAGATCCCCAGACCACTTTTCCAGTATTATTGCTACATTACAAATGCATTTGAGCCAGAGCACTGGTTTCCCATCTCCCAGGTAATCTTTGTTGAACAGTGGTTCATAATTTTTTAATTCTACAAGCAAAATTGGGGTTCCCAGATTACCGACTGGTGGAGTGTGGTGGACAGGTAACATAAAACAATGCTTGGGTGCTTGTTTTGCAGAGGCAGGCAGCTAGCATTCTTAGATAAAGCCTCCATCAGTGCAGGTTTCATTTGGGAGTTGTTCCCACCAAGACATGATGCCGGAAAGGCATGTTGTGTGTGTGTTTTCCGCACCACAGGTGAACACCCCCCCCCCAAGTCGGTGCCGATGGGGTAGATTTCCTAAAGGCAAATTAGACTGGGCACTTTACAAGTGCAATTGCTCCAGGGGGAAGCTCCGTAAACTTCCATCATCCAATCATGTGCCAGAACAAATTTTTCTGCCATCCAGTGAGTTTTGCAGCCAGTTCAAGTGAATGAGCTGCAAAAACTGGACTGTATGGCAATTCCACAAAAACATGTAAAATTCCGGTGTGACCTAGTCCTGAAGGGAACATCTTCATTGCAGTCAGGGCTCAGAGATATGCAAGTCATTATTGCTCTATTGTCTGTATAAAGAAAGCCTTTGGTTTCTACAGAATTAAGTGCTTGTCTTCACACTGCCCCAAGCCGATGTTCTCAGTATAGTAAGCCTACCCTAACTCTAGTGGAGATTGTCCTGTGGGCACTGGTGGTGTATGCATCTCTGCCACCTTAAATTAATTAATCTATTTTTGGAGGCGATAATGGAATGTGGAAGAATGCGCTGTTCTCCATTTGTGTATAAATTGCTGGTCCATTGGAAAAGGTTCATCTGCTAATTTTTTTTGCTTTTCTTTTTCCATTTTCTTTTTATGTTCCCAGCCATGACGGATGTGTACGCCATGATGGGTAAACCCACACGTCTCTACTGCGTGGGTGACTGTGACCCATCAACGATTCCCCCTGGAACAGAATTCCTGTCTCCATTACTGCAGAGTGCTTCCCGCCTTCCTCCAAAAGATTCTGGCAGGGGATTCACAGGTACAGATCAACCAAGAATACAGGGGGAATACACACACTTTTTTTTTTATATATATTTATTTCTTTTAACCTTTTTGCTTACCAAGCCCTTAGCTTCACCTCTAGTAGCTGGACCATTTTTGCATTTTTTTTCCTTTCATTTTTTTACTTGCAGCTTTCAGAGTTTGTAAAAGACCCCCAAATCATATATTTTCAATGAAAGGCAGAGCCAGCTGTCAATTGGGCTCCAGGGTCTAGCTGGACACCTACCTTTTCATTGCTGCAAAACTGCCATTGCCAGGGCTTGGAGGAAGCCTTCGTTTGGGTTTGCATAGGGGAAGATCATCTTGACTACCCTCATGCTTCATGAGATAATGACCAGTACATTTCATGACTCTAACACTCATGCCGCGTACACACGACCGTTTTTCGGGTTGTAAAAAATTACATTTTTAATGGTCTAGAAAAAAATAATCGCTAGATTCAGAAAGCTTTACGCCAGTGTATCAGTAGATACGCCGACGTAACTCAGAATCTACGCCGTCCTAAATTTAAGCGTATTCTGGAAACCAGATACGCTTAAATTAGGCTAAGTTACAAGCAGCGTAAGTCTCCTACACTGTCGTATCTTAGGGTGCAATGTTTACGCTGGCCGCTAGGTGGCGCTTCCGTTGAGTTCGGCGTAGAATATGCAAATGCCTAGATACACCGATTCTGAAACATACGTGCGCCCGGCGCATTTTTTTTACGTTATTTATGTATGGCTTTTTCCGGCGTAAAGTTAGTCGAACAAATAGCTGGCCTAGTCAATGTTAAGTCAATGTTAAGTTAATGTTAAGTATGGTTGTCGTTCCGGCGTCGAAATTTGAAATTTTTACGTCGTTTGCATAAGTCGTCCGTGAATGGGGCTGGACGTAATTTACGTTCACGTCGAAACCAATACGTCCTTGCGGCGTACTTTGGAGCAATGCACACTGGGATATGTACACGGACGGCGCATGCGCATGGGTCACCACCCATTTACATAAAACACGCCCCCCTCATCCTCATTTGAATTAGGCGCGCTTGCGCCGGCCCCATTTACGCTACGCCGCCGTAACTTAGGAGGCAAGTGCTTTGTGAATACAGCACTTGCCTCTCTGACTTACGGCGGCGTATCGTAAATACGATACGCTACGCCGCCGTAAAAATGCGCGCATCTACCTGAATCCAGCTATATGTTTTTTTCAACCTGATTGCCTACACACAATCATGAAAAAAAATGCTCTAGCAAAGCGCGGTGATGTACAACACAAACGACGGCACTATAAAGGCGAAGTTCCATTCGGATGGCGCCACCCTTTGGGCTGCTTTTGCTGATTTCGTGTTAGTAAAAGACGATTTGTGCTTTTCAGTCTGTTAGGCCTCGTACAGACCATCGAACATGTCCGATGAAAATGGTCCGCGGGCCGTTTTCATCGGACATGTCCGCTCTGAGATTTCGGTCTGATGTCTGTACACACCATCAAACCGAAATCCCCGCGGACAGACAGCGCGGTGACGTGACGTTGACGCCGCCACGTCACCAAACCAGGAAGTAAAATACTTCCACGCATGCGTCAAATCCATTCGACGCATGCGGGAGATATCTGTCCGCTGGTTAGGTGTACTAACCAGCGGACATGTCCGCCGGACAGCTTTCCAGCGGACATGTTTCTTAGCATGCTAAGAAACATTTGTCCGCTGGAAATCTGTCCGCTAGCCTGTACACATGATCGGATCTGTTCCCTGAAACTGGTCCGCGGACCAGTTTCAGCAGACATGTCCGGTCGTGTGTATGAGGCCTTACAGTGTGATAATTCTGCTTGCTCCATTACGAACGATAGTTTTACCAGAACGAGCGCTCCCGTCTCATAACTTGCTTCTGAGCATGCGCGTTTTTTTTCACATCGTTCAAGCCCACACACGGCAATTTTTTACGACGTTAAAAATGACAACGTTGAAAACGTTGTGAAAAATTTGAGCATGTTCGAAATTTTTAATGCCCATTTTTTACATCGTGAAAAATGCTCTGGAGCCCACACACGATCGTTTTTAATGGCATTGAAAAAAAAACTTAATTTTTTACAACCCAAAAAACGGTTGTGTGTACGCGGCATAGGTTCCTAAAAGTGTGGAACCAATGGTGGTCTTATGCTCTCCTCACTCTGCCCCCGGCCAGCTTGGGTAGTCCAGACTGTTCTGGAACACGACACCATCTAAATGGCAGGTTTTGTCCTCTCTTCCTGCTAAGGTCTGCACCTCTTTCCTCCCTTTCTTCTTCCTTGTCTTGACTGATTCCCACTGCACGTCTCTTCTTTCTTTCTTTCTTTCTTTCTTTCTTTCTTTCTTTCTTTCTTTCTTTCTTTTTCTTTTTTTCTTTCTTTCTCTTTCTTTTTTTCTTTCTTTCTCTTTCTTTTTTTCTTTCTTTCTTTCTTTCTTTCTTTCTTTCTTCATTCTGGCTGTCTCCCGCCTTTTCTTATCCTTATTTAAGGCTGGCTATACACAGTAGGATTTTCTTTCAAACATTCGTACAAAAGCTCTGAAAAATCGGAATATGCTTTCTTGCCAACATTTAGTCAACTTATTTTATTAGAAAGCCCTTTGTCCAGACCTGCTATTTGAATGTAGTTCCAGGTGTTGTTTTTTTTTTTTTTTGTACTAAAAAAGGTTTCATTAAAATATTTATGAAAACCAAATTTTCTCAGAACTGTAGTTGAAATTGAACGTCAATTTGATCTCACTAGCCATAAGAAAATGTATTCAATGTTCCAAAATTTTTTTTTTTTTTTAAAACAAAATTCTTCTAGTGTATATGGCCAGTGTTGGCCTCTGTTTTCAGCATGTGACTGTGATCATTAAATCTCATTGGATAAAAATATCTGTCATTTTGTTTAAATAGCAGGCCAGTATCCTGGGCTGTTTGGTGGATCGAGTCCCATGACAGTAATGACTTGGTGTTCATGAAGTCAGGAAGTACTTTGGTTCCCAATAGGCATTGGGGGACCCCAGCTAAGGGGCGGGGAGGCATGTGTATTTATTACAAACTCTGGGCAGCTTATGGGGTGGGGGAAGTTGATGACTCTGTTGTTGGGACACAAGCCCACTTTATTGGTTACCCCAAGCAAGCTTCCCTAATGGGAGTCCTGAGCCAGGCACACCAGAAGCGCCTTGGACTGCATATTGTAAAACCACATTGCAACGTTGTGCCTGCAGATTTTTTTCCATTTAATATTCTTTTTTTTTTCAACTTACAACTTTCTCAATTCCCTGCATGCTTTGCAACTCCTCCTGTGCTGTTTACTTTCCATTTCTAAGGACTACATATCCCATGACACCTTGCTACCTGCAAGCAGTGATTCCTGTATGGGTTCCTCCTCTTAGTACCTCTGTATCTCATAAGACAGGCTCTGTACCTCTGCTAAGCTATTTGTACGTCATAACACATGTACGTGTTTGTTTTATTTGTTTAAAAATACAATAAATCTTTTGTGACACTGAAGGCAGGCTCTGTGAATTCTGTGACACAGGAACAGAATAAAGGTACCATTTCTATGCTGGTTCTGAAAATATCAATGCATTCAATTATATGTATTGATGCCGCCCTTGTAGTGCATAACAGTGAAGGTCACCAGTAAACAATGTTATTCCAACAGCCCAGCACATAAAGCCACAGTTGGCCCAAAAATGCTGCAAAGTTTCTGACGTTTGATCAAAAATATTGGTCATCCTTGTGTGTTTTATGTGAACTTGTGTGTGTGTGTGTGTGTGTGTGTGTGTGTGTGTGTCTCTCTCTTTGTTGTGTGTGTGTGTGTGTGTGTTTTTTTTTTTTTTTTTTTTTTTTTTTTTTTTTTATATATATATATAATTTAATGAGCACAGATAATTGTCATCTAAATAATTTTGTGTCCCTTCTAGATAAATTATTTTATATCTACACTTCTGGGACAACCGGACTTCCCAAAGCTGCAATAGTGGTGCACAGCAGGTAAGGAAATTTTCTGTTAACCCAGCGCTCAGACGGACATCAAGGCCAAAAATTCAGAGCACTGACATGCCCTCTTTTTGCAGATATTTCCGCATGGCTGCATTGGTGCATTATGGGTTTGGCATGCGATCCGATGACATCATTTATGACTGCCTACCTCTGTACCACTCTGCAGGTAAACTTTTCATGTAACTGCCTAATAGACTGTTAGTGCCTACTTATAAAGATGTCTGTGAGTGAGGATAAAGAGCAGAACACCCGTTCCCCCTTATTGCAGAGTTTGGCCTTGAGGGCTACATTTGGACTTCAGTCTTGTCTCTGCTTAGAAAGAATTTTTTACATTTCTTGGCTCCCAACTTGTAGACCAATGTATATTACAAAAGAGATGAAAGGGTCTGCTCATAGCAGCCAGTTCTTTTCCAGCTGTAATTTTAGGCATATGTAGGACCAAAAAAAATAAAAAATCTCTTGCTATGGGCAACACAGAATTTGTCCTTTTTGCTTTTGTTAACCTTTTTATGACCAGGAGTCGTTGATGTCAATAAATTTACAAGGTTCTCCATGTCTGTCCGTTAACTTGATAATTGTCTTTCATATACTGCTTTGGCACAGCTAACAAGTGTAGATATTCCCTGTGACAAGAGATACAGTATAGGCCCACTTTAGTTTCAATTGTGTTTATTGAAAAGATTTATACAAACAGTACAAAAGCATCTCAGCACATTAGCATGCATTATCAAACGCAATCAAGGGCCCATACATCAATCATGAAATGTAACGCAGGGTCCAACATAAATATCGTCAATATCATAAAAACTCTAGGGTATAAACCAAACTGCCACCAATTGTAAATAGAAAAACAATCAATTCCTACCCCAGGAACCTCAAGTCCAACAGGCCAAGGGTCCCCGGGCACAAAATCGTAAGCCCATCTTACTGCTATTACTATTACCTTAACATGAAGACCAGTGTTTGAGAACTCTTGAGAGAAAAATAGAGGGGTAAAGAGAGAAGTGAAGAGGGAAAAGGGAGAAATAGGAGAGCAACTGTCCAGCGCCCCAAGACCCATCAAGTAGGACCATAACTACGTCGCCAGCGTCCTTAGGTCATTAGTAAGCTATCCAAGCCATGGGTCCCAGACTTTATGGAATAACTTTATTTTGTCCTGGACCAGTGCCGTCAATCGTTTATTCAACATAAACCAGGAGAGTTTCCTTTTAAGCTGATGGAATGGCAGGGCAGCGGACCCCCAATTTCTGGCTATTGTAATCTTTGCTGATATAAAAATGAAAGTAAGCAGCCGCCTTTGGGCCTTAGAGGCCTCCGCTACCCTGTCACCCAAAGGAGCTTGTTTCGCTGATTTAACCATGTTCAACTGAGTCAGAGAATAAATAAAATTATAGACCCTGATCCAGAACCCCCTAACCTTAGGGCATGTCCACCAAATATGGTAGGTGGTTCCAATCTGGCCACAGCCTCTAAAACACTTGGGGGTAGCTCCATGTACAAAGGTGGCAAGCATAGCCGGCACCATATACCATCTAAGCAACACTTTATAATTAGCTTCTATTATAGATGTGTTGATAAGTGATCGAGACGCAGTTTCCGACATTGTATACCACTCCTCCAAATCAAGGGTTTCCGGCTAATTTTCTTCCTATTGGAGCATATATTTTAATTGAACTCGTCAACATCGCATATATCACAGAAATATGGCCTCTGAGTTTATCGTAGTGAGCATGAAAGTGCTTCATGGGAGTAGAAGCTGCTATGTCACCCTTACGAGCCAGAGTTTGCACATAATGACGTAATTGGGCATATCTATAACATTCTGCTAATGGCATTTGGTATTTTTCCCGCATGGATTTCTTGGATAGCACACCCCCTCTGTCACAAAGGTCTGCTATGCGTAGCAGACCCTTATTCGTCCACCATTTGAAAGCGATAGGATCAAGGTCCGATAGGTCCACTTTAAAGCGGGGGTTCACCCTTAGAGGGCACTTTTCCCCCTTAGATTCCTGCTCGTTTTTACTAGGGGAATCGGCTATTTATTTTAAAACATGTGCAGTACTTACCCGTTTACGAGATGCATCCTCTCCGTCGCTTCCGGGTATGGGCTTCGGGAATGGGCGTTCCTTCTTGATTGACAGGCTTCCGAGAGGCTTCCGACGGTCGCATCTATCGCGTCACGATTTTCCGAAAGAAGCCGAACGTCGGTGCGCAGGCGCAGTATAGAGCCGCACCGACGTTCGGCTTCTTTCGGCTACGAGTGACGCGATGGATGCGACCGTCGGAAGCCTCTCGGAAGGCTGTCAATCAAGAAGGAACGCCCGCTCCCGAAGACCCATACCCGGAAGCGACTGAAGAAGATGCAGCTCGAAAACGGGTAAGTACTGCTCATATTTTAATACAAATAGCCGATTCCCCTAGACCGAACGAGCAGGAAGCTATGGGGAGAAATTTTTTTTTTTTTTTACAAATGGGTGAACTCCCGCTTTAAAGCTTAATTCAGTCTAACTTTTATTAAGGCCTTTGGTCTTGCAAACTTCTGGCTGATTCGATGATGCGACTTGGACTATTGGATTAAGTCATGCTCGCGTAGTGGCAGGTGCGCACCACTTGGTCCTTGACTACTGCAGGCCCAAGCTGCTTGATGTCCCCCCCAGGGAGCGGGTCAGTGTCAACCTGGGCTCACAGGAAGTAAATCCTATGATGCTGAACTTCTAATATCTATTTGTTGTATACCATTTTTTATATTGTTGCTGTAAATAAAGAGCGATTCTCATTCCTCAGGGAACATTGTTGGAATGGGTCAGTGTATCGTCCTTGGACTGACAGTTGTCATCAAGAAGAAGTTCTCAGCATCACGGTTTTGGGATGATTGTGCTAAATACAACTGCACAGTAAGGAACCTTTATATTCTCTCGCAGAAGCCAATAGGTGTTTTTTTACTGCTGTAATTCTTTGGTCACATACTGACATGTCCTATTATCTGTTCAGATTGTCCAGTATATTGGCGAGATTTGTCGGTACCTCCTGAACCAGCCAGTACGAGACGCAGAGGCACAGCACTGTGTGCGCATGGCATTGGGCAATGGGCTTCGTCCCGCTATCTGGGAAGAGTTTATGACACGGTTCAGAGTCCCCCAGATTGCAGAATTTTATGGAGCAACAGAGTGTAACTGCAGCCTTGGAAACTTTGACAATAATGTAAGTGTGTTATCGGTGTAGATGTCTTTGTTATGGCAAAGGGATTTTAATGCAACAGAGCATGATAATTGTCTACCTGTAGCACATATTTTTCTTTCTTCATTGGAGGGCACAGCTCTGCTTTTAGACCGTCACCTGCTGTAAATATATACGTGTGTGTGTGTGTGTGTGTGAGAATATATGTATGTATATAAATGTATGTGTGTGTGTGTGAGAATATATGTATGTATATAAATGTATGTGTGTGTGTGTGTGTGTGTGTGTGTGTGTGTATATATGTATATGTGTATGTATGTATGTATGTATATATATGTGTGTATATATATATATATATGTGTGTGTGTGTGTATATATATATATATATATATATATATATATATATATATATATATATATATATATATATATGTGTGTGTGTGTGTATGTATATGTATGTATATATATATATATATATATATATATATATATATATATATATATATATATATATATAAATATATATATATATATAAATATAGAGAAAACTCTGGCACTTCTAAAGTCTGAAGGACAGTAAACTGGCCCTTTGTTTGAAAAGACCCCTGCTCTAGAGTATAGGACATAGAGGTTTCCTCCTGGATGTTCTAATTCCTGTTTCAGTGTCCTTTGGCATCTCTTCTGCTTGTCAGCGTCTTTATTCAGGGTGTTTGTCACATTGCCCCTCCAGTTAGTCCATCATTCTAACCATGGGACATATTGCTGGTATTGCAAAAGTAACTTTGGGGGGTATTCAGGAGATCCCGCTACTAACACTCTCTCAGTGTGATTCATAGTAGTAAGAACTGGCAGCTGAGACTCTTTTCTGCCTCAGATGGTATCAGTTTCTACTTTAAATGAGGACATTGTTTTTCCTTAGTTTTGTCCCAAACCAGTTTTTGGATGTAGTTGGGGTATTCGGGGTGTCGTTGAATGTCATGTCCAGGTTTTCTAGGTTAGATCTCCTATTTATAGTTGTAGAAGACTCATGTAAGGACTTTAAATTTACTGCTACCATCCTATGGATGGTTGGCCAGCAGCCATGGCCACCCCTGGGCTAGCTTTTTTTTTTGTACTTTGTGCCCTACTCCTGTAGGTGACAATATACCAAGTAGGCAATGATCTAAAGCAGAGATGTGTCGTCCCTTGAATACAGAGTAAAGGGTTTTATCGTGAGTAAAACACAATCCTATTTCTGCCCATTTTACTTTTTCTCCACATAAGTTACACTTCCCCACTTTTTTTTTTTCATCTTCAGTATCTTCAGTTTGTTCTTCAGACTTCTTCTAATTGTAGTTACGATGGAGGATCTGCACAGAAATAACTTGCATAGATCCGCAGTGAATAGACGCCACGGAGTCTATTTACCAAAGGCAAATCCACTGTGCATTGCAAGTGCACTTGGAAGTGCAGTCGCTGTAGATCTGAGGGGGGACATGCAATGAAAATGAACAGTATTTTTGCTTGTACGTGATTAAATGATATAAATCGGCGAGCTTCCCCTCATTTCGGAGCTTCCCCTCATTTCGGAGCAGCATAACTCAAGCGAGTTTCCGCGCTTCCCCCCTCGTTTCCGCGCTTCCCCCCTCGTTTCCGCGCTTCCCCCCTCGTTTCCGCGCTTCCCCCCTCGTTTCCGCGCTTCCCCCCTCGTTTCCGCGCTTCCCCCCTCGTTTCCGCGCTTCCCCTCATATCTACAGCGGCTGCACTTACAAGTGAACTTGTAATGCACATTGGATTTGCCTTTAGTAAATTAACCCCACTGTGAATTTTGCTCTTGCCTTATCTTGTTCCACTCACCGTAGTCCCAAGGAAAAAGCAATACTTGCAGGAAATTGTATTACAGTAAAACCTTGGTTTAAGAGTAACTTGGTTTGAGAGCGTATTGCAAGACAAGCAAATATTTTTAATACATTTTGACTTGATATACAAGCGATGTCTTGATATAAGAGTAGCGTCATGTCACAACTGATTATGAAATAGAGAGGAGCTTCTAAGTGTAGCAATATGGTTACATTTAATGAAGGTACAACATTTAGCAACTTACCGCTACACTTAGAGGCACCTCTCTTCTCTTTTATTCTCTGTAGCTCCTGCTATATTTTTCTTCTAATCGCCTTGTGGGAGGCTTCCATTTGTGGATGGACATTTATAGTTGCATAACCTATCACATTGCTATAATCTTTTTATATGGATTATAAACTGAAGGACCTATGAATTAATGGTTGTGCAACTAAAAATTTGAGTTTCCTTTATTTCTTATGGGGAAATTCGCTTTGATAGTGCTTTGGATTACAAGCATGTTTCTGGAACGAATTATGTTCGCAGTCTAAGGTTTTACTGTACTTTTTTAAGCAGTCATGATTGGGCTTTTACATGGCATTTAAATAGTCCTAAATGGCTATAGGTAACTCGCTTGAGTTATGCTGCTTGCTTAGCACCTAGCACTTTTTTGGCCATGTGACTGTTATATTTAGCTTTTATTGGATCTCCTTTAAAATTATGGTAGTGGCAATCATTATGAATTGGTTAATCAAGGCTAAGGAAAATGGTACGTTGTACATGACTCACATTTTCAAGCCAGTTGCTCAGATAGTTACATAGGTTGAAAAAGACCCCCAGGCCATCTAAATAAATAGAAAACCTTCACATACAGAACCCTCTATCCACAGTTAATCCAAAGGAAGGTAAAGACCCCTATAAAAGTTGGATTGCTAATACTTGTAATAACATAAATAAAAGGTTCTTCTCTCTGTTCCTCGCCCTTTCTTCCTCATCTATATATCAAAATTATACATATTTGAGCCCTTTTTTTTATGGAATAAAAAGGGGTACATTCATTTTAACATAAAACTGATATGTGACGGTACATCCTCTGTTTAGATGGGATCCTGTGGATTTAACAGCCGTATCCTGCCTTTTGTTTATCCGATTCGGTTGATGAAGGTAAATGAAGAGACAATGGAGCTTATTCGCACCCCTCAAGGTCTCTGTATTCCTTGCCAGCCAGGTGAGTCCAGCGTGAAAGGTGCTGTGTGTGTTTTTTTTGTTTTGTTTTTTTGTTATTTTTTTTTACAAAATCTGCATTAAATCACACACCCACCTGTTAACACACCCACCACCACACTACATAGCCAGCTACATATTATTTGTTATTTTAATTATATTTACAACTGTTTATTATTGTGTGGTATTTTTGACCTGTGCTTGTGGTATAACATTATTTCTGAAATCCTGTTGCTGTTCCATTATAATATTGACTGTATCGCCACAAGAGCAGTTTATGCCATCACATCTAACTACTATGGTGGTATGTGTGGAAGGATAGGATAGAATACATGTGTGTGTGTGTTTTTCTTTTTTTTTTTTTTTTTTTTATTCTGGTGACAGGTGTCTTTTATGAAGACTTTAGAGGTCTCTTGGGGACCTAATGCCTCCTCCGGGTTCTTTAGATACACATTGGGGATGTGGAGTCCCCTTCTGTATGTGAGCCAACTCGGTGCTCTGATACACCACAGCCTTCTATCTTGAAGTAATCATGATCTATGAGCACATGCAGGTTCAGTGTGTGTATAGAGGACAACCATGCAGTGAAGCCTGGGCATACAGCCAAGACAGCTGATTGGAGGAAAGGCACACACCCCCCTCTCCTCATAGGTAGAGACTTTCAGCTCAGTTTGTTGAATTGTTCAGGGCTCTGTTAAACTATTTATAGCATCCTCCCCAACACAAAAATCAAGCTGCTTTTATCATATTTGACAGAGAACTTGTCAGGAGTTACCAGGCTGATAACAGAGGAATGGAGCAGGAGAGAGCTATGGGACTTGGTTATTTTGAAGAGAGATAAAACACTACAGATATATATATGTACACAGCTCAAATTTCATGAATCGTGTTTACATCAACTTTAAGTGATGACAACTATGTTAGGTTTGATTTTCTGGAAGTGAGACTTTGCTGGTATATTCATCTTTCTTGTTCATAGGAGAGCCTGGACAGCTGGTTGGAAGAATTATCCAGTCAGACCCGCTTAGAAGATTTGACGGTTACGTGAATGAGTCTGCAACCAACAAGAAAATAGCCCAAAATGTTTTCAGACATGGCGACATGGCATATCTTTCTGGTAAGTTTCATTGTGGAGTCGGAGAAAACAAAACCTCTGTCTTTGTTCTCAGTTTCAGTAAGCCACCACAAGGAGCTCATGTAAAGTAAAGTGTATATCTAGAGGGGGAAAAAACATTCCGTATATCACTGCAATACATGCACATGTCACCATATTTTGTCTCTTTAACCACTTGCCCACCAGGTAAATTCTGGCACTTCTCTCCTTCATGTGAAAATCACAATTTTTTTGCTAGAAAATTAATCAGAACCCCCAAACATTATATATTTTTTTTTAGCAGACATCCTAGGGAATAAAATGGCAGTCATTGCAATACTTTTTGTCACACCGTATTTGCGCAGCGGTCTTACAAGCGCACTTTTTTTGGATAAAAATCACTTTTTTGAATTAAAAAATAAGACAACAATACATTTTGGCCAATTTTTTTATATATTGTGAAAGATAATGTTACGCCGAGTAAAATGATACCCAACATGTCACGCTTAAAAATTGCGCCCGCTCGTGGCATGGCGTCAAACTTTTACCCTTAAAAATCTCGATAGGCGACGTTTAAAAAATTCTACAGGTTGCATTTTTTGAGTTGCAGAGTAGGTCTAGGGCTAGAATTATTGCTCTCACTCTAACGATCGCGGCGATACCTCACTTGTGTGGTTTGAATACCGTTTTCATATGCGGGCGCTACTCGCGTATGCGTTTGCTTCTGCGCGCGAGCTCGTCGGGACGGGGCGCTTTAAAAAAATTTTTTTTGGTTTTCTTATTTATTTTTATTTAGTTTTATAGTTTTTTACACAAAAAAAAAAAAAAAAAAAAAAATTGATCACTTTTATTCCTATTACAAGGAATGTAAACATCCCTTGTAATAGAAAAAAGCATGACAGGTCCTCTTAAATATGAGATCTGGGGTCAAAAAGACCTCAGATCTCATAATTAGACTTAAATGCAAAAAAAAAAATAAAAAAAAAAAAATGTCATTTTTTCAAATGACAAAAAAAAAAATGTTTCTTTAAGAGGCTGGGCGGGACTGACGTTTTGACGTCACTTCCGCCCAGCAGAGCTAGGAGGACGGGTGAAGGAGATTTCTCCTTCAGTCCCGTCCCCGCTCAGCTGCCGGACACATCGGATCCCCTCCGCCGCTACCGACGGCTCCGGTAAGCGGCGGAGAGCGGCGGGAGGGGGGGGGGGCCCCTCTCCCGCCACCGATAACGGCGATCTCGCGGCGAATCCGCCGCGGAGACCGCCGTTATCGTGTACACCACCGCCCCCTGAAAAGATGAATATCTCGATTGTGGCAGCAGCTGCTGCCGTTATCGAGATATTCAACTTTAAAAAGGAGGACGTCTTTTTGACATGGGGCGGTGGTCAAGAGGTTAAAAATGCTGGGAGCGCAGAAAAATGCCTGTTCATCTGCCAATAACCAATTGAGTTTTTTTACTTCTCCTTTTAGCAGACAGTACAGTGCCTCCTCTCCACTGAAATCTCACGCAGTATTATAAGCCGTGCCTGAGTTCTTGCTTGCTGGACTTCAGAACACATCTCCCTTCTAGAGGACGTTCTGTAGTCCAAAACGGCAAACTCCGGCAGGGCTGATATATGTATGTTTGGCATATCAGGTCAACAAAGACAGTGTTGCCAGCTTGAAAGTAAGTTTGTACACTGGACTTCTGGCAAAACACCAGGTATTTTATTTTTATTGCAACATTTCTAAAAGTTTAAAACATTTTAGAATATGCATGTACTGCAAAGATTACTGTAGAGAGTGCTGCATTTTTTTTTGTCCCCCCCCCCGACTAGATATGTGGGTCACTGAATGACACTAAAGCCAAACTCCTTTTTTGCAATTATCTGTGTCCCATTGAGATTTATCTTCACTGCCTGTCCCATTGCCAAAAATAGGAAGTTATAGGAAATCCCTCTAAAATAAGGGGAATCTTGGGTTGTCTCTAGAACTTTTGTCTTTATTGGAAGTCTCTCACTTTTTTCTTGTTCTGGTGTGATTATCCCTATAAGGTTCACAGACAGTAATAAAACCTGACTGGGATAAGTTCACCTTTTTATAAAATTTTAGGGTGGTACATTTAATAAAAGTACTGACCCCGGCCCCACGTCTCCCAATCCCCGCTGTAACAGCAGACTGTGGATCTTCTCCCCATGTTTGCTGCCACAATTCAGCCCTCTGGGCTTGGAAAATTACAATGTCCGGCAGCCATTGCGGCTGTCGGCTTGCAGTTTTCAATTAACTAGCACGGCGCTTCCGGTCAGAATGTATCGGCTTCCTCGTACAAAAGAATGTGTATTTATTATTTTTTGTCAAAAGGCGAACCTTTACTTTAATGAAGCTCCAGCTATTTCTCTGAGCTATTGCACCTAATTTTCAACCCAGGTTTATCTGCTCTGACATAGGTGATGTACTGGTGATGGATGATTATGGTTACATGTATTTCCGGGATCGAACGGGAGACACATTCAGGTGGAAAGGAGAGAATGTATCAACCACAGAGGTGGAAGGAATACTCAGCAGATTCCTTGGGCAAGCTGATGTGGTCGTCTATGGAGTAGAGGTGCTAGGTAAGACTGAGCCTACCTTCAAGCATGATCTACGTGTACCTGACCTATATTTTTACAAAACTAAATGTGTACACTGCCCTGTCCTGAAAAATCTTCCTGAACTCCTTTCCTACTCTAGGAACAGAAGGAAGAGCTGGGATGGCGGCTGTTGCTGACCCTGATCATAAATGTGACTTGCAAAAGTTTATCCAAGACCTTAAAAAGTCACTGCCTGGATACGCACATCCGGTCTTTCTCAGACTTTTGCCAGAGGTGAACAAAACAGGTAGGAACTGAGGACTTTGGAAATGTCTCTTGTTGTAATGATACATTCACGGAAGTAATTGATTTGGATTAGAAGAGCTTTACAACTTTGAAGAAAACATCACAAATTTGGAAGGTTAAAGAGGTCCGGTAAAAAAATAAAATAAAAAATAAAAGTCAGCAGCTGATAACACTGTAGCTGCTGACTTTTAATAAGGACACTTACCTGTCCTAGTCGCCAGCGATGTTGGCCCCCGCCGAGGCCGATCCTCGATCCTAGCAGCTCCAGGCGCCACCATCCACAGTAAGGGAAACAGGCTGTAAAGCCGTGCGGCTTCACTGCCCGTTTCCTACTGCGCATGTACGAGCAGCGAGGTGCTTTGTGAATGGGCCTGCTGCTTTCTGGGATACACACAGTTCCCAGAATGCAGCGCGCCCCATTCACAAGAAGAAACCAAGTATAGGTGGCGGAAGAGAATCCACCGCGGAGGATGAAGAGGCAGATTCGGCACTTCCGCATAGCAACAGCTATTTAGGGTAAGTAAAACATTTTATTTATTTTTTTCATTTTATTTTTTTTCATTTTTGTAGGAATTTTTTTTTTGAGGGTGGAACTCCACTTTAAGAAGGTCCATAGAGGGGACACTTTTCCAACATCTTATCCAAAGCCGCAGGTTTTTTTTATTTAATGAGGGACCATTATTCTACATTCCTCATTTGATGACAGGTTGGGTGTTCCTAGTTTTCAGACTTGGCTGTCACTGACATCTAAATGTCTACTTTTATCACCTTTTCAGCCAGTTGTGGTTATTGCATGCAGGCTTGGGGGTTCATTCATAAACATTTTATTAGGCTAGCATCTAGAAGTTTGGACCATTTCCTCCTAGAAATTATAGTTTCTTTGGTTTTACTTTTACAGCAAGCTGCTGACTGGGTGACAGGCCAGATAATAAAGAATGTTACCCCAACATTTCATATTCCCAATATGTTCCCACTGTACCATTTACTTGTATACAAATGTATCCTGTTCTCTTTGTATTGCTTTCTTTGTGTGAAATCCCTGGTGTTTCTGCCAGTCCCTAAAAACTAGCCACATGAGGCATGAGAGGCACAGCCTGGTCAGTCTTTCTGACTGTGCTGGGAGCTCAGCCTGTTCTCCTCCAAAGATCAGACTTGTGTTGACGGCCATCAACAAAAATTTCCGAATTGTCCTGTCTAACAGTTCATGTTAAAACCAGGGGTTTAGTTTGCACACATTTGCAAATATATGCTCAAGCTG
Source organism: Rana temporaria (assembly GCF_905171775.1). NCBI lineage: Eukaryota > Metazoa > Chordata > Amphibia > Anura > Ranidae > Rana > Rana temporaria. Next base: position 146,494,971 of record NC_053497.1, on the reverse strand, counting down.
CAGAGGCCACATCACGGCACCCCAGTGTTGTCTTAAAGCGGAGTTCCGGCCACAAATTTAAAAATAAAAACTTTTTAAATATGAAAACCCCTGCAATACACAAGCTTAATGTATTCTACTACAGTTAGTCTGTAAACTAAGGTCCGTTTTGTTAGGTTGTTACAGCATTTAGACACTTTATAAAACAGAAATTGACTGGGGCCATCTTAAGTGTGGGCATCATGAAGCCAGACTGTATGACTTCCTGGATTTCAGCCTCGCACATGCTCAGTGCTGTACAAGCAGTGTAATGGTTTCAGATCAGGTTTCAATAGCAACGGGAGTGTCAGAGGAAGTTACCGCCCCTTATCTATGCAAACCTCCCCTCCCCTCCTCCCCTCCTCCTTCCAGGAACCAGTAAATATACGAAATAATTTGTTCCTGTGCAGATATATCTACATAACAAGATGATATATATCTCTTGTTATATATGTGGTGTGTATACATATACCAGACATGTGCACTGTCAATAAATTCATTTGGTTAGTGCGGTGACGTTAGTGCGGTGACGTTAGTGCGGTGACGTTAGTGCGGTGACGTTAGTGCGGTGACGTTAGTGCGGTGACGTTAGTGCGGTGACGTTAGTGCGGTGACGTTAGTGCGGTGACGTTAGTGCGGTGACGTTAGTGCGGTGACGTTAGTGCGGTGACGTTAGTGCGGTGACGTTAGTGTGGTGACGTTAGTGCGGTGACAACATTATGTGCAGAGTGGGGGGAGGTACAGATGATTAGGCATACAGAGCGGATCTCGGTCTGTGTAGATCTGTATGTGAGCACAGTGATCGTAGTACAGCCCCGCCTCCCTGCACTAGACTTGTAACACACAGTGCAGAGCGCGCTGTCTCTATGTACAGGGAGGTGGGGCTGTACTACGCTCGGTGCTCTCACATACAGATCTATCAGACAGAGTGAGATCCGCTCTGTCTGTCTGATGATCTGTATCTCCGTGCACCGGAGACAGAAGGCAGGCGGGCGGGTGGTGGAGGGAGGAGGATGGGGGCGGTGCTAGGACAGGGGAGGAGTTGGAGAGGGAGAAGAGGAAGGACACCACCTCTATGGGCGGCACTGATCTCCCTCCCGCCCCCCGAGATGTTCATCCACGGCTGCGATGTTGAGGCCAGCCTCCTGGGATTGATGAAACACATATCCCAGGAGGCATAGCAGCGCTGGATGCGGCGGGGGGGGGGCATTCCGCCGCGGCGGGGGAATAAGAGACTCACGGATAAAAACGTGAGTTTTTAAAAGACAAAAAAAAAAACATCCCAAATGTATTTAAGGGGGCAGTGTAAAAACGAATGCAAAGAAGTTGTAAAATAGGGTGGAACTCCGCTTTAACTCTATAAATTTGGAGAGTCTCCAAACTTGGAGCACATATATAATGATCAGTTTAGGGGATGCACTGAATCTCTTCACTGCCATTGTGCTATTGCTGGGTGTCCAGTATGTCCCTGTACCTTTATAAGGAGGGGTGGGCTCCCTGCATGCATACCTGCCCTTTATTTCTCCATCTATTAGAGATGTACTCTGACTTTGGAGACTCAAAATGTATAGTGTTAGGACAGCAAATAATACTGGGGTGCCTTGTAGCAACCTTCTGGGTGCAGCTCCCCCGCCCACTCGTTATACTTACTGAGCCCCATCTCGCTCCAGCTATGTGCATGAGAATAGTGGCTGTCCTTGGTCTCTCTCTCTGCATTGGCCTTCACAGAAGCAGGGGCTATTGGCTCCTGCTTCTGTACATCACAGCTAGTGAGCCAATGAGGAGAGGGGGGCAGGGCTGCGTGCGTGTGCTCGAGTGCCCCCATACCAAGAGACTAGCTATTGGGGGCATTCAGCATGGGGGAGGATCCAGGACTGCCAGCGGGGGAACCAACAAGAAGAGGATCTGGGCTGCTCTGTGCAGAACCATTACACAAAACAGGCAAGTATACAATGTTTGTTATAAAAAAAATACCCCGTCCCTCCTGGGTGCATATTCATCAGGGGTGTCAGGGGGGCGATCAGAGAGAGATCAGTGAATGCCTTTTTGCTGATTGTCCTGTAAAATAAGCCAGAAGTAACAACAAACTTTTCATTGTGGTTTCAATTCTGTCCTCTACTGACAGATGTGGTGAGAGAAGGCGCTGTATAAGCATGATCTGTGCTTGATCAGCTTCAATAGAGTGCCCAAGTGAGTTATCTCCAAAGAGAACTTGTCACTTGCACAATTCTATTTCATAGGGGGCTTATCAGACCCTTTGTGAGAGCAATGAAGTTAAGTAAAAACAAAAGTAAAAAAATTAAAGTTGAATAGAAACCTTTTTTAAACCCCTACTTCCACATACATGCACATTTTAACACAAATGCACCTACATGTGAACATGATGATTGCACCATACATATTGGATATTACTGCACCTGCCATAGTGAGCAGTAAGTCCAGGGCAGTTCATTGTTGACTCTAAATTGATGACCTGTAAAGGCTTTCAAAGCATTGCTTATGGACAATTTTGGTTACTGTAGTCTTTCACCATTTCCTGGGCATGCACAATTTTAAAGCTTGACATGCAGCCTTAACTTGAATTTTTTACAAAAAACATTGGGTAATGTCTGCGTCGTGAGATTGCGTTTTTTTATTTTATTATTATTTTACTGAAAATATGGGTTTGATAAATAGTTGCGCTAATATTGTGTGGAAAAAAAAACTACCAACAATTGAATTTTGATTTTTTTTCTTTCAAAAATATTTAGAAGGGAAATTTATCAAAACTGGAGCAGCCACAATCTGGAGCAGATGTGCAAGGCAACCAATCGGCTTCTAACTTAATTTTGAAAGCTTAACTGAACAAGCTGAAGATAGAAGCTGATTGGTTGCCATGCTCCAAATTCTGACTGCTCCAGTTTTGATAACATTTTTTTTTTTTTTCCTTTCTATAATAAAAAAATAAACCCAGCGGTGATCAAATATCAACAAAAGAAAGCTCTATTCGTGTACAAGAAATTATATACATTTTATACAGGTAAAGTGTTGCATGACCAACTGGCACAATTGCCAGTTAAAGTAGCACAGTGCTCAATAGCAAAAAATGCTTGCGTCACGAAGGGGGGGGGGGGGGGGGGAATCTTCCAGTTATTTTCTGTTGCTTTGCTGAACATGGATATTTTCAACACCAACCCAACATTTTATTTTTTTTGTTCCCTTTTCTTTATTCTATTTAAACAGGAACTTATAAATTCCAGAAAACAGACATGAGGAAAGAAGGCTTTGACCCACAGGTGGTAAAAGATGCCCTATATGTTTTGGATTCACAGCAAGGAAAGTACATCCCATTGGACCTTGAGGTGTATCAGAGGATCCAGTCTGGAAAGTTGAAGCTGTAGTGCCTCTCCCCTGCGGTTCTGGTTATGTGACACGAGTTATAAGGTCACCCTCAGATGGCTGACTGACCTGACTTCATCAATGGAGCTTCTACTCACATACCAAAGTATTACAGCTCGAATGCAAACTGGGATATCAAACGTGGCATTTCAGGGAAACTGGGTGTACGCCCTTCTGTTAAAAAAGGGACATTGTTTTTTTGTTTTTTTTTCTAATTTATTTTTTAGTCCATCAGGAGCGAGTGAAATTTTAGTAATTCGCACAAAACTTGTTTTATCATGTCATCTCTTGAACACTCCATCGGTTGGTTTGGATGAGACCGGTTCTGCATTCTGTTCTTATGAGCAGTCACAAATAGAAAACCACATGCATGGTTGCCATTCAGTTAGAGCTTACCTGTGACCTAAGCACAGGACTGGGCACACCATACTGACTCCATCTTGAAAACAAAAAGGAGACCTTAATATGTAGCGCATCTGTATATCCTCTTATCAATTTTAGGGAAGTTCAGCTTTCCTTCAAGCTGGGAACTTGAACATATTAATGGACCAAAAGGAGAAGAATTTTAGCCAATAGTTTTAACTTTATCATGTTCATAGTATGTCAGCTATACTATGTTCTCTGTGCTGTCCTACAGCGAGTGCTAAAACTTTGCTTTCTATGTAACGTCTCTTTCAGTGATTTCCCAGGGAATGCCCAATGACAGATGAAAGGGGCAGCACAGGTAGATCATGAAAACGGTGACAGTAGGTTGATATGCATTAATGGGAAAGGGAGAGTATTGTATGTTTGAGTACTGTATGCTATGTTTTATGCTTGCTTCTATTCCTACTTCACCACTACCGATCATGAATTCCTGCCCATCCAGCTAATGGCAATAATGCACAGTGTGGGGAGGCTATAGTGCAGGGTCTGCGGCCTATAGCAGAGAAGTATGTGAGGATGAATTCATTTAATTCAGGATTTCTGCTATTGGGATTCTGTGTGTATATATAGTGCTGCTTGGGGGAAGGCTTTGTGCCAACCCTCACCCAATAACTCTGTTGGTATACTGACACATCACCGGATTTTATGTATATTTTACATAACATGACAGTTTTGAGGGATAGCTATGGTTTGAAAAAAAATAATAATTACAGATTTAAGACTCTGTACTGGTATACTGTAAGCATGAATGGGTACCTAAGCATGTTTGGGCATCATTTTCTGAAGCAACTTTGTGCAGGAATGGTGCACTGTTTGCCTTCTTCCAGCCATGTTCTCCAGAAGCAGGATGCATCAGGCTGGCCATAGCTTGACTGACACATTTTAATATTAAATACAAAAAAAATTGGTGCAGGTCTAAATACATTGTTGAAATATACAGAATATAATGGCTGTACCCGCCGTGTTTTGTGGTTCACACACAACTGTCGCCCTGCTTAGTCAGCTCCTGGTTCAGCTCTACGCCTCTCAAATGTCTGCTGGTTTGAGGTGGAGAGTGCACACTGGGAGCTGCAAACCTGGAAATTTCATGGTTTGGGTGTATGACAACAAGTTACATATTGCTATTTCAACTGTGTGTTTAATTGTTTGACTGGAGTTCCACTTTAACTGTCTTAATGTCTGTTCATACATTGCTGTCAAGTGGTAATTTGTTTTGAGAAAACGACAAAGATCAGACTGTTCCCAATTCCCAATGGTTTCTTCAGAGATTACTGATTTTATTTTATTTTTAAATATAGAGCACTGTTTGCATCTAAACTGGCTTTATTGTGTAACTGAAAAGGGATTTAAAAAAAATGTGAAGGTCCTTTCTATGTTCACTAAAATATTTAGGCCTCATTCACACTGGCGTACCGATCCACAGTTTGTCTGCATCAGACCCGCACGGGTGTGCACGGAGGTCCTTGCTGCCAGTCTTTGATTTTAACAGGCCGCCTGCACTGCCCTGAAAAGACCAAGGGCGCAGGGAGATGTCAGCAACTTGTAACTTTAATAACTTTTAATCGGTGGTTGGGGCCACAAGTGTCAACAGGTTTCTGGGTGTCTGCCCCTTTTTCAAGCCTCTCCACCTAGGGTGGTGACAACTTTCAAAAAGGGAGCTAAGAATTACCTCCAGTTGCTTTAAAAAAACTTTTTTTGAGGTGAGGCTGTTCTTCTGTTTTATATAAGTTGATATTTTGTCTCTAATAATGAAAGTTACCAATTGCTGACATCTCCCTGCACTGTTGGGCTTGGTTTACATTGTAGCGACTTGGGATCCGACTTGTGAGACCCCCAAGTCACGTGATGTGAAATCCCATTTTATTCAATGAGATCTGTCTTTAATTGGCACTACAGAAGTTGCTTCGACTTTAGAAAAGGTTTCTGTACTACTTCAAGGTGACTTCTATCCGACTTGTGCCCATAGACTTTAATGGAAGTTGCCTCCAAGTCAGATCTTCATCTTCACATTACAGGAAGATAACACAGGCATTCCCTGAAGTTGATTCAAAGTCACCTGGTTGTAAGTCGTGGCAGTGTTTCATGTGCCTTGATGAGTTTGCATTCTCCTTGATACAAGTTGCAAAGGATCCGTATGCCTTTGTGAATAAGGGCTCACGCCTAGTACATAGAGACTTCGTTTTTTTTTTGTCGTATGTACAGCAAGCTTTTTAAAAGCATTTGCAGGGCATCCATCCAGTTTTAAGCAGCGTTATTGAAGCCTTTAAAGTTTAACTGTGGGCTCATAATTGTACCCCCCCAACGCCCATGAAGCACCTGTACACTATATAAAAAGGAAAATCTATATACAAACCTTTTGTCCAAGGTGTCTTGGTCTGGTGACATCTCGGGTCCTTGCCACCCCCTTTTCCTCCAATGATGGGCGGTTCCTAAATGCTGAAGAGGGCGGCACCATGTCTACAGTATTCTCCTGTCATTCCCGGTCATGGGGCTGAGCTTTGCTGTGCTGGCATCTATGGAAGAGGAGCAGTGCTGAATCTGTGACCAAGACATCACTGGAGGCCTGAAAAAAAAAAATAGTCCATTGCAGTGAGGTCCACCCTTTTTACATCTAGAGGATGGTGGAAGAGGCTGTAGTACTTGCCTTATAGCAGTCCTGTTCTCTTTGTATTGCCTCCTTTGTGTGAAATCCCTGGTGTTCCTGCTGGCGCTGTCTTCCCCTTTCCTTAGCAACATTCTGGACTGTGACCTCGGCATCATCATGTACACTGCAGGGCTTGTGACCCCAGTATTGCATGTGGAGGATTCAAACAAAACATACAGGTGTGGCGCAAATCTGAGACAGATCCGCTGTACTGAGAAGTCTATTTAGTCTTTATAGCCAACAGCTGCAAGCTGTAGCGAACGTGAGGGGGGGGGGGGGGGGGCCACTGTGTTAGCGCCTCTGAGTGCAGACTGTTAAAATATATTTGTAAATTGCAATAGTACAACTCACATTTTAGGACTGCAATGACAGGCACATCTTTATGGTTGTTGGTCCGGTGATGCATCCATATCACTGGTTCGCAAAGGGAGCTGTCCTGGCCACTCTGACGGTTATCGTGCCCGGCAAGATGGTGGTTTGGTGGAGGAGAGGCGAAAAAGAGGGGTGGAATGCTCCTTGGACCTCAGCACTGGTCGGGATGAAGTCACTGGCATGCTTGTGATGCGTTTTGGAGCCAGCGCACCCTGGTGGTGGAAGGAATGTGTGCTCATTTCTCAGAGCTTGCTATGGATGCATCACCAGGCAAACAACCATAAAGATGTGCCTGTCATTGCATTTGTGAGTTGTACTATTGTGATTTACAAATATATTTTAACAGTCTGCACTCAGAGGCGCCTGCATTCTTTCCTTTTGTATGTGGAGGAGGCAGGAAATGGACTTCATGTTACCAGTCGAACTGCTGGCACGACCTAGCTGGAGCCAGAAATGGCACAATGGGGGCAATGAGCTATAACTGCAAGGGCAGTTTTTTGTTTTCCTGTGCTGGGAGTTGGGTTTTTCAACAAGCTGCTAGCAGGCTTCAGGACTACTTGAAGCTTGTAGAAATCTTGTTAAAGTGGATGTAAACCCTCCATACACCCAGTGAAGGGAACAACCTCAGATGATACACAGTGATGAACCAAATCTCCCTACATAGGTTTTACATGTATATCCGCTGTCTTCACATTTATATACTGTTCAGATCGTGTTAAGAGATTTTCTCTTCCTGGTTAACACAGAGTGTGATGTCTGGGCATACAGCCAAAATAGCCAACATTGCTGATTGGAGGAAAGGCACACAACCCCTCTCATCATAGGCAGAGACTCTCAGAGGTGTTTTGTAACAGAGCCAGCTCCCTGTTAATCTATTTTAGCAACCTCCCCAGGACAGAAATTTCAGGCTGCTTTTATCTAAAGTGCTGATAATGGGAAAAGTTCAGGAGAGAACTAAGGGACTTGGCTCTTTGAAGAGAGATAACAAAATACTGCAGATATATGTGCTCAGCTCAAATTTCATGAATTGGCTTTACATCCACTTTAAAGCATATTGAATCATTTATTGTTTAAAGTGGTAGTTAGGTTGAAAAAAGACAAGTCCATTTACATCAACCAAATAAATTACCGGTAAGTAGAAAACCTCCATACACAGTAATATACCCACAGTTGAACCAGAGGAAGGCAAATAAATAAAGTATGATCCAACTTGTTCCAGTGGGGTGAAAAAAATCCTTCCTGATCCCCCTTCCTGACAATCCAATCCACCTGGATCAATAATCTCTGGTGTTATTACTTATAAATGTTAGTATCCAGTTATATTTTGTTCATTTAGGAATGCATCTCGCCGCCTTTGTTTAAAAAAAAAAATCTAAACTGGCCCGGTCTAATACTAGGCGGAGCCTATTCTATATTTTCACATCTCTTACTGTAAGAAAAAGGACTGCATTTCCATATGTGGGGGTTACATATCTCGGCTCTCCCATTAGGATTTGTGTTTAACCTACCATCACTGGGGGGTAAAGTTTCCTTTAGTATGTCAACAAAGCTGCCTTAAACTTGCTGAAAGCTTGCTTTACTCGTTGCTTATGTACAAGGTGTTGCTGTATATGATTTAAAAGAAAAGAAGAATTACAAAGAGATTGTGTCTTAGCTGTTGGCCAAGCAGTAAAAAAGTCAGCAGCATCTGTTTGCTTTATGGTACTGCACTGTATGACCTCATGGAAGGAGCAGCCACTAACCATCCAACAGAGGGGTAAAAGACGTACTGCACATTAGCTGATCTCCTTTTACAAAGTTAAAGTTCATTTGTGTATTTCTGTTTTCCGTTAATCCTTTTAAATTAATTTTAACTGTTTAAATCAAGTGTTTTTTCTAAATACGACCGCGCGAATTTATACATTCTAATTCATTCATGTTGTCTACATTTTATCTGTCCAAGATTGAAGATTTTTTTTTTATGGAATTTACTTGTCTTGTAAACACTAGAGATAAGTAAAGCACTCATTTAAAGCTATCACGTCTTGGGTTATTTACCATTTTTTTTTTTTACTTTATTTCCTTTATAGCGTTTGTTACCTCAACATTTCATATTCCTGATACAGTCCTGATCAAAAGTTTAAGACCACTTGAAAAATGGCAAAAAATCATATTTTACATTGTTGGATCTTAACAAGGTTCCAAGTAGAGCTTCAACATGCAACAAGAAGAAATGAGAGTGAGACAAAACATTTTTTGAGCATTCAATTAATTGAAAATAACGAATAGACTGAAACAGGCTGTTTTTCAGATGATCAAAAGTTTAGGAACACATGCCTTTAACCACTTGCCGACGGCGCACCGCCGTTATACGTCCACAAGGTGGCTCGGCTGGGCGAGAGCACGTAGTATGACGTCCTCTCTCCCAGCCGCCACTAGGGGCGCGCGCGCGCCCCCCGCTCGCCCCCGACTCCCGTGCGTGTGCCCGGCGGGCGCAATCGCCGCCGGGCACCCGCGATTGCTCGTTACAGAGCGGGGACCGGGAGCTGTGTGTTTGAACACACAGCTCCCGGTCCTGTCAGCAGGGGAAATGCTGATCTTCGGTTCATACAATGTATGAACCGAGGATCAGTGTTTCCCCTAGTGAGGCCACCCCCCCCCCCACAGTAAGAACACACCCAGGGACATATTTAACTCCTTCCCCGCCCCCTAGTGTTAACCCCTTCACTGCCAGTGGCATTTTTATAGTAATCCAATGCATTTTTATAGCACTGATCGCTATAAAAATGCAAATGGTCCCAAAAATGTGTCCGAAGTGTCCGCCATAATGTCGCAGTACCGAAAAAAAAAATCGCTGATCGCCGCCATTACTAGTAAAAAAAATATAATAAAAATGACATAAAAATACCCCCTATTTTGTAAACGCTATAACTTTTGCGCAAACAATCAATAAACGCTTATTGCGATTTTTTTTACGAAAAATATGTAGAAGAAAACGTATCGGCCTAAACTGAGGAAAAAAAATGTTTTTTTATATATTTTTGGGGGATATTTATTATAGCAAAATGTAAAAAATATTCATTTTTTTCAAAATTGTCGCTCTATTTTTGTTTATAGCGCAAAAACTAAAAACCGCAGAGGTGATCAAATGCCACCAAAAGAAAGCTCTATTTGTGGGAAAAAAAGGACGCCAATTTTGTTTGGGAGCCACGTCTCACGACCGCGCAATTGTCTGTTAAAGCGACGCAGTCCCGAATCGCAAAAAGTACTCTGGTCTTTGGGCAGCAATATGGTCCGGGGGGTAAGTGGTTAAAAGGCCAAATCTGTGCAAAGATGTGGATTCATTGTCATTCTCTGTCAGGTAGTCGCACGTTGTGATGGCAAAGGCAAACAAAAATCTCCCTTTTTGAACGTGGTCGGGTTGCTGAACTGCATAAGCAGGGTCTCTCATCAAGACACTGGACGATCCTCGACCCAAATTAAGGCCCTTAGGCCCCGTACACACGGTCGGACCGAACCGATGAGAATGGTCCGACGGACCGTTTTCATCGGTTCACCGCTGAAGTGGCCTGATGATCTGATGTGTGTACACACCATCAGTTCAAAATCCAATCGGGTCAGAACGCGGTGACGTAAAACACACGACGTGCTGAAAAAAACGAAGTTCAATGCTTCCAAGCATGCGTCGACTTGATTCTGAGCATGCGCGGGTTTTGAACCGATGCTTTCTGTAATAACCATCGGTTTGGTCCGATCGGGCAGCGGTCCATCGGTTCGGTTTTGAAGCATGTTTTAAAATTTTGGACCGAAGGAAAACAGACCGATGGCCTATACACACGGTCGGTTTGGTCCGATGAAACTGAACTTCAGTTCATTCTCATCGGTTCGGTCCGACCGTGTGTATGGGGCCTTACTGGTGCTGACTGCAGCCCCATAACCATCAGACGGCCTCTGAGACTGAAGGTCTTCAAAAACAAAAAACGTCTTCAAAAACCTTGTCTCCTTGAACGCCACAGAACTGCTCGTTTGGACTTTGCAAGAGAGCACCAAACATGGGACATTCAAAGGTGGAAGAAAGTTTTATTCTCTGATGAGAAAAAATGTAACCTTGAATACGCGCCACAGTGGAGGGGGCGCCATAATGGTCTGGGGTGCTTTTTTCTTCAGTGGAACAATGGAGCTTCAGGAAGTGCAGGGGTGTCAAACGGCCGCTGGCTATGTCCAGATGTTGCAGAGAGCATTCCTCATGACTGAGGGCCCTCGTCTGTGTGGTAACGACTGGGTTTTTCAACAGGACAACGCTACAGTACACAATGTCCGCAGGACAAGGGACTTCCAGGAGAATAACATCACTCTTTTGGCCCATCCTGCGTGTTCCCCTGATATAAATCCAATTGAGAACCTTTGGGGATGGATGGCAAGGGAAGTTTACAAAAATGGACAACAGTTCCAGACAGTAGATGTTCCCACTCCCCCCATGGAAACGCGAGGCATCAAGCATGCCGAAACAAATTTTTTAAGTGATCAACAATAACGGCGGAGCTACTCATCACTGAGTTCATGTTTGGAAGTTGGATTTCTGTTTTTGGGGGGGTTTAGTGTTTTTTTTTTTTTTTTTTTTGGAGGTGTGGTCCTAAACTTTTGATCAGCTGAAAAACAGCCTGTTTCAGTTTATTCGTTGTTTTCATTAAATTGAATGCTCAAAAAATGTTTTGTCTCATTTCTTCTTGTTGCATGTTGAAGCTCTACTTGGAACCTTGTTAAGATCCAACAATGTAAAATATGATTTTTTGCCATTTTTCAAGTGGTCTTAAACTTTTGATCAGGACTGTATGTGCCTGCTGTACCATGTACTTGTTACATCGTTAGTCAGGTTGAAAAAAGACACAAGTCCATCCAGTCCATTGTATGAAAAGTATCCTGTTGTCTTTGTATTGCCTCCTTTGTGTGAGATCCCTGGTGTTCCTACTGGTCTCTTTGCTTTCTTATTAAACTACTTGCCTACTGGGCATCCCCTTCCTGCCCAGGCCAATTTTTTAGCGTTCAGCGCTGTCACACTTTCACAATTGCTCTGTCATGCAACGGTGTACCCAAACACAATTTTTATCTTTTTTTTTCTTAGGCAGATTAAGCTTTATTTTGGTGGGATTTGATCACTTTGATTTTTTTTTTTAAGCAATAAAAAAAAATATATTTTGTGAATAAGTAATTTTTCTCCCTCACTGATGTGTGCTGATGAGGCTGCACTGATGAGAAGGCACTGACTGGCATCACTGCTGGGCATTGTTGTCAGTGTGAGGACATTTTGAGAACAGAGAAAAATGTATTTAGTGTGTGTGTGTATAATATTTTTTTTTTTAACTGAATATGATCACTTTAATACACTTTAAGAGTAATTTTCTCATTGACTCACCTGATTTGTGTAAGAGAAACCCATGCTGAGTGAAATATGTGGGCTACCATTGCTGTTCCCCCTCTGATGTCAATCCTGGTTGCCTATTTTGCTGATCCAGTAACTTAAATACTGATCCAAAACTTTTGTGCAAAGAAAGTGATTTAACCAGCCAAATGCTTATTTTGAATCTGTAACCGAGAAAGTCATAATTTCAGAAGCACCCAGGCTACTAGCATTTTCAAATGGAAGTCATGTGACATGTTTCCTTTAACGCTAAACTCAAGGTAGTCGAGTAAATTCATCGATGAAATGCATGTATGGAAGCTGGTGGAAGCCCCAACTAGAAATAATTCTTTGCTGGACCTACTAATTGCAAACAAAACAGAGCTCGTTGCAGATGAGGAAGTTAGGGATAACTAGGGAAACGGTGATCACAGAGTAATTCTGTTTGCCATAAATCATAAGAAGCGGAGACACAAGGCTAGGACAAGAACACTAAATGTAAAAAAGCCAACTTTTACAAAGTTGTGTTCCATACTACATGATACTAAATGGGATAACATTTTTGAAGCAAAGAACATGGAAAAGTGGGTGTGCTTTAAGGACATATTAACCACTTTAGGTCCCCCCAAAGCAGTTTTACTGCTACAGGGCGGCACCTCTGTGCTGGATAACGTGTGTGTGTATATAATACACACACACACACACACACAATCCAACAGAGGCAGAACGTCAGTCTGCCTATGTAAACAAGGCAGAACGCTGTTCTGCCAGGAGGGAAAGCATGAATTCTTTGTGTCTGCAAAGTAGGAACTAGGATCCATGTCTCCCCCTAGTAAAAGCACCTGCCACTGTACATTTAAGCATTGGTTAGGCACACAGTTAACCCTTTGATCACCCCTGATGTTAACCCCTACCCAGCCAGTGCCATTATACAGTGACGGTGCATATTTTTGATCACTGTATTGGTGTCACTGGTCTCCAAGAAGTCTCAGAATGTCTGCCGCAATAACGCAGTCCCACTATAAGAGGTTTGCCGCCAGTACTAGTAAAAAAAAACAAAGAAAAATATCTGTTTGTAGACGCTCTAAATTTTGCGCAAACCAATCAATATAGGCTTATAGGATTTTTTTTTTACCAAAATTATATAACGGAATACATATTGGCTTAAATTTATGAAGAAATTTGTTTTGTTTTGTTTTATAGCAGAAATTTAAAAATATAATTTGTGTTTTTTTTTTCAAATTTCTTGGTCTTTTTTTGTTTATAGTGCAAAAAAAATAGCCAGGACATGAAGGGGTGTAAATCTTTTGGAGGTCAAGTGGTTAAACAATGGCCTTAGTCTATGCCAGTGATGGTGAACCTCATGCACTCTGCAGTATAGTTGAGCATCATGGGAAATGTAGTTCCAAAACATCTGGGATGCCAAGGTTCCCCATCACTGGTCTATGCATTCCAATGAGCAACAATGAATGAGAGAAAACTGGCCTTTAAAAAAAAAAAAAAAAAAATTAATAGGGCAGAAGGGTCACCATCTGCATTCTAAAACTACAAAGAATGCAATAAAAAATGCAAGAGGGTGATCTGAGCATCTAAATATATTACATAGGAGAAGTCCAAATATTAAGTCAAGATAGTTGATTGAAGGACATAATAATATGCTTCAGTGTTTAATAATGGTGACCTGAATTCTTCTAGTACTGACGCCACAGTGAATCACTCCATGAAGTGTACCGCCACCATAAGAAAACTTGCTTACCAGATGGCAAGCAAAACCAGGCATGTGGCTATAGCCCAGCCAATGCCTTTGCTTGCACAGAAGATCATAAGAATAAAACCCTGGATGGATGGCTGCAATGATTTTCCACACACTGACCCCACCATAGAGTCTGATCGTATCGTTCAGCAATGGACCCAGAAAGAAAAACTGATCATAGCATTATATTGTTTTTTTGTTTATTAAATAGAAAAGGTATTGCATTTCATCATTTAAAATTTGTGCATAAATTTACAGAGCCAGCCGGCTGCAAACAAATTCCCGTTGTCCTAGTGAGACAGCGTGGTGACGTCAACACTTACCCTCCTCCAGAGAGTGGTGATTGACAGATGCTCACAGAGCTTTGAGAACCAAGCGATCCACTGTTACAGCCAGTGGGGAAAGATGCAGCATCCACCTAGGTGAGTGTAATTCTGATTTACTGAAAATACAAATCCCATACATCTCTTAATAGCAGTAATTAAATGCACCCTTGTGGCTGACAGAGATTAGTGTTGAAAAAAAGACTAGAAAAACTGGTGAACAAATCACCAGGATCCAGATGGCTTATACCCCAGAGTTCTCAAAGAACTTAGCCAGACCATTGTTCCTAATTTTTAAGGACGGCTTACTGATCAAAATAGTACCAGCTAATTGGTAAAAAGCAAACATGGTGCCATTTAAAAAAAAAAAAAACGGAGCTATATCTCACAAAGTCTGTACACCCCTCACATTTTTGTAAATATTTTATTATATCTTTTTATGTGACAACACTGTAGAAATTACACTTTGCTGCAATGTTGTGTAGTGAGTGCACAGCTTGTATAACAGTGTAAATTTGTTGTCCCCTCAAAATAACTCAACACACAGCCATTAATGTCTAAACCGCTGGCAACAAAAGTGAGTACACCCCTAAGTGAAAATATCCAAATTGGGCCCAAAGCAGGCCCGGACTGGCCATAGGGCATACCGGGCCGCATGTCACGTCTCCCCCCAGTGCACTCTTAGCTGCGAGTCGGAGAGGCACTCAAGTGACAGTGACACCCATCGGCACATCGGGGGGCCGGGACCCACAACGATCCCCTTCTCTCTGGCATGGTGGCCGTGGCTCTGATGATCTGATCAGTCTCGGCTGTCTCTTACAGCCGAGCAGAGTGAAGCCGCCTTCCCCTCCTCCTTTATGTCTACACAGGGGGAGGGGACCTGACATGCAGTCCCATGCTGATCTGAGGTACATTATGGGTCTGAAGGGGGGATCTGTATTGTAGGGGTGATCTGAAATGTAGGGGGGTTCTGTATTGTAGGGAGGGTCTGTATTGTAGAGGGGGGGTCTGTAATGTAGGGGGATCTGTACTGTAGGGAGGGGGTTTGTATTGTAGAGGGGGGCTGTAATGTAGGGGAGTCTGTACTGTAGGGAGGGGGTCTGTATTGTAGAGGGGGCTGTAATGTAGGGGGGTCTGTACTGTAGCGAGAGGGTCTGTACTGTAGGGAGGTCTGTGTAACATGCAGGGGGTCCAGAACTGTTAGGGGGTGTCTGTGTAACAAACTGTGGGGGGCTGTGTGATGTAGGGCCCAGAGGTGCGGTGCTATGTAATGTAAAGGGGTGCAGGGTGCTGTGTATTGTAAAGGGGTCCAGAGGTGCAGGGTGCTGTGTATTGTAAAGGGGTCCAGAGGTGCAGGGTGCTGTATAATGTAAAGGGGTCCAGAGGTATAATGTGCTGGAACCCCACATCCCATCATTAACCGCCACCGTGCCCACCACCCCCCTCCCCCCGGGCTGCTCAGACTAAAATGCCCGAGCTTATTTTTTGTCCCAGTCCGGGCCTTGCCCAAAGTGTCAATAGGTTGCCACTGGAGTCCTCTTCCACTCCATGACGACATCACGGAGCTGGTGAATGTTAAAGACCTTGCGCTCCTCCACCTTCTGTTTTGAGGATGCCCCACAGATGCTCAATAGGGTTTAGGTCTGGAGACATGCTTGGCCAGTCCATCGCCTTACCCTCAGCTTCTTTAGCAAGGTAGTGGTCGTCTTGTAGGTGTGTTTGGGGTCATTATGTTGGAATACTGCCCTGCAGCTCAGTCTCTAAAGGTAGGGGGATCATGCTCTGCTTCAGTATGTCACAGTACATGTTGACATGTTCCGGCAGCACTCATGCAGCCCCAGACCATGACACTCCCATCACCATGTTTGACTGTAGGCAAGACACACCTGTCTTTGTACTCCTCACCTGGTTGCCACCACACACGCTTGACACCATCTGAACCAAATAAGTTTATCTTGGTCTCATTAGACCACAGGACATGGCTCCAGTAATCCATGTCCTTAGTCTGCTTGTCTTCAGCAAACTTGTGGGATTTCTTGTACGTCATCTTTAAAAAAGACTTCCCTCTGGGACAACAGACATGCAGACCAATTTGATGCAGTGTGCAGCGTATGGTCTGAGCACTGACATGCTGGCAACCTCTGCAGCAATGCTGGCAGTACTCATATGTCTATTTCCCAAAGACAACCTCTGGATATGACGCTGAGCACGTGCACTCAATTTCTTTGGTCGACCAAGGCGAGGCCTGTTCTGAGTGGAACCTGTCCTGTTAAACTGCTGTATGGTCATGGCCACCGTGCTGCAGCTCAGTTTAAAAAAGACATCCCAAAAAGTGTATATTGATTGTTTTGCGCAAAAGTTATAGCGTCTACAAACTATGGGATAATGGCGGCGATCAGTGATCTTTAGCGGGACTGCAACATTGCGACGGACAAACCTGATACTAAGTGACACTTTTTGGGGTGTTCCCTGGGTCTGCTTTCTTTCTGTGTGGGAGATGGACTGACTGATGGAAGAGAGACATATGTGTTCCTGAATAGCAGATCTCTCGCTCCCTCTGTGACAGAACAGCGGTTTGCCTTGTTTACGAATGTCCCGATGTGTCCAATTCCAGCGGGAGCGCCGCTCCAGCGGTGTGCGCCCCAGAGCCGACAACAGGAATCATTTACAGGTATGTGATTTTTGCGCTTAAGGGCCGTCCTGCCGCAGTATCTGTACATGGGGCGCAGGGCCGGATTAACATAGGGGCTATTGGAGCTGCAGCTCCAGGCCCCTTCCTTAAGAAAGGCCCATTTGCCAAAAAAAAAAAATCACAAAAAAAAGATCGACTTCGAGGATTGTAGCTTGGTGACCAGGGGCCACAGAGACCCCACGTGAAGCTGAAGACCCACCCCACAACTGGTCAAAATATGGGGTCTCTATCATTTATGGTCCCAGAGATACGGGGCTGCTTGCGCAGCCTGTCAGAAGCTACATACAGAACGGCCAGTTTAAATACAAGCTGACACACTCTGCAGCAGCAGAGGATGTGAGATCACAGGGCTTATAATAATTATTTGTATATTACTTATGGTAATTAACCCCTTGCCACCCAGGCCAATTCTGACACTTCTCTCCTACATTATGTGTGATATATATATATATATATATAAAACACTAAAGTTAGCACGATTTTTTTTGGTATAATAAGCGATGCTTTAAATTTTTCCGCAGGTTACATGTTTAGAGTTGCAGAGGAGGTCTAGTGCTAGAATTATTGCTGTCGCGTTAACGGTTGCGGCGTATGTAACCTGTGTGTATCTGGCTCTGATACTAGCCAGTGCCTTCCCAGGGACTGATTAGTACCTCTCCCCAGCCTGTCCCCACACACCCTCTCACCTGCTGACCTGTGGATGGGGGAATCACTCCTGCAGTGTTATTGTGTTCTGCCAGTGAGTACAATGATTAGTGTTGCTAACTATTGCTGGCAGCACTGATTGTTTTGGGAAAAACCTGACAGGCTGGTTGTACTCAAGTCAGATAATAGATTGACTTGTGTAAAACCAGCTAGCCCATACATAGATCGACTATGGCTGGTCTCTGCTTAATTGGCGTAATTTGAATCCATGTATGCACCGTTTAACCACTACGCAGTCCCTAAACATCCTTCCACAAACCTTTAAATTTTTTCCTCCCAGATTCCTTCATCCTCCTCACCTGTACATACTGTCCATAGTTCTCTACTGTACATACTGCTCACTGGCATACCCTACACACTCCTCTCCTGTACATAGTGCCCGCTGTCATACACTTCTCTCCTGTACATAGTGCCCGCTGTCATACACTTCTCTCCTGTACATAGTGCCCCTTGTCATACCCTCCACACTTCTCTCCTATACATAGTGCCCACCATGCTGCATTAATTTTCCAGCAGGACTTGGCACCCACACCGCCAAAAAGTACCAATACCATGGTATCAATGTGCTTGATTGGCCAGCAAACTCGCCTGACCTAAACCCTATAGAAAATCTGTAAGGTATTGTCAAGAGAAAGATGAGACACCAGAACCAACAATGCAGAAGAGCTGAAGGCCACTATCAAAGCAACCTGGGCTTCCATAACACCTCAGCAGTACCACAGGCTGATCACCTCCATGCCACACCGGATTGATGCAGAAATTCATGCAAAAGGAGCCCCGACCAAGTATTGAGTGCCTACTATACTGTACATGGACATACTTTTCAGTAACCCAACATTTCTGTATTAAAATTTTCTTTTTTTTATTGGTCTTGTGTAACATTTTAATTTGAGATATAGAATTTGGGGTTTTCACTAGATGTAAGCCATAATCATCAACATTAAAATAAAGAAATGCTTGAAATATATCACTCTGTGTGTAATGAATCTACTGTATAGAATATATGAGTTTCACTTTTTTAATTGAATTACTGAAATAATAACTTTATGATATTCACATTTTTTTAGATGCACCTGTATGCTGGGTTGGGGGGGATGGTGGAGGTTGGTTGAAATGTTTTTATTGCCCTCTATGAGCGCAGGTTTCCTTTAAGGCCCTGTTCACACTGGTATTAAAAGCATTAGTTTGAGGTTCCCTTTTTTATAGTGGATCTCTGCGTCTCAGTATTAATGAAAATGTTGTCCACATTTTGATTCGTAACAAATCAAATTGCAGGTGTCTAGTGGCTGCTTTTTTCATTTGATTTCCTTTATTTTTCGCCAATAACACACTTCCTGTCCTAGGGTGACAGCAGTATCTATGGACGAGTAGCGTTGTCACCCTAAAACAAAACTACAATACTGCTATTTTTTTCCCACTTTGCCTTATCGGGGGGGGGGGGGGGGGAGTTCTCAAGTCCATGGAAGATAGCTGACACAGCTTATAACACTGTTTGAGATATCTGCATAGGGGAAGATCCACAAAGATCTGCCCCGGCGCAGCGTATCTGAGATACGCTACGCCGCCGTAACTTACTTTTTTTGGTTTAAATCCTGAAAGAATTTGCGCCGTAAGTTACGGCGGCGTAAGGGCGCGGAATTCGAATTGGGCGGGTAGGGGCGTGTTTCATTTAAATGAAGCGCATCCCCGTGCCGAACGAACTGCGCATGCGCCGTCCCTAAATTTCCAGCTGTGCATTGCGCTAAATGACGTCATTGTTTTGACGTGGACGTAAATTACGTCCATCCCGATTCACGGACGACTTGTGCAAACAACATTTTTTTTTAAAATAATACGCGAGAACGACGGCCATACTTAACATTTTGTACGCCACCAAATAGCAGGTTTAACTATACGCCGAAAAAAGCAGACGTAAAAGAATGCGACGGCCGCTCGTACGTTCGTGGATCGTCGGAAATAGCTAATTTGCATACTCAACGCGGAAAACAACGTGAACACCACCCAGCGGACGCCGAAGAATTGCATCTTGGATCCGAAGACGTACGCCTGTCGGATCTAACCCAGATGCCGTCTTATCTTGTTTTGAGGATTCAAAACAAAGATACGACGCGGAAAAATTTGAAAGTAAGCCGGCGTATCAGTAGATACGCCGGCGTACTCTCTCTGTGGATCTGCCCCTTAGTGTTTAGGAAGTTACAAAGACACTTAAATGCTGGCAGGATCAACAGGTGTTTTCAGTTCAGTAAAACCTTGGTTTTAACTTTTGAGCGCGTTTTACAAGACAAGCTAATTTTTTTTTTTTATTTTGACTTGATATACAAGCGATGTCTTGATATAGTAGTAGCGTCATGAGTAGCGTCATGTCACAACTGAGTATAAAAGAGAAGAGAGGCGCCTCTTAGTGTAGCAATATGGTTACATTTAATGAAGGTACAACATTTAGGCTCCATTCACATCTATGCGACAAAACGCCCGACGCCGGACGCTTCTGCCGCTAGAGGGGAGAATTCCCATTGCTGTCTATGGAGTTGGTTCACATCTCATAGATGCCGAACGCCTGTCGCCTGAAAAAAAGTCCCGGACCCTTTTTTTCAGGCGACATTGGCGTTCTCCCATTGACAGCAATGGGAAGAATCTAAAAAAAAAAAAAGAAAAGAAAAAAAGATACACACTCGCGGCAAAATACGCCGCTGTCGCATAGATGTGAATGGAGCCTTAGCAACATATTGCTACACTTAGAGCCGCCTCTCTTCTCTTTTATACTCTGGAGCTCCTGATGGATTTTGCTTCTAATCCCCTTGTGGAGGCTTCCATTTCTGGATGGACATTTTGTGGTTACACATCCTATCACATTGCTATAATCTTTTTATATAAACTGAAGAACCTATGAGTAAATGGTTGCGGAACGAATCATTTGAGTTTCCATTATTTCTTATGGGGAAATTCGCTTTGATATACAAGTGCTTTGTATTACAAGCATGTTTCCGGAACAAATTATGCTCACAATCCAAGGTTTTACTGTACTTGCAGAAGAGGTTCTGAAAAGAGTCTCAAAAAAGAAAACGAATGCATCCACCACATCCAAGGACTGGGGATATACTTTTAATTCTTTATGCGTTTTTAGTGCCTATAGTACCTGTGCTGAAGGTTCAGAATCAGCAGGACTAATTATATTTATATACTGTATAGTAAGGCCCGGATTCACGTACAGCGGCGTATCTTTGAGCGGGCGTAACGTAACTTTTTTTTAGAGTGGTAAAGAAGAGGCACACACTACGGCAAAAACTAGGGGCCAGATTCTCGTACAGCAGCGTATCTTTGCGGCGACGTAACGTATCCGATTTACGTTACGCCTCCGCAACTTAGACGGGCAAGTGCTGTATTCTCAAAGCACTTGCTCCGTAAGTTGCGGCGGCAGAGCGTAAATCGGCCGGCGTAAGCCCGCCTTATTCAAATTTGGAACAGGGGGGGCGTGTTTTATGTAAATGTTATGTGACCCGACGTGATTGACGTTTTTCACGAACGGTGCATGCGCCGTCCGTGGAAATCTCCCAGTGTGCATTGCTCCTAATACGCCGCAAGGACGTATTGATTTTGACGTGAACGTAAATTACGTCCAGCCCCATTCACGGACGACTTACGCAAACGACGTAACATTTTGAAATTTCGTCGTTGGGAACGACGGCCATACTTAACAATGGTACGCCGCACTTACGCCACCATATAGCAGGGGTAACTTTACGCCGGGAAAAGCCTAACGTAAACGGCGTAACTTTACTGCGTCGGCCGGGCGTATGTTCGGGAATTCGCGTATCTAGCTAATTTACACATTTCAACGCGTAAAATAAGCGTACACGCCCCTAGCGGCCAGCGTAAAAATGCAGTTACGATCCGACGGCGTAAGAGACTTACGCCTGTCGGATCTAATAGATATCAGGCGCATAGATACGACCGGCCGGACGGAGAGATACGATGGCGTATCTCCTCTAAGAATCTGGCCCTAAGTGTACATTTTTTACAGATAAATTCAAGCTAATTAATTATTTTCAGTAAAGATACCTAGAATAGGGCGTACGTTCGGGAATTCACGTATCTAGCTAATTTACACATTTCAACGCGTAAATCGGCGTACACGCCCCTAGCGGCCAGCGTAAAAATGCAGTTACGATCCGACAGCGTAAGAGACTTACGCCTGTCGGATCTAATAGATATCAGGCGCATAGATACGACTGGCCGGACGGAGAGATACGACGGCGTATCTCCTCTAAGAATCTGGCCCTAAGTGTACATTTTTTACAGATAAATTCAAGCTAATTAATTATTTTCAGTAAAGATACCTAGAATAATTTCCTTCTTTACAGTTTCACCAAATTTGTCTAATAACATTTAACATTTTCTGCCTGTGTATGGATAACTTTATAGTGATTTATTTCAGTTATGTAACAATCTGGTTCTTTTCGTGCATTATCTAAACTGGCCACTAGAGGCCATTGTTGTTGTGTTGGCAGTGAGTATCTGCCCAATATTCATCAAGGCATTCTACAGCCAGGTGCCTAAAGAAAATGCCGTCTGCTTATCAGTTTACAGTAAGTATCATATAAATATGTGTAACACAAATAGTTTCTGCAAATAAAGGGGCAAGTATTACATAATGTGTGTATTGTAAAAAGTTTGTCCTTCCAAGCCCTTTACTGTGCCAGTCATATGAAAAACATTGGGCATTTGGTCATGTGAGCTCTGCTGAAGGTAAGGACAATGTAATCTAAACTCTGATTACCCTTCAATATTGACGTAGTCATTCCTCTAGAAAAAAAAAAAGGTAAAATGCGTTTACACTTTGCAAACACATGCAGCCGAAGAAATATATGACCGTGTCTGTTTACTGGACTTTTAATATGTTTTATCTTTTTTTTTTATCCAAAGAAAAATATCCCACTTTTCACAATCGCACCTTATTCATGTCATCTCATAGGCTTGAGCTCCCAAATCTCTCCCTGTCACCCTCACTTTTGTTTGTTTGGAGCAAGCAGTGCAGGTTAGTTGCAGTCATGTGCACACCACAAATCGCATAATACATATTCCATCTCAAGAGCAAGCAAGGGAGGGGGGCTACCGTCTCGCATACAGTGGGGACCATGGAGAACCCTCAGGAAGCTGGATCACAGCAGAGGAATTTGGAGGCAACTGAGAGCAATAGAAGGTACCTTTTCTGAATGAACACAGTGAGTGACTGGTACAGCTCAGCACAGAGCATCTCCCATTCATTCACTGTCCAGTGCAGCTGAGGCTGTCCTTAGTCCCTTTCTCGGTCTAAGAAAGTGAGACATCAGGGGGTCTGTTTAAACCCCGGATATTTCACCAAGGACCCCCAACAGGGGACTTTAGATATAGAACATGTTCTATATTTTTCTGATTGAATTCCGATGTGATTTGGCCAGGCAAAAGCATTATCGTGTGTACGCAGCATTAGTTGTACACTCCAGAAATCTGTCCTTTATGCAAGAGTGATCCCGTTTGCAACGTGCAAGAAGCCATGTGGGGGACTCAGAAAACATGTGGAAGAAGGTGCTCTGGTCAGATGAGATCAAAATCGAACTTTTTGCCCTAAAAGCAAAACACTATGTGTGGTAGAAAACTAACTGCACATCACCTTGAGCACACCATCCCCACTGTGAAACATGGTGGTGGCAGCATCATATTGTGGGGATGCTTTTTTTCAGCAGGAACAGGGAAGCTGGTCAGAGTTGATGGGAAGATGGATGGAGCCAAATACAGGGCAATCTTAGGCCTCGTACACACGACCGAGTTTCTCAGAAAAAAACAGCAATAAACTTGCTGGGAGATATTTTTTTGCCGAGAAAACCGGTCGTGTGTACATTTTCGTTGAGGAAACTGTCGAAACTCTCTATTTCCTTGACGGGAATGGAGAAAATTGGCTTGTTGAGTTCCTCGACAGCCTAACAAGGAACTCGACGAGGAAAACGATGTGTTTCGCCCGTCGAGTTCCTCGGTCGTGTGTACGAGGCTTTAGAAGAAAACCTATCAAGCCTCGTACACATGGCCTGGAATCCCGTCAGAAAAAAAAACGTCATTTTTTTCTGACGTGATTCCTTGCAAGCTTGCCTTGCAAAGCCGTGTATACAGATGACAACTCAAAAGAACCGCCGTTCTTTTGAATGGCAAGAACGCGGTGACGTCATCGACTAAGATGCGCCGGCGTCTCGCCACACTCGATTCTTTCTCCGCCATCTTGCTACACCCCACGCTAACTTTGTATGCTACCGCGCATTCGTCTAAGTGTTATCAAGCATGCACGGTTTTTGTACACTTAGGTAAGCATACAGATGACCGGTTTTCTCTGCAGGAAACACTCTGCCGGGAATCCCGATGGGAAAATAGAGAGCAGGGTTCTCTATTTTCATGTCAGGATTCCCGGCAGTTTTCCTGACAGGAAAACTGCTATGGAGCATACACACGGCCGGGATTCCTGGGCCAAATGCTCTCCTGGCAATTTTCCTGCTGGGAAAACCAGTCGTGTGTACGAGGCTTTATGCCGCGTACACACGACCGTTTTTCATGACGTGAAAAATGCAATTTTTTTTAAATGGTCATTAAAAACGATTGTGTGTAGACTCCAGAGCATTTTTCTCAACGTGAAAAATGGGCATTAAAAATTTAGAAAATGCTCTAATTTTTCTCGTCGTTTTTCACGTTGTCGTTTTTCAAACGGTCGTGTGTGGGCTTTAACGATGGGAAAAAAATGTGCATGCTCAGAAGCAAGTTATGAGACGGGAGCGCTCGTTCTGGTAAAACTACTGTTCCTAATGGAGATAGCACATTAGTCACGCTGTAACAGACTGAAAAGCACGAAGACTGAAAAGCGCGAATTGTCTCTCACCAAACTTTTACTAACACAAAATCAGCAAAAGCAGCCCAAAGGGTGGCGCCCTCTGAATGGAACTTCCCCTTTATAGTGCCGTCGTACGTGTTGTACGTCACCGCGCTTTGCTTATGCTTTTTTTTTTCACGATCGTGTGTAGGCAAGGCAGGCTTGACAAGAATCACGTCGAGAAAAAGGTCTTTTTTTCTAGGACAATAAAAATGGTCGTCTAAAAAAGACTTGAGACTGGGGCGGAGGTTCACCTTCCAGCAGGACAACTACCCTAAACATACAGCCAGAGAGAGCTACAATGGAATGGTTTAGAATAGATCAAAGCATATTCGAGTGTTAGAATGGCCCAATCAAAGTCCAGACCTAAATCCAATTGAGAATCTGTGGCAAGACTTGAAAATTGCTGTTCACAGATGCTCTCCATCCAATCTGACAGAGCTTGAGATATTTTGCAAAGAGGAATGGGCAAACATGTCCCTCTCTAGATGTGCAAAGCTGGTAGAGACATCCCCAAAAAGACTTGCAGCTGTAATTGCAGCGTAAGGAGGTTCTACAAAGTATTGACTCAGGGGGGCGCCATACAAATGCACCCCACACTTTTCATATATTCATTTGTTAAAAGAAAAATTGAAAACCATTTATTATTGTCCTTCCTCTTCACAATTATGTGCCACTTTGTGTTGGTCTATCACATAAAATCCACATAAAATACATTTTCATTTTTTGTTGTAACATGACAAAATGTGGAAAATTTTTAAGGGGTATGAATACTTTTTTAAGGCACTGTATGTACAGATGTGTTTTTGTGTGTTAGCTTTCCTACTGCAATAGGCTGTGCACACCTATGAATACATTAAATAGAATCTTGTTTTAAACCAGAGTTTAGTGTCACTTTTCTAGAGATGGGGAAGGCTAGGACCCTTGTCAGATTTTTATTTCTAAATACAAATAGAGGCTCTATAACATTATTCAAGCTAACTTGCTTCAGGTTCCTGCCGTTACCCCTCCTTTCACCGTTTCAGAACTAATGCCGCGTACACACGATCATTTTTCGTCATGAAAAAAACGTTGTTTTAAAAAAATGTCATTTAAAATGATGGTGTGTGGGCTTCACATCATTTTTCGGGTTCTGAAAAACAACAAATTTTTTCGAACATGCTACATTTTTTAACAACGTTTTAAACTATATCGTTTTTCGGGTTGTAAAAAATGATCGTGTGTGGGCGACGTTAAAAACCCGCGCATGCTCAGAAGCAAGTTATGAGACGGGAGCGCTCGTTCTGGTAAAACTACCGTTCATAATGGAGTAAGCACATTCATCACGCTGTAACAGACAGAAAAGCGCAAATCGTCTTTTACTAACACGGAATCAGCTAAAGCAGCCCCAAGGGTGACGTCATCCGCATGGAACTTCCCATTTATAGTGGCTTCGTACGTGTTGTACGTCACCGCGCTTTGCTAGAGCATTTTTTTAAAACGATGGTGTGTGGGCAACGTCGTTTTAATGATGAAGTTGGAAAAACTTGGGCCAAGATTCTCAAAGGGCTTACGACGGCGCAACGCAATGTACGCCTTTGTAAGTCCTAATCTGGGCCGTCGTATCTATGCGACTGACTCTTAGAATCAGTTACGCATAGATAACCATTCGATCCGACAGGCGTAAGGCTCTTACGCTGTCGGATCTTAAATGCAATTTTTTTTTTTTGCCGCTAGGTGTCGCCTCCGTCGTTTTCCCCGTCGAGTATGCAAATTAGCAAAATACGCAAATTCCCGAAAGTACGCGCGGTCGACGCAGTAAAGTTACAACGTTTACGTTAGATTTGCGACGCGTAAAGTTGCCCCTGCTATATGAGGGGCAACCAATGTTAAGTATGGCCGTCGTTCCCGCGTCAACATTTTTAAGTTTACGTTGTTTGCGTAAGTCGTCCGTGAATGGGGCTGGACGCCATTTACGTTCACGTCGAAACCAATGACGTCCTTGCGACGTCTTTTAGCGCAATGCACGCCGGGAAATTTTAGGGACGGCGCATGCACATTACGCTCGGCGCGGGAACGCGCCTAATTTAAATGCTATACGCCCCCTACCCGCTTAATTTGAATTAGGCGGGCTTGCGCCGGGTGATTTACGATACGCCGCCGCAACTTTACAGGCAAGTTCTTTGTGAATAAAGCACTTGCCTGTAAAACTTGCGGCGGCGTAACGTAAACCGGATACGTTACGCCCGCACAGTTTTACGCCCAGATACGAGAATCTGGGCCATAGTTTTTTCTACATGCCGAAAAATTTCTTTTTTTTTCATGCCGAAAAATGATCGGGTGTACGCGGCATAAGAGTCTATATTGAAGAAAAGATGTATACACCAATCACTTAGTCTTGTTTTCAATGCTTTTAATAAACGCAACTTATCCGTTAGCAGGGTTCCCGACAGCACAGCACCTGCAGTGGTAGCTGTGGGAAGCATCCTAGGCCCCACTGCAGATTGCATTAAATAAAAAGTAGCCATCTGTAAAAACACGCAGCTCTCTCTCTTTAGTGCCAGACACACACACAGCGCCTCACGCAGCAGCAGGCGGAAACTCCTCCCCCTTTTTTCTTCTAGTCACGTAGCTCCCAGGCTTTCTTGGCTCTGCCCGCAGCCTACGCAATTATATGCAATTAACCCCTATTGTTCCGGAAAAAAGTAACACAGTCCAAGGCCCTCTTTAGCACAGACTCTCTGTGAATGGTTTTACTTGAGTTGCTAGGGGCAACGGCAGATCCCGGACGAGCCCCCACGTGAAGCACTACCCCGTAGGAGCTGCTGAGAATAATTTTTAATTCCTGCTGTTACCCCTCCTTTCACCGTTTCAGAACTAAGGCCCAGATTCACGTACGACTTACGCCGACGTATCTTCTGATACGCTGTGTAAGTTCTCGGATGCGCCGTCGTATCTGTGCGCCTAATTCTCAATACAAGATACGCCTTAATTTTGGCTTGATCCGACCGCCGTAAGTCTCCTACGCCGTCGTATCTTGGGCGCCTATTTATGCTGGCCGCAAGGGGCGCTTCCATTGATTTACGTGTCGAATATGCAAATGACCGAGATACGCCGATTCACTAATGTACTTGCGCCCGGCGCAGTAGTATACGCCGTTTACGTAAGGCGTACGTCCGGCGTATAGTTACTCCAACAAAAGCAGGTGTAAGTCATGTTAGGGTATGGACGTCGGAACAGCTGTCGTATTTTACGTCATTTACGTAAGTGGTACGTGAATGGGGCTGGGCGTAGGTTACGTTCACGTCGTTGCCATTGAGCCGGCGTATCTTAGGGCGTAAATTCGATGTAATTCCGCGCATGCGCCGTTCGTTCGGCCCTTCATTTACATGGGGTCAAGCTTCATTTTAATAGATCACGCCCACTACCTTCCTACTTTGAATTAGGCGGGCTTACGCCGGCCAATTTACGTTACGCCGGTGCAAGTTTGGGAGCGAGTGCTTTGTGAATACTGTTCTTGCCTCACTGATTTACGTTGGCGTAGCGCATATGAGATGCGCTACGCCGGTCTAAAGATGTGCCGCTCTACGTGATTCCGGGCCTAAGAGTCTATATTGAAGAAAAGATGTATGCACCAATCACTTAGTCTTGTTTTCAATGCTTTTAATAAACGCAACTTGCAGTAGTAGAGGGATGAAGGGTTAGGGAAAGTTCAGATACCTTATTGCAGATCACTGAGGAACTTTAGGATCCAAAAGACATATACCACTTTCTGTCAGCAGATTTTTTGTACACCCGGATAGGCCTCTGTCACCGACCTAGCAGCCGGTATGATGCACAAACAAAGTCTCTGCCACAAACTTGGAAATATATTGAAACTGCTGGATAATCCTCTGCCACAGGATTGTGTGACCAGTAGTGGGTAGATTGAAGCACAGATACACAGTACTAGAGCCTTTGAGCCATTCGGCAGTACTGTGAGGGTAAATTGGTGCGTCCTCCAAATGAGTCACCAGGCCCTTCTTGAGAAACCAGCCTTCCGCTCGGTTCTCTCCAAGAAAAGTCCTTCTCTGGATCTTCTCAGTTGCCCGGCTTCTTCCCGCAGGCAAGACAGCACAGGACCACCTCTGGACTAGGGTGACCAAGTGTCCCGGATTGCCCGGGACAGTCACGCATTTTGCAGGTCTGTCCCGGGCACATTCACTCCAGGACAATACAGTGTCCCCGAATAAAACTGACACAGCCACCCCCCCCCCCGGGCCAATCTGATGCCCCCAAAAAAGGCCGCCACATCACCGCTTTACTCGCTGACAGTATTTGTCCTGGCCGGGAATGCCTGGGGGAGCACAGTCCCGCCCCCTGCTTGTGATTGGAGAAATCATAAATCCTGCCTCTTGTGTCCAATCACTTTGCTGTGATTCGTTACACCACAAGCTGATTTTTGGGAAGGAGGGTGTCCCTGAATGGTAGTCTGGATATGTGGTTACCCTACTCTGGACTAGTAGGCCCCCAACCAGACTTCTGGGCCTACGTGTAGTAACATAACCTCGAGCCAGCAGGGCCTGAGGTATCATCGAGAAGTTGTCACATATCTTAGGCCAGGAGGGCCACGAGGTCAGAGAGAGCGAATCACATGACTTCTGTCCCTTAAATATCCTCTCCCAGAATGCCCAGCTACAAAGAAGCTCCTGATTGGGCTGTTTCTGGGGAAAGAAGAGCCAATCCACTTAGCTTGCTGTATTTCTCACACCGGCCTGTGGTGACAATGACACCTACTGGCAACAGTGAGAAATGCACACAACACAGCTAAACTGGAACAGAAGCTAATTTAGCTTTGAAATATACATTCTGAACTATGTACAATTCAGACAACACAAAATGTACATTATAGCGCCTATTCTAATGAATAGGCGCTATAATGTACATTTTGTGTTGTCTGAATTGTGTTGTCCTAATGGAGGAGGGCGCTACACATGTTACCATAATACACAGAAGGGGGCGTCCAAAGGTAAAGTAAAACGGCATGGCCAAAGTTTTCTCAAACACTAAGCTAAAACAAGATGACCTTGTGGCTGTCATAACTGTCTTGCAGTTAGAGGGCGCTGTTCTCCTGCATATCCATCGAAAGCACAGGTTTGGGGCAACCTGACCACAGTCTCCGCTCACGGAGAAAATACGAGGAGGGAGTTAGGGGATAAAGCCTCATTTGCGGCTTTAGTGTCACTTTCAGCCTTTTTTTGGAAGGTTAAATGGCTGTTTAGAGCTAAGCATTGAAGGCTGAGCAGGGGGTTTATTGTTAAGGGCCTCTCCTGCATTGTCCAGTCCTTTTCAATGGTTTCTTGAATAAGAATGCAATGGGGGCCCCCACTTTTTTTTTTTTTTTTTTTCCTCCTCCCTCAGCCGGAACACAAGTGCTTCGTATGGGGGAGGCCTGGAGCTTCCTGCAGGTCGTGATGGTATTCACAGCCTCCATCGCTTCAGCTCCCTCTTTCTTTCTGTCTCTCTTTCTTTCTTTTTTTTTCCTGTAGTTTAACCCGGGCAGAGAGACTCACTGATCTCTGCTTGACACCCAATTACCACATGAATGCACAAGAGTGGCTGAAAAAGGCCTCTCACTTTTGCTGACCCCCTCACTCCTTATGCTGAGAGGCTGCGGATCAAACAAAGCTACTGCAGGCAAGCCTTCATTGTCACCCCTGCAGAGGGGTCCTCCTCTATTTCAAACCAACTATTGTCTGCCATTTTATTAAATGCTTTCACTGCACAGGATGCAAACAGCTGTTCCAGGCCCGCCGTGTACTCTATGCAGAATTGGCTGGCCTTTTTTTTTTTTTAATTGCCTCCTCTATTTCTTCCCTCGCGCTGCAGAGATGATGATGGCAAACGTCCTTCATTACTCAAAAGCAAAGCCTGCTGGACCGAAGTCATTGGAATTAAAATGAAACTTCACCTTTTCACCCCGGAGAACAAAAACAAAAAAAAAAAAATCACAAAGGGCCAGATCCACGTAGCTATGCGTAAATAGAAGCGGGCGTAGCGTATCGTAGTTACGCTACACCGCCGCAACTTTGAGAGGCAAGTGCTGTATTCACAAAGCACTTGCATCTAAAGTTACGGCGGCATAGCGTAAATGTGCCGGCGTAAGCGCGCCTAAATCAAATGAGGAACAGGGGGGGTGTGTTTTATGTAAACTAAGCATGACCCCACGTAATTGACGCTTTTTTCGAACGGCGCATGTGCGCGCATGCTCAGTATCACGTCGAATTTTCAAATTAAATTACGCCCGCTCAATGCCTAGACGACGTGAACGGAACTTACGCAAAGCCCTATTCGCGAACGTTTTACGCAAACGACAGAAAATTAGACGCTGTCCCGACGTCCATACTTAACATCGCATACGCTTCATGAGGCAGGGGTAACGTTACGCCAAAAAAAGCCTTTACGTAAACGGGCGGACGTACGTTCTGAGAATCGTCGTATCTAGCTAATTTGCATACTCTACGCGGAAATCAACGGAAGCGCCACCTAGCGCCTAAATATGCACCTAAGATCCGACGGCGTACTAAGACGTACGTCAGTCGGATCTAGCCCACATTCAGGCGTATCTTGTTTTGTGAATACAAAACAAAGATACGCCGGCGCATCGTAGAACTTACGTTCTTCGTGGATCTGGGCCAAAGTCTTCCCAGGCTCTTATAGGCTTTATTTAGATTTATTTAGAACCCCTATTACGAAAACTCAGGGACAACCCAGACATATGTGGCATTAATATCCGAGGCAGACAATTCAAAATTGCTGCGTACGCGGATGACATCCTGCTTTTTCTTTCTAAACCCCTAATCACTATTCCAAACCTACTTAATGATTTCACCCTATTTAATAAGCTTTCTAACTTACAAATTTTACTAAATCTAAAGCTCTTAATATCTCTCTCCCTACCAATTTAATAAATCAATGCAAGGCTAATTTCCCTTTCAGTTTGGAACCCAATTCCCTTACATATCTGGGTATCCAAATCCCCTCTAAGTTAGCTGACCTCTATGAGAAAAACTTCACCCCTATTCTCCAAAATGTTAAAAATGATCTCCACAAATGGTCCTTGAGTAAATTTTCCTGGTTTGGCCGAATTGCCATTCTCCAAATGAACATTTTACCAAGCTTCTTATACATTATGCAAGCCATCCCAATCAAACTCCCACCGTCTTTTTTCACAACTTATAAGAGACTCTGTAGAAATTTTATTTGGGCTTCCAAACCTCCTAGAATAGGTTGGGATAGAATGATTCTTCCCAAATTAAAAGGGGGACTCGGCCTCCCAGATATTCGAAAATACCATTCAGCATGCCATATCATTAGGATCATTGACTGGCATCTACACACTCACACCAAAGACTGGATTGCCATTGAAGATCTTTCTACACAAATTCCCCTTTCCCACCTGCCATGGATATCTTTCAAATCCATTCCTAAGGATTGCCTATCCCATCCATTGATAGGACCTACACTCCTATATTTTAAAAAATCAAATAATACACTCTGCATGCTTCCTTCTCCTGGCCCATTAACACCTTTGGATGGTAACCCTGACTTTCAACCCGGATTTATGGGCACTGAAACAAATTCACTAGACCCGAAGCGAACACTAAGAGCACATCATTTTTTCAAAGACAATTCCATTATATCTTATGACATGTTGTCATCCCTCTTTCCAAATAATAACATTCCCTTCTTCAAATTCTTACAAATACGACATTTTTTACAAAGCAAAAGGCCTATTTCACAATGGTACAGGGAGCTAACCCCATTTGAAAAATTGTGTACTGCCAAGACTCCTCAGAGACACCTAATTTCATCAGTTTATTCAATTCTCTTTAGTACCATGTTACAAAACTCCAACAAAATTAATAAAAGTTGGGAAAATGAACTCCAATTACAACTTTTAGAATCTGACTGGGACAATATTTTTACACATATTCATAAGGGATCTGTTAACATTTCGGCCCAGGAAAATAACTACAAATTATATTCTAGATGGTATCGTACCCCTGAACGTCTACATGTCTTTTATCCAACTGTCTCCCCAATGTGTTGGAGATGCAACAACACTTTGGGATCATTATTACATATTTGGTGGAACTGTGACATCATTAAACCTTTCTGGGAAAAGGTACATGAGGCAATTATTCAAATCTCAACTTACACATTGGACTTTTCTCCTGCTCAATATCTACTACACCATACATTATTACCTCAATCCACCTATAGAAAATCACTGATACTCCATCTCATAAATGCTGCAAAACAATGCATCCCTCTTTTTTGGAAGAAGGCTAATCCTCCTACACTAACTGACTGGATTAACCGCGTGCAACAAATTTCTGAGATGGAGGACTTGATTCACCAAGCCAATGATAACCCGACAAAATATAGATCCACTTGGTCATGTTGGATTAACTTTAAGAATTCATCGAGGTTTACAGACTTATTAGGCGCTTAATTGTTCCTTGTATTCGCAATTGTTACGACTACTTTGAATTTTTTTTCTTTATTGAAATAAATCACCTGAAGTGATTGGAACCCCCACACATTCCTTTTCCCACTCGGTTTGAGCGCTTGCCTATACGTTTTTACGTTTTTCCTCTGAAATCTTTCCCTACCTTTGTTTTAGTTTACTGAATATTTTTACTATGTGCTAAATACCCCCTATATATTTTGTATTATTATTATTATTCCTTACCACATTTTGTTAAGACTACACTACATCAGTCTTTTATCTTTTCATTCACATCAATATGATCAGACTACATCGTTATGTAATTTCTGTTTCATCTGTGCTTTATATTTTCAGGCTATTGATATAGTGATGTATTATCTTCCTATTTGTCATTTATATTTAATTCTCTTTGACATTATGATGCTTGAATATATGGGGATAATAGTATTATATGTTATGCCACTATATATCTGTTATTCTGAATTCTCTTTTTATTGTACAACCCCATGTTTATATACATGAATTGATTGTATTCCTGTTTAACTTTAATAAAATATTTGAAACACATATTTAGATGTACAGGTATAGTTTATGGCAATATGACTCCTATTTTTCCCCAATGTAATTCTGTATCTTTCATTTTCTGAGTGAAGTCTCGTGTGGGTGGGGCTTAAAGGGTACGTTCGACCGCAACAGATTTTTTTAATTCGTAGTCCGCAAGCTAAATCACTGGCTGGCTTTTGTTATCTCTTTTGAAGGTACCCTGTTAAATTGATAGACACTTTAACATCTCCAATTGTACCCAAAAGTCATGGCCATTACAAAGCCAAAGGATGGTGTCATACTTCCCCAATAAATATCCATAATATGAAAAATGATGGGATAATCCAGCTTTATCAAAGCAACATCCTCATGTATTCCTTTATAGAAAAACTGTGTTCATTTTAAAAGTATAGTGCAGACAGATATATATATAGAGGGGTAGATTCACAAAGAAATAGATTGGCGCAGCGCATGTGAGATACGCTACGCCGCTGTAACTTACTTTTGGCTGCTTTGAATCCTCAAAGAATTTGCGCCATAAGTTACGGCGGCGTAGTGTATCTCTGGCGGCGGAATTCAAATCGGCGATTAGGGGGCGTGTTTCATTTAAATGAAGCGCGTCCCCGTGCCGAATGAACTGCGCATGCGTCCCCCCGAAATTTCCCGCTGTGCATT
The DNA here is from genome assembly GCF_905171775.1 of Rana temporaria. NCBI lineage: Eukaryota > Metazoa > Chordata > Amphibia > Anura > Ranidae > Rana > Rana temporaria. The sequence goes on along the minus strand of NC_053497.1, from coordinate 146,460,703 downwards.
GCGCTAAATGACGTTGCTAGGATGTCATTTTTTTTAACTTATACGTGAATTACGTCCATCCAGATTCACGAAAGACTTACGCAAAAAAAAAATCAAATTAAACGCGGGAACGACGGCCATACTCAACATGGCAAATCTAACTATACTCCGCAAAATACCAGCTTTAACTATACGCCGGAAAAAGCCGACTACAGACAACGTAAGAAAATGCGATGGGCGCTCGTACGTTCGTGGATCGACGGAAATAGCTAATTTGCATACCCGACGCGGAAAACAACGAGAACTCCACCCAGCGGACGCGGAAGTATTGCATCTACGATCCGAAGGCGTACAAGCTGTACGCCTGTCGGATCGAACCCATATGCCGTCGTATCTTGGTTTGAGGATTCAAACTAAAGATACGACGCAGGTAATTTGAAAGTACGCCGGCGTATCAGTAGATACGCCGGCGTACTCGCTCTGAGGATCTGGCCCATAACATTCCCCTAAATCAGGGGTGCCCAACCTTTTGAAGAGCGGAGGACACTTAAGCGACTTGGTAACCGGCCGCGGGCCACAATAAGCTGAGCGGGTGGATGGCAGTCCACTCTACTCTATAGAGCCCACTGAACTCTTTTTTTAGCAGGTCTGAGGTAGGTGTTTGTAAAATGGACACAAGTCCATTTACATCTGCCACTCCTTATGCCTTGTACACACGATCGGAATTTCCGATGAAAAACGTCAGACGGATCCTTCTGTCAAAAAAAGGTCAGACGGAATTTTTTCATTGGATATCCCGACCGTGTGTGGGCTCTATCTGACTTTTTTTTACGTCAGAGTTTAGAAATAGAACGTGTTTATTTTTTTCCGATTGGAAAAAAATCCTATCAGAAATTCCGATCGTCTGTGTGGAACTCCGACGGAGAAAAAAACAGGCATGCTCAGAATCAAGTCGACGCATTTTCGGAAGCATTGAACTTAATTTTTCTCGGCTCGTCGTAGTGTTTTACGTCACCGCGTTTTGGACGGTCGGAATTTGGTCTGACAGTGTGTATGCAAGACAGCTTGACCGGAATTCCGACGTGTGTACGGGGCATTAGAGGTAAATGGAGGGTCCGATCGGGTCGGACAGACCATGTGAAAAGGGGCCAAAGGCTGCTTTCACACTGATGCACTGTTTACCCGCACCGCGGGTTCACCTGTGGCTTTGCTGCAGGCTAGCTGCACTTTGCCATAGACTTCTGTTATATCCGGTAGGTGTGGTGCACTTTCAGAAAGCACACCAAACTCGCAGGTGATAGAAGTCTATGGCACAGTGTAGGTAACCCGCAGGTACACTGCTCTGCACCTGTGGATCAGTTGAAAGCAGCCCAGTAACCCCTGCAAAACACATATGTCCATATATACACTGTGCTTTTAGTAAAAAAAATTACTTTTAATAACAGTATTCTATTCTATCGTATTCCAGAGCAGGAGGTCGCAGGCCACATCAGAGAGCTCCGCGGGCCACTGGTTGGGCACCCCTGCTCTAAATATACCTCTGTATTGGTGTATTGGCACATACTTTGTATAGCAAATTCCCGGGCCCCTCAAGGCCTAAAGGTGACCTCCAGGGTTAGGGACAGCTGACACCGTTCAGTGTAGAGTGGGTTACAAGGCATGGTGGGTGTGATGCAAGATGAAATGGTGGGCGCCAGACACTTTTTTGAATACAAAGATATTTATTTTTATTTTTTACTAGTAATGTCGGGGATCTGCGATTTTTATTGGGACTGCGACATTATGGCAGACGCATCGGACACTTTTGACACATTTTTGGGACCATTCACATTTATACAGCAAACAGTGCTAATAAATATGCACTGATTACTGTATAAATGTGACTGGCAGTGAAGGGGTTAACACTAGGGGGCGAGGAAGGGGTTAAATGTGTAACCTAGGAGTGATTCTTACTGTGTGTGGAGGGGGACTGACTGGAGGAGGTGACCGATCTGTGTCCCTATGTACAAGGGACACAGCATCGGTCTCCTCTCCCTGACAGGACATGGAGCTTTGTGTTTACACACAGAGCTCCACGTCCCTGCTCAGTTTCTGGGCAATCGCGGGTGCCCGGTGGCCATCGCGGCCGCCGGGCACGCGCATTGTGATTCCAGTAACACGACGGGTGTGCGCGCGCCCCCTAGCAGCTGTGAAAGACAAGGACGTAAAATGACGTCCTGTCAGAACAATAGGACTATCGTGCCGCCGTCAATTGACGGGGCCGGTAGTGTAGTGGTTAAAGGATCTGTTACTTATGGCTTGGTGCTAGATACCTTCAGAGGTTTAGTGGAGTCCATGCGTCGACAAGTTATGGTGGGTGGTCAAATTGTTATTGCTAATTGGTAACTATCAATTTTTGTTGGAGTTGGACTCTGTGGCCCGGATCCACAAAGAAATTACGCCGGCGTATCTATTGATACGCCGCGTAATTTCTATGATGCCCCGTCGTATCTTTGTTTTGTATCCACAAAACAAGATACGACTGAATGTGGGCTCGATCCGACTGGCGTACGTCTTAGTACGCCATCGGATCTTAGGTGCATATTTACGCTGGCCGCTAGGTGGCGCTTCCGTCGATTTCCGCGTCGAGTATGCAAATTAGCTAGATACGCCAAGGCTTTTTTCGGCGTAACGTTACCCCTGCTCAATGAGGCGTACGCAATGTTAAGTATGGACGTCGGGCCAGCGTAGAATTTTTCGTTGTGTACGTCGTTTGCGTAAAACATTTGCGAATAGGGCTTTGCGTAAATTACGTTCACGTCGTCAAGGCATTGAGCGGGCGTAATTTCATTCGAAAATCCGACGTGATACTGAGCATACGCGCGCATGCGCCGTACGAAAAAAGCGTCATTTACGTGGGGTCAAGCTTGTTTTACATAAAACACGCCCCCTGTTCATCATTTGAATTCCGCGCCCTTACGCCGGGAGATTTACGCTACGCCGCCGTAACTTTAGAGGCAAGTGCTTTGTGAATACAGCACTTGCCTCTCAAAGTATCAGCGGCGTAGCGTAACTACGATACGCTACGCCTGCCTAAAAATACGCCGCCCTACGTGGATCTGGCCCTGTATGTGTGATGGGATCACCCCACTGATTGTTACTGGGTCCCCCCAATGAACAGATATTGATTGCCACTCAAATCGATCATTTCAGAAAATGCAACTTTGTACAAATTTTTTATAAAAGTTTTTAGATCAGTTTCAAAGGTTGAAACTGTAAAACAGAGAGTGGCAGAAACCAAGAAACTTTCTCTTTAACTCAACAACAGGTGCCAATGGTCCCAGCTCAGAGAGGGGGGGTCATTCATCCACACTGCATGACATCTATTTGTGCACTAATAATATCATTGTTTCAAAGCGGGGATCACAAAGTCTATTCTGAGGCAAAACACAAGTCATTCCAAGGCATTCTTCACATTCTTGGCTCTAATCACCCCATTGCCAATTACTTCTTGCTTTGTGTAAGTGTTAAATGAGAAAGCATTATCTTTTTATCTTCTCTTTGACTCGGCCGGCTTTTGTCAGAACTTTCCTCTGCATCAGCAGCATCCTATTCTCTGTGCAGAAACAATCTATGTAAATGATTTGGGGAATATCAGGAATCTCATTGTTCAAATGAATCCCCTTCCTTTCCCATCTCCTTCTAAGATTGTTACTTCTACAATGAGACCGATATAATTACTTTAATTTTATCAAGATCCAACACTGACCAGGGACAATGTACGGATCTCTGCTATGAAGAATATTGTATTCCGATAACTGTATGGGGTTAAAGCGGTGTTTCACCCTAAAAAACAAGGGGGTAATCCACAAAAGGGATACGCCGGCGTAACTGATACGCCATTTACGTTACCGTCCAAGCAAATGACGTCGGAGCGACGTCTGTTAGCGCAATGCACGTCGGGTAAGTTACCCGACGGAGCATGCGCAGTACGTCCGGCGTGGGAGCGTGCCTAATTTAAATGGGACTCGCCCATTTGAATTGGCCCGCCTTGCGCCGGACGGATTTAAGTTACACCGCCGCAAATTTCCAGGTAAGTGCTTTGTGGATCGGCACCTAACTTGGCAACTTTGCGGCAGTGTAACTTAAATGGAAAAAGTTACGTTGCGCTGGCTGGCTGTGGATCTGGCCCCAAGTTTCTAGCATGCCATTCAGCATACTAGCGCGAGCTACAGTATGCCTTTATATATTTTTTTGGCGCCGTACTCACTGTTTAATCGCGTAGTAAAGTTTCAGACTCCCCGCGGGAATGGGCGTTCCTATGCAAAGGGCTTGTGATTGACGGCCGGCTATGGCGCGTCACGCTTCACGAAAATAGCCGGAGTAGGTCTCGGCTCTTCACAGCGCTATACGGCGCCTGCGCACAGACATCGGAGCTGACTGCGCAGGCGCCGTGAAGAGCAAACTCGGCTATTTTCGTGAAGGGTGACGCACCATAGCCGGCCGTCAATCACGAGCCCTCTGCATAGGAACGCCCATTCCCCGCGGGGAGTCTGAAACTTTACTACGCGATTAAACAGTGAGTACGGCGCCAAAAAAAATATAAAGGCATACTGTAGCTCGCGCTAGTATGCTGAATGACATGCTAGGAAAAAAAAAATTTAGGGAGAACCCCTGCTTTAATACCTGCAATGGTAGTATTCAATATGTGAACTCCTTTTTGTTTCAGATGCTTCTATTTCTTTGTAATTAAGCAGAACTAAACTTACATTAGAAAAATATTAGGCAGATTCAGTAAGAATTAGGCCGGCGTATCAGTAGATACGCCGACCTAACTCGGAATTTGCGCTGTCCTAAGTTTAAGTGTATTCTCAAACAGAGATACACTTCAACCTATCTAAGATATGACAGCTTGGGCCGTCCTGTCTTAGGGTGCAATATTTAGGCTGGCCGCTAGGTGGCGCTTCTATTGCGGTCGGCGTAGAATATGTAAATCACTAGATACGCCTATTCACGAACGTACGCCCGGCCGACGCAGTACAGATACGCCGTTTACGTAACGCATTATCAGGCCTAAAGATATTCCATCAAATAGCTGGAATAGTAATGTTAAGTATGGCCGCCATTCCCGAAATTCGAAAATTTTACGTCGTTTGCGTTAGTCGTCCGTGAATAGGGATTTACGTCATTTACGTCCACGTCTAAATCAATAGGACCGTGTGGCGTACTTTGCCGCAATGCACAGTGGGATATTTAGGCGGACGGCGCATACGCCGTTCCAAAAAAACGTCAATCCCATCAGGTCATCCCAAATTAACATAAAACACGCCCCCTCAGCTTTTTTGAATTAGGCGCGCTTACGCCCGCCGCATTTACGATACGCTGCCGTAACTTAGCAGGCAAGTACTTTGTGAATCATGTACTTGCTTCGCTAACTTACGGCGGCGTAGTGTAAATGCCATACGCTACGCCGCCGCAAGTATGCGCTCGCCATACTGAATCTAGCTATATATGTCACCCCTAATGGTGGCCCTGGCAGCAGAAGTCCACACCGGGTGCCAATCCTGTCAGCTAAGAACAGGAAATTGAGCCTGCAATTCGCACAGGCTCACCAAAATTGGACAATAGAAGATTCGGAAAAAAACGTCCCAATTTTAGCTGCGACATTCAGATGGTCGGGTCATAATTTGATGTAAACAACATAAAAAAAAGGATCCATCATGCCTTGTATCAACGGTTTAGGCTGCTGGCGGTGGTGTGATGTGTGGGGGATATTTTCTTGGCACACTTTGGGCCCCTTAGTACCAAATGAGCATCGTTTAAATGCCACGGCCTACCTTGAGTATTGTTGCTGACCATGTCCATTCCATCATCTTCGGAACGGCTACTTCCAGCAGGATAATGCACCATGTCACAAAGCTCAAATCATCTCACCACTGGTTTCTATAACATGACAATGAGGTCACTGTACTCCAATGGCCTCCACAGTCACCAGATCTCATCCATAGAGCACCTATGGGATGTGGTGGAATTGGAGATTTGCATCATGGATGTGCAGCCAACAAATCTGCAGCAACGGCGTGATGTTATCCTGTCAATATGGACCAAAATCTCTGAGGAATGTTTCCAACACCTTGTTGAATCTATGCCACGAAGAATTAAGGCAGTTCTGAAGGCAAAGGGGGGTCCAACCCGGTACCTAAAAAAGTGGCCCAGTGAGTGTAATAAAATTATCTGCCCCTAAAAAAAGTTGTATGCACCCCTGAAATGACTAGTAAATAATGTATAGAAAACTTAAAAGTATCACTTAGTAGGGGAGTTGCCGCAACCTTGTGTATCTAGAGCCACTTTTTCAGGAGCTTATAACAATGTCTAGATATATAAAAACGGTAAGTCAATATACAACTTTATGATATCAAACCACATATACCATATATACACATAGGGGCCAGATTCTCTAAGATTCTGCATTGGCGTAGTGTAAGCCATTTACACCACGCCACCGCAACTTACTGGAGCAAGTGCCGTATTCTCCAAGCACTTGCTCCGTAATTTGCGGCGGCGTAGTGTAAATGGCCCGGCGTATGGCCGCGTAATTCAAAGGGGGCGGCTTGTATTCAAATTAAACGCGCCCCCGCGCCGATTGAACTGCGCATGCGCCGATTGAACTGCGCATGCGCCGGGCTGAAAAAAAGCCCAGTGCGCATGCTCCAGCTCACGACGGAAAACGTCAATGATGCCGACGTGAGCGTCATTGACGTAAAGTCGTATTCAAGAACGACTTAGTAAAACGACGTAACCGATGGAAAAAGACGACGCGGACCCGACGCCATACTTAACATGGCATATGGCGGACTGGCGTAAGGTTACCCCTCATATAGCAGGGGTAACCTTACGCTTACGGAAACGACGTAAACGACGAAGAAGCGGCGCAAATTCGTTCGGGAATCGGCGTATCAGGCTCATTTGCATAGTCAAATGAGACCTGAACGTAAACGCCACCTAGCGGTCAGCGTTGTATTGCATTTAGGATCTGACGGTGTAAGTGACTTACACCAGTCGGATCCTAACCTAATTCCGGCGTATCTTGTTTTGCGAATACAAAACAATGATACGCCGGCGGGAATTTCGAATTACGCCGGTGTATCTGTAGATACACGGGCTAGATTCACATAGATTAGCAGATCTTTAGATCCGCGTAATCTATGTGATTTACGATCCGCCGGTGCAATTTATCTAGGCCAGTGCATGATTCACAAAGCACTTACCTCGAAAATTGCACCGTCGGATCGTAACTCCCCCGGCGGAATTCAAATTCCGCGGCTAGGGGGAGTGTACAATTTAAATCAGGCGCGTTCCCGCGCCGATTTAACTGCGCATGCGCCGCTGGTGAAATTTCCCAGTGCGCATGCTCCAAATGACGTCGCTAGGACGTCATTGTTTTCGGCGGCTACGTAAATTCCGGCCATCCGTATTCCCGATCGACTTACGCAAACGACGTAAAAATTTGAATCTCATTAGCTACCCCTCATATAGCAGGGGTAACTATCCGCCTGAAAAAGCCGAACGCAAAAGACGTAAAAAAAAAGCGACGGGCGGGCGTTCGGTCTTGAATCGGCGGTTCTCCTCATTTGCATATCCGACGCGTAAAAAACAGCGACGACACCTAGCGGCCGGCGGTAGATTGCAGCCTAAGATCCGACTGGCGTAAGTCACTTACACCAGTCGGATCTAAGGGAGATCTATGCGGAACTGATTCTTATGAATCAGTCGCATAGATCCGACCGTCGGATCTCAGAAATACGACGGCGGATCAGGAGATCCGCCGTCGTATCTCTTCATGAATCTGGCCCACCGGCGTAACTCTTTTGAGAATCTGGCCCATAGGCACTTCTCATACACTTACAAAATAGAAATGTATTTTCTATACATCATTTACCAGTCATGTCGGGGGGCACCTTATTTGGGGCAGATCATTTTATTACTAGTGTAGCGCTACCCCCAAAAGAGCCGCTGATTGTTTTGGGATCGGCGTATTAAGTTACCCTGTAGTGTGTCTAGGGGTGATAGCAGTGAGCCAAAACAGTGAGCGAATGTCCAGACAGTGAATAAAGGTTTTTTCCAATGCTTTATTTCCAGGCCAACACGGCCAACATCAACAATAAGTGGGAAGAGCAGGTTGATGAAGAAAAAGGAGAACCTCGCAGTATCAGGCCCGGATATTTGTTGAGCAGTACTTGCTCAATAGACCTGAAACGGTGACCCCGCGAAGATTTTAGAACACATGACACCTGTCACAGATATACCCTTCCCCAGCATGCCCCGCGAGGAAGAAACTTCTCTAATTGGCCGCTGGGAAAAACTTGCTCTGCAAGAACCCCTCTAGCGCCAACTGCCTGCCAGGGATGGTACTGCATCCCTGGAGTACAGATTGACCCAGCGGTAATTTCTGGAATGACAGAAGTGCCAATTTAAATAAATTGTGAATGGGAGCAAAGTAACTCTCCCATTCCCCACTAACTTTAGCGTAGTGCCCATACTGAAAGTAAGGGGGCGCTACACTAGTGATATATGTGTGAAGTTGATTTGTTCTTATAAGAATTTTATAATGAATGCTTTGAATACAGACAGTAGATTCTAATCAAGTTGTAGTTATAGTGCCTTCAAGGTCCATTTCCTTTTCGGTATGTTCCTTTTTGTGGCTTAAGCAGAACTAAAGGCAAAAGTACTTACCTTAGTTCTGACTGTCTGAGGCCCCGTACACACGTCCGAGGAACTCGACGGGCAAAACACATCGTTTTGCTCGTCGAGTTCCTTGTGAAGCCGCCGAGGATCTCGGTGAGCCAAGTTTCTTCATTGACTAACGAGGAAATAGAGAACATGTTCTCTATTTGGCCCGACGAGTTCCTCGTCGGTTTCCTCGGCCAAAAGTGTACACACCACCGGGTTTCTCGGCAGAATACGGCTCCGATTGAGTTTCTGGCTGAATTCTGCTGAGAAACCCTTGCCAGCACCGGCACCTTCGCCCTGGGTTCTTCTGAGAGCTGGTCTTTGGCCTTCTTGATTGGCTAGTGTGGGCTGATGCATGCACAGGCATTGTGACGAAATGTAAACTGAGCTGCACATGCACAGCTTAGTGTACATTCTACAGTGATTACCAACAGGGAGGTAAGAGCCTGTAAAGAGGCTGCCTGTTTGTATATTTTTATTTCAATACAATTCTTCGCAAAGGCTCCTAGAAATTGTGGCCAGTCCATCACAATGGAGCAAGGAGGTGTGAAAACACAGGCAGCATGCATGCATTTTTCTGCACCAAAGCTTACCTGACATTCCTGCCTGATGCAGGTGCATAGAAATATATAGTGACCTTTCAATAAAGCTAAAAACAAACAATTCTTGCTTAGTCTTCATCTATTTTGTTTTTAGGAATGCTAGAATGTGAAATGTTTTCGTGCTTTGGTAAAATATATTTTTCCCTGTATCTCTCACTTGTTGCTCTCCATCTCCCAAAAATCTTTACCCAAACTCACACGGGTGTCGCTACAAACCACAAACAAGACCATTGCTGATGCAAATTTAAAATAAGTCACAATTTTGTGTTTTTTATTATTTCCAAATTATCATAATTTGAGCCCAAAAAATGTGATATGTTGTTTATACATTAATAGAAATCTTTTTGTTAAAAAAAAAAAAAATGTGATATGTGTACCAACATCAGAAATAAAAATGTAAGTCCCAAAAATCAGAGGGTAACATCACTATTCTACACTCACACACCAAGAACCACCAAATATCACAGAATAACTCAAGTTAGAATAGCTCCTGAATAACAGGAAATAAGCGCCTTGAGGCGATTTAGTTTGCATTTGTAGCGCTATACAAGTTATTCACTCACTCACTCACACTAATGTAATTCCACTACCTACCCTGTTTCCCCAAAAATAAGACCTACCCTGAAAATAAGGTCTAGCATTATTTTCCAGGAGGGCTGAAATATAAGCCCTACCCCGAAAATAAGCCCTAGTTAAAAAATGCTTGTAAAATCAAAATCCTATAATCCACTATATTACAGTAGTTTATAATGTACAATGTGTGTGTTTCTGTAATAAAATTGCGGGGAAGAGAGCTCCGGCGGGTAACAGAAGTGCAGAGCGGCGCTATAACAAATGTATTTGGCACAATTATATTACAGAAACGCACATACTGTACATTATATAATACTGTAATAGAGTGGATTATAGGATTGTACAAGCATTTTAACTCAGTTCACATTGGGGATTCCTGACAGGCAGGGAGGGAGAGGGGGAGAGAAGGGGGAGCACATTACATGGTAAGACCTACCCTGAAAATAAGCCCTACTGTGTATTTTGTTGGCATAATTAATATAAGACCCAGGCTTATTTTCGGGGAAACACGGTATATGTCCAATGTGTGGCAGCACAGTGGCTAACAGGTTAGCACTTCTGCTTAGCAGCGCTGAGGTTTCTGGTTTTAATCCCAAACATGCCGCTTCATGTAGAGAAGTTGTCTGTTCTCCCTATATTGTTAACCATAACTCCTGACTCGGGTCCTTTATTTAGGAGGGTTCCACCACCATTGCAAATTGTGTCATATGTTTTTCATGGGCAAGGACTATAATCAGCCTTAACATTTCCCCACCAGAACTAAGTGCAACATCTTACCAGGCCAACACCCACAAAATGACAGCAGTTTATCTCTCAGCATGCTGACAGTAATCAGCCATAACCAGCCTTTAAAACATATTGCATTTGCCAGAAACATGTTGTTTGATGTCTCTCTGGCCTTCCACAGTACATCTGCATTTATTAACTTCTTGCACCCCTAGAACCTATGATAGTTTTAAACCACAGAGATGCAGTCAACAAATATGTAGCCGCACAGTGGCTAACAAGTTAGCACGTCTGCCTAGCAACACTGAGGTTCTTGGTTCAAATCCCAATCCTGCTACCAGGCTAGAGGCCTCTATGCGCTTCCTGGCGTTCTGCAGCATATGCTGACAATGGGTGAATGCCAATGCCACATGAGCATAATTGTTACCATAATATTAATGCCTCAAATGCAAAACATTATTGTATACAATTAAAAGAATCAAACCTCATGACATGTATTTCCTATGCATGATTGTGGTCAGCTCGGTAGTGTAGTGGTGTGCCCTGCTACCTTCAAAGGTTTTAAGCCATGGATTAGTTAACTTTTTTGTTTTTAATTTGCTTGTTTACTGGAAAAATCGACACAGCTACCCTTAGGTGGGTGGTAAGTTGGCTGGGATTTGAACCCATAACCTGAGTGCAGACCATCAGTGCACACCACCAAGCCATAGTGCTAAGTACACTGAGATGTTTAGTGTCGTGTAGTGTCTTACCTTTTTGTACTGTTGATATCAGTGGTGGCTGGTGGTATTTTTTTTTAGTACCACCACACCTCGGGCAGGCGGGTCTGGAGCACTTACCCCATCTATGGTGGGCAGCGTTTCTCCCGGTCTTCCCCTGCTCTCATGGGCATCACGGCGGCCTCTGTTTTCCTATTTCCTCCTCCGCGGGCCAATCAGGACTCTTCTCTTTTCGGACAATCGGGAAATGGGTCTCAGACCTTCTTCTAATTGGCCAGATTGAGGATCAATGTTTCAATAGCGAATATTCATTCGCTGTTGTTACACCTGGGTGGGCTCGTAGCTCAATGCTCTGTGCCCGGAGCCCACCTATTTTGAAGCCTATTACGTGCTTAATAAAAAACTTGCCGCTCTAATTCATGCGCCCGTCATCCTGAAAGGGGCCAGACGCATGAATAGGGGGGCGGTGGCTGTGGATTGAGGGGGCGGCGCCCAGGCACCCATAATGGATGGTTGATATACTGGTCGGGCAACACACTGAAACCTTTGCAGCCATTGTGCTATGTGCTGGGTGTTCAGTTTTCCCCTGTGCCTTTAAGAAGGGGTGGGCTCCCTTTAGTCCATCTGTCCTCTATCTATCCATCAGAATGCTTGTGCTTCCACTGTGGAGACACTTAAAAGTTAGCATACCTCCCAACTTTTTGAGAAGGGAATGAGGGACACCTACTAGCAAAAGCATGTAGGCATATGACAAGCCAAATTACCAAAAAAAAAAAATGTTTACCACTACTATTCCTTTAAATTGGCTTTTGAAATTTAAATATGCTGCCATTTAGATTTTGGGTGAAAGGTTTAGCACTGGGAAACACTTTTTGAAAGATAAAAAATGCATTTTATATACAACTATATAGATCAGACCAAAATGAGGGACAAATGAGGAGTAAAGAGGGACATTGCTCCAAATCAGGGACAGTTAGGAGCTTCTCCTTGCTGCAAAGGCCAGTTATAGGTGGGGGCAATGGCTTGCCTTTTGGCACTGTACTGTGTAAATCAAAGGACTGGATGGACAGGAATACCTGTGCATTGGCAGGTAACACAAAACTCTTACACCTCATTCGCACGGGGCATATAACCATACGTCAGTGGAGGGTTGTGTTTACCCTCAAGGGGGTACATAGGTATTTCCATACAGGCACCCCCATTGTTGTCAATTGGGACACAGCCGCTGCTCCCAATGTAAGATCTGCGTGGATGCACGCTTCCCTCCATGGCATACGGGTATGTATGCCCTGTGTGCCCGGAGTTCAGCTTTAATGTGACCTCCCAGGACTCACTGATCTCTGGCTGAGAGACCCTGCATGAGATTACAAGCTCATATGGTTGCACACTCCTGTCAATGATCTTTATTTATAAATTCAAGAACTGAACAAAACACATGTCAGCCCTCGGTGTTCAGACTGCTGCCTGCTGCTGTTCTCTCACTGTATAGTTTTTCTGCTGACATTCTGAGCTGTTATGTGACATCGGCACGTTTATTCCATACAGAAACTGGGACTTTCTCCTGTGCTTCGTCACCATAACAACCGATGACAGCCTGCACTTCCGACTCTGCTGCGGAGCACTTCCGGTGAGAGTAGCAAGATGGCGGCGCCCATAAATGTGCAGCTGGAGTTTGGGTGAGCAGGGAGTTTAGTTGTTTCGAGTGCTTTGGGGGGAATAATAACGATGTATAGAGTGTGCTGTGTGTGAGGAGTGGGTATTTAGAGAAGCCCGGGGCTCTGTAACTCATTATTATGGACGTCAGACAGGGTGGTCTACAAGAAACACACATACACAGTATACACGATAGGAGAGGTCTGATATTACAGCATCTGTGGCCCGCAAAAGCCTTCCATAGTACACTATGGGGGCAGGGGTGGCATCAATAAGGGAACATACAGTGCCCAGCTACCTGTTACCAAAGTATGGACATACAATATCACACATATTTATAAAACAAAAAATAGTACATAATATGTAATATGTAAACATTTCTCATGTTTTTTCTCTTTAAACTTGCTGCAAATATTGGAAAATACTCGTTGATCCTGACAGAAATCCAATGAGCTCCCCATTTCCTGTTTCTTAAAGGGGAGTTCCACCCAGATATGGAACTACCACCAATTCGACCCCCCCCCCCCCTCTCTGGTGAGGGAGCGGATATCTGTCAAATCCAGGTATGTGCTCCCACCTCCGGGGGAAAGATCGCCGCAATCTGTGCAGCGAACTATATGCAATGTCTGGCCCCTCCTCCTCCCCCCGCTGCCTTCTGGGAGACACACAGGTCCCAGAAGACAGCAGGAGCCATTCAGAAAGCGCAGTGTGACTCACGCATGCGCAGTAGGAAAAAGGCTGTGAAACCGTAAGGCTGATGATTAGGGATGAGGTCCGGCGTGTTTGTACAGACCACGTGCAGACCCCTTCAGGAAGTCTGCACGGCGCTGCGCTAATCACAAGCAGGGAGACATTGTCCCGATGCTCGGCTGCAGAGATCGGGAAATGTCTTTCTGCCTGTGGTTAGCGCAGCGCAGTGCTGACTTCCTGGCCCGCTCTGCACGTGGACTGTGCAAACACGCCGGAGCTCATCTCAAACCTGGAGGGGCGGGTCGGCTTCGGGTGCCGACATTGCAGGCTCCCTGGACAGGTAAGTGTCCATATATTATCAGTCTACAGTATTTGTAGCTAGTGACTTTAATTTATTTTTTTCTTGGGCAGAACTGTTCTTTAACCGCCACTACAGCTGTGTTTTAATTTTTTGCACGCACGTAAACATCTATATTTTTGGCAATAAAATGACCTAACCCTCCTAGAACATGATATATTATTTAAAAGCAGAGGGGCTGTAGAATAACACGAAAAAAAGCTGCAATTTTTTAGGCCACACAAACTATTTATGGAACGCATATTTCAGCAAAAAAGTTAAATATAAATTTTTTTTTTTTTGCAAACACACACACACAATTTAATACTCATTTTTTAAAATAAAATATAAAAGATGATGTTCCGTCAAGTAAATTGATACCAAACATGGCAACTCTTAAAATTGCGCGTGCCTGTGATATCCCAAAAAATGATGGTGCCCAAAAATGTCCAAAGGTGATACTTTAAAGGCCTTTACAGCTTCTCAGTATAGAGTTGTAATGTGAGCTCTGGTGCTTGAAATATTGCTCTCACTCTGATGTTCACGGCAATGGCGCAATTGCAGTTTACGAACATGTTCCCACATTTGCATTTGTGGGTGTGTGCAGGGAAACGGGTTTTGATATATATATATATATATATATATATATATATATATATAAAATATAATTTGATATACATTTTATTATAATTTACATCCTTCTCTTTTTTGCTATTACTAAGGTGTTAACAAACCCCCAATGTGATAGCATTGGGTAGGTGACAGGTACTCTTTATTGAGATGTTGGAGTCTATTAGACCTCCAATATCTCCCTTGCTCTCAAAAGCAACTAACAAAGCGCAGATCAATCTGTATCAGCCAGGGAATGACCGCTCTGAAACTGTTAGTGACAAGATCATTATTGCTTCCAGCTTTATTTGCTGCAGAGGAGATCGATGAATCAATGTTCCTCAGTCTCCTCCTACTCAACATCTATTTGATGTAGTCAAAGCCCAGAGAGATCCCAGGAACTAAGGATGAGCTCCGGCGTGTTTGCACACCCCACGTGCAGAGCCCGCCAGGAAGTCGGCACTGCGCTGCACCAATCACAGGCAGTCAGACATTTCCTGATCTCTGCAGCCGCACATTAGGACAATGTCTCACTGCCTGTGATTAGCGCAGTGCAGTGCCGACTTTCTGGCGCGCTCTGCACATGGAGTGTGCGAACACGCCGGAGCTCATCCTTAACAAGAACCATGGGGGAGGAGGACATCACCACCCGCACGGTAACAGTGATCAGTCGGCTATACAGATAACTTTTACTTTACAGCTGGGAACCTGTTGAAAAAATTAAGCACAAGCTTATGGCTGTTACTGCAGTCATGAGCTTGTGCTTAAAACCAGCAATAGATGGATCAAATCTCAGCTGGTTCAGCAGGGACCAGCCAAGATTCGATCCATCTATGGGCAGGATGGTTGTATCCAAGTCGATCTATTGAGCCTGTCTAATATACTACATGTGTTTACTACCAGCAGCTATAGCCACCAGCAGTAAACGTGTTCTGCCGAACGGGAAGGCTCCCTGCAGGCAGAACACAATAGCGCTGTGGGAGGCATTCCTCCATCAACACTAACTGTGCTGATGGAGAAATCAAGCAATTTTCTTTCCTTCCACTCGTGTTGGAAGGAAAGAAAATGTAATCATGTATGGCTTGCCTAACCCCACTCTCTCTGGATGTACTACGTCCAATGAGCTGAATTAGTTAGACTGACAACACTGCCTCTGCTTGCACTGAAATTCCAACCATCGTTATCAACCTTTTTTAAAACAGAGTTTCATGTCACTTTACCTGCTTCTGTTTGCCTAGGGGTAGAAGAATAAGGAGTAATGCTTTATTCCTTTCTCCAGGGGTGCGACCAGTCTCGCAAAGTCTCTTTTGTAAAGCCCCACAGCACACTGGGTATTTAGGTGCAGTCTGAGGGCACAGGTGCAGCGGCAGCCTGTTAAACTCTATCAGAGGCTGACAACCTAGTGATACTTACGTTTAGGGCAGTATGCCAGGGATGAATTCCTGAACACCGACTTCTTTCATCCTTGGCATTTGTCCCTGGGTAAGTACCGTTGGGCCCCTTTTCACATGGGCGTCCTGATCAGATCACACTATCTGTTTCTCAGGTGGATCTGATCGGAATTAGGTCCACAAATTCAGAATCAAGGCCACAAAAAAAATGCAGGAGGGTTTTTATCTTCCTTTTTGTAGAGCAGATCAGAGGCAGTTGGATGTGAATGGACAGCGAAGTCTGTTTACACCCACAGCCACCCATAGAGATCAACGGGGCCTGCCAGTGTCTGCTTAGCATAAACTGATATGCCATCACCTCTGTTTAGCCAGGGATCAGCTCACAAACTCCCTGCTGATCGGAGCGGAATCGACACCATGTGATAGGGGCCTTAGGTGCACTGTCCAGACACAGCAGCTCTCGGCTTCCCATAGAGTTTGACAGGCTGCTACCAGCAGCGCTGGATGGTGCATCTGTGCCCTAAACACTGGAGCCTTATACACCAGGGCCAAAGGCTCAGTGTACATGGGACATGGGGCCGTGGTCACACACCTCCCTCCTCCATGGACGGATCTGAGATTGAAGCATCACCAAATTTTGATTGTCCGATTTATAGATTTATTCCAGGATAGGATCAAAGACAAAAAATCCAACGCGTTTCAGAGGCACAGGAATAACCCCATTCATCAGGGCTTGTTCGTGCTGCCTGAACCAGCTGCAGACAAACTCCAGTATCCAATACCTCTCATTTCAAGCCCTGATGAGGGGGGAAATCCCTGGCTGCTGAAATGCACTGTAATTGAGTTCTCAGTGTGGTGCTTTAATCTCAGATTTTCTCACAAAGGAGTGGAGGTCCCTTGGCATGGAGCAGCTGCTGGTCCCGACAAACCAGACCTCTCAGTTGAATACCTCTTAACCCCTTATAACATTGGGATTACCACAAGGATGACTCTGCAATGTACATAATGGCAATGAAGGACCGTCCGGAGGGAGTGGAGGAGAATGGAGCCAGGGGGAAGGTAAAAAAAAATGGTGCCCATCAACCCTTGGATGTAACCAGCATTTAATCCTTCCAGTGCAAGCAGGGGGCCACTGCAAGGGTATTTTGGGCTTTAAAGTTTAAACCAAAGATAAACTATTTTTTTTTTAGTTTGGATGCAGGGGATGAGAGGGATTATGACATGTCAGGTCTTTATTGCTATATGTGACCCTGAGGCTGCCATTGGTCCTCCTGTACAGGTCCTGGGCAGCAGAGGGAATCGGATGTGGTCAGGGAGGGTGAACTGTGAGGCGGGGAATTACTGGAACCGCTCCCCTGTTTGTCTCTCTCTGAAGCAGCTGAAAGTCGGCTTCTTCTCCTCTCCCTCCTGCCAACTTTGAGCTACTGCAGAGAGACCCATACAGGGGATGGCTTGCAGTGGTTGCCCCCCCCTGCCGCACCATTCACCCTCCTTGTGCACAGAGCAAGCTACCCAGTGACAGTAAATTGGTTAGACTGTAACACTGCCATGGTTGCTTACAATGGTCATATCAATTTGTCATATAGAGAATGTTACCACAATTTTCTCTGACTTTATTGCTAAGTCTTGCTAACCGCTATCCCCCTATCCAATAAGGGTGCCCCCTATTGGCCTCATTGACAGTTTTGTAGAAATCGGTGACCAAAAATTGCAATGAAATCCATTTTATCTCCAAGTTGTAACCCTTGTACCATTTGGAAGAGTCCACAGGATATCCAGGCAAGCCACTGTACATGGTGAAAATGTAGCGCACAGGTAGGCAACCTAGGCATGCCAGCTGTGGTAAAACTACAAATCCTATAATCTTATTTCCCATCTGGACCTTCAAGCCTCTTATACAGCAGATTGCTTTGTCCACCCCTCCTCTTCTTTTGTCCAATCATGCAAGGTTTTGTTTTTTTACCAAAGTAGTCTGTGAATAGACAGCAAATTAGAGGGGCTGACAGAGCAGTTGCTGTGTAGCAGACCACAACTTTCCTGACATAGCAGTAGCTGTACACCTGGCCCTTATTAAAAATGTACATAGTAAAAAAAAAAAAGGTTAAGTCCATGAGGTGGCATACACCTTTTTAGACTTAACT
This sequence comes from Rana temporaria, assembly GCF_905171775.1. Lineage (NCBI taxonomy): Eukaryota > Metazoa > Chordata > Amphibia > Anura > Ranidae > Rana > Rana temporaria. The sequence continues at coordinate 146,442,574 of NC_053497.1, read as the reverse complement.
TAACCATTTCAGCCCCGGACCATTTGGCTGGCCATAGACCAGAGCACTTTTTGCGATTCAGCATTGCGTCGCTTTAACAAATAGAGATTTCTTTTGGTGGTATTTGATCACCTCTGCGGTTTTTAGTTTTTGCACTATAAACAAAAATAGAGCGGCAATATTTTTTGCTATAATAAATATCCCGAAAAAATATAAAAACATTTTTTTTTAGGCCAAAACGTATCCTTCTATATATTTTTGGTAAAAAAATCGCAATAAGCGTTTATTGATTGGTTTGCACAAAAGTTATAGCGTCTACAAAATAGGGGATAGTTTTATGGCATTTTTTTTTTTTTTACTAGTTATGGCGGTGATCATCGATTTTTATCGTGGCTACGACATTATGGCGGACACATCGCACACTTTTGACGCAATTTTGGGACCATTCACATTTATACAGCAATAAGTGCTATAAAAATGCACTGAGTACTGTGTAAATGTGACTGGCAGTGAAGGGGTTAACCTGTAAGGGCGCTGAAGGGGTTAAGTGTGACCTATGGAAGTGTTCTAACTGTGTGGGGGCGGCGCTATGTGTGACACGACACTGATCACCGCTCCTGATTACAGGGAGCTGTGAAGGTTAAGAAGGATGTGCTGGAACTGGACAGAGTCCAGAGAAGGGCAGCAAAGATCATAAGGGGACTAGAGCAGTGATAGGCGAACCTTGGCACCATGCCATGATGCTCATGCACTCTACAGTGTAGTTGAGCATCATGGGAAATGTAGTTCTAAAACATCTGGGGTGCCAAGGTTCGCCTATCACTGGACTAGAGGAACGACTACAAACATTAAACTTATTCTTTCTGGAGAAAAGATGCTTGATAGGAGATATGATTGCAATATACTGGTGACTCTAGCATAGGGTAGAAACATTTCAGTTGGAAGGAGTTTAAAAAGACACTTGGCCATTCACTCGAATCCCAGCCACGACACTACTTGCCTGGAGTTTGCATGTTCTCCCTGTTCCTGCGCGTGTTTCCTCCCACACCCCAAAGACATGCTGGTGGGATTATTGGATCTTCTCTAAATTGGCCCTAGTATGTGTACTGTATGTATGAATGCGAGTTAGGGACCTTAGATTGTAAGCTCCTTGATGGCAGGCACTGATGTGAATGTACAATGTATATATGTAAAGTGCTGTTTAACCTTAACCACTTAAGACCCGGACCAATATGCAGGTAAAGGACCTGGCCACTTTTTGCGATTCAGCACTGCGTCGCTTTAACTGACAATTGCGCGGTCGTGCGACGTGGCTTCCAAACAAAATTGGCGTCCTTTTTTCCCCACAAATAGAGCTTTCTTTTGGTGGTATTTGATCACCTCTGCGGTTTTTATTTTTTGCGCTATAAACAAAAATAGAGCGACAATTAAAAAAAAAAATGCAATATTTTTTACTTTTTGCTGTAATAAATATCCCACAAAAAAATATAAAAAAACATTATTTTTCCTCAGTTTAGGCTGATACGTATTCTTCTACCTATTTTTGGTAAAAAAAAAAAATCGCAAAAAGCGTTTATTGATTGGTTTGCGCAAAATTTATAGCGTTTACAAAATAGGGGATAGTTTTATGGCATTTTTATTAATATTTTTTTTTTACTAGTAATGGCGGCGATCAGCGATTTTATTTTTCGTGACTGCGACATTATGGCGGACACATTGGACACTTTTGACACATTTTTGGGACCATTTTTTCAGCGAAAAGTGCTATAAAAATGCACTGATTACTGTGAAAATGGCAGTGAAGGGGTTAACTACTAGGGGGTGCTAAGGGGTTATGTGTGCCCTAAGGAAGTAATGCTTACTGTAGGGGGGGGCGTGGCTGTAGGTGTGACGTCACTGATCGTCGTTCCCTATATCAGAGAAGAACGGGGAAGGTGTGTTTACACTCTCCTCTCCCCGTTCTTCAGCTCCTGTGACCCGATCGTGGGACACCGGCGGCGATTGGGTCCGCGGTCACGGAGCTTCAGACCGGGTCGCCAGCGAGCAACCCACCCCATGGCTTTTAAAGGGCAACATACAGGTAGGTGCCTGTGCCCAGCCGTGCCATTCTTCCGACGTATATTGACATTAGGCGGTCCTTAAGTGGTTAAACTGTGTAGAGGGTTCTTTACTGTTAGAGCAGTGAGGATGTGGAACTCCCTTCCACAAGCATTGGTATCAACAGGAAGTGTCAAGGTTTTAAAAACAATTTAACTATCGCAACATACAGGGATACAGTATTTTTTATTGACATAAACACACACACACCACAAGTTGAAAAGGATGGACTGGTGTCTTTGTTCAATCTTACTAACTGTGTAACCACTTGCAAGCCAGCCTATTTTTTTAAATTGCTGCAATTCCTGGAGCTCAGCTTTAAATGTATATATTTGCAGACTATGCAATACAATACACAGGTCAACAACTGTTGTAATAAAATATCAGCCACACAGGGAGGGCATTTGTTTAATGAGTCAGACAACTCTTGGGCCCCTTTTCACACAGGGCGGATCAGTAATGATCCGCCTCCGTATGCTCAGTGGGGATCGCTCCGTTGATACCCGCTGAGCCGGCGGCTGATAGGGCAGGGACCGCCCTGTCTTTTCTCCGCTCTCCCCTATGGGGGGATCGGATGAACACGGACCTTATGTCCTTGTTCATCCGATCCGCCAGACGGAAGGAAAAATAGGGCTTTCTTCCGTCTGCAAAATCAGATCTTTGCGGAGGCGGACAAGATCGGGTGTCAGCGGATGTTCATCCGCTGACACCCGCAATCTCATAGGGACCAATGTATGTCCTTTTTTCATCTGCATACGGATGGATGAAAAAGCGGACATACGGTCCGTAGGTGTGAAAGGGGCCTTATGCAGGCCATTTACAGCTCAAATGTTGACCAATTCTGGCTGAATTGGCCAAAATTCAAGCTGCGGGTGGCCCTGGTGGCACCATCCAGCTCATCAAAATTTGATCTGAAAGTCCACTGAGCCTGGTGGGGAATTGTCAGCTGTACAATGACTGCAGCCAATCACATGCAGCCACTGTTGGGGTATTCTGATGTCAGCTGTCAGTATACAGTGGCTGGCTGGGTATATTCCTTCATCTACACTGTTTAGCGTCGATGGGGAATCTGAATGAGAACAATCTTAATTTGTATGGCTAACCTTAGACTTGTATAAGGAGCAGTAAAGCACAGCAAAGCAAGAAGCCAAATCTGCATATGTAATACATGACCACATTATCTTTAAAAAAACAATAGACAAATTGATCATTTTATTTAGATCCAAACTCACAGACCTATATTCTGAGAAAATAATGGACAGACTAGACGGTAGACTCCCTTTAATGAAGCGGGTTGGTCATGTGACCCCGCCGGTTTTATGTCTTTTGACCTCCTGTATTTGGTTTTTAATAATTCAGCTGTAGGAAATGCTCTGTTCATCCCCCATCTATGGGAGTAAATAAAACCTTCCTGTCGTTTTCTGTCATCTTTGTGGACTGAGCTTGTCCAGCGCTCCGTTGGTACCCAAGAGAGCCTGACATAGAGATGCTAATGAGTAGCCCGTGTCCTGCAGGAGCCTGCGGGGAAACCTTTGTCTGCTGCTGGCTCTGTTGTGGCACTTTGCTGTGTGTGTGTTAACCCCCTCCTCTGTGGCGGGGATGTCAGCATATCTCATGTATTTATTATCTCTTTTCAGAGGTGGCGCAGAGCTGCTATTTGACGGGATCAAGAAACACCAGGTGACCTTGCCTAGTCGGTCAGATCCTTGTGAGTATCCTTCATAGAGATGCTTTAGGGTTACCCCTTTATGATGAGATTGGAGGTAAGTGCAGGTCAATCATACACCTGCTCGGCACATGTTTCATGGGATAGCTGGCTATGATCGATCGAGAGCATGTAAAACATCTACACCTAATATTGTGACGTTTTTCAGCGGTGGTAGGCTCCTCTTTTATTCATTTTTTTTTAATTGTACCTGTGTGTATAAAGCAAAGTACACCTATTTTTTTAAGGGGCACTCCACCTTTAAAGCTAAACTCCAGGCAAACAACTAAATTCACTTACAGGTCCCCACCCCTTCCATGTGACAGGACAGTAAAAGGTGAAGCGGCATACGGATGAGCTCACCTACTCTCTCTCCCACTATCAGCATGCTCCTTGCACTATAGCATACCTGATTCGCTCCTTGTGCTGTACCTTCCTCTCCCACTTTGAGCTCTGCTGTACATAAGACTGCAATAGGGTGATATTTATTTATTTTAGGTACTTGTATAGTGCTGTCAATTTACATAGCCCTTTACCTATATATTGTAAATTCACATCAGTCCCTGCCCTTAAGGAGCTTACAATGTAAGGTCCCTAACATTCATACATACTAGGGGCCAATTTAGGCAGGAGCATATTAACCTACCAGCATGTCTTTGGCGTGTGGGGGGGAACCTACGCAGGTATAGGTAATGCCGTGGTTAGGATTCGAACCAACGACCACAGTGCTGCTAGACGGACATGCTAACCACTTCTGACCACTACATTGTGCGGATGTAGGGAAAAGATTATTTCAGTATTAATCTCTTAGACCCCTTTCACATTGGGACGGTTTTCAGGTGCTTTAGCACTAGAAAAAGCTTCTGCAAAGCGCCTGAAAACCGCCTCCCATTCATTGGAGTGCGTCTTTTTACACTGGGACGGTGCTCTAGTGGCATGTTCCAAAATGTCCTGCAAGCAGCATCTTTGGGGTGGCTTAGGAGCGCTGTATTTAGTGCTCCCAAAACACCCTGCCCATTGCAATGAATGGGCAGCGCTTCCAAATCTCCTTAACCACTTACCGCCCGCCCACCGTCAAATGGCGGCTGGGTGGTGTGGCTCTCGTTCTGGGTGGATGTCATACGATAGCCGCCCAGAACGACCGCTCTTCAGCGATCACTACCACGCCGTTTTGCTAGGACATGGCGCATGCCCGATCTGTGTTATGAGCCGCGGCTCTTTATGCGATCGGCTGTGACCAATCACAGCCAGACGCATGTAAAAGCAGAGATACCGGTAATTGGCACTTCTCGCCGCACACTGACAGAGTGTGAGGAGAGGAGAGACGATCAGCAGCATCTCCCCACAGGGGAAGGCTAGGTATGTATACAGGGCACTGATCATCAGTGCCCTGATTACAATTAAAGTGGATGTAAACCCTCCATACACCCAGTGAAGTGAACAGCTTCAGATGATACACAGAGATGAACCAAAGCTCCCTACATAGGTTTTGCATGTATATCTGCTGTCTTCACATTTATCTACTGTTTAGAAAGTTCAGATCTTCCTGGTTAACGCAGAGTGTGATGCCTGGGCATACAGCTAACATTGCTGATTGGAGGAAAGGCGCACACCCCCTCTCATCATGGGCAGAGACTCTCAGAGGTGATTTGTAATAGGGCCAGCTCCCTGTTAATAAATTTTAGCAACCTCCCCTGACAGAAATTTCAGGCTGCTTTTATCTAAAGTGTCTGAGAATTTGTCAGGAGTTATGAGGCTGATAACAGAGGAATGGTTCAGGAGAGAGCTATAAGACTTGGCTCTTTGAAGAGAGATGACAAAATACTGCAGATATATGTGCCCAGCTCAAATTTCATGAATTGGATTTACATCCACTTTAAGTGCCAGCAATGATTGCCCACCACTGCCAGCAATTAGTGCCAACCAGTGCCCACAATTACCACCAATCTGTGCCTACAAGTGCCAGAAATCAGTGCCCAAAAGTGCCAGCAATCAGTGGCCATGAGTGATACCAGTCAGTGCTGGCTATCAATGCCACCCATCAGTGCTGCCTATCCATACTGCCTATCTGTGCCCACCAGTGTCGCCTATCTGTGCCCACCAGTGCCGCCCATCAGTTCTGCCTATCAGTGCCACAAATCAGTGCCACCTATCGGTGCCCATAAGTGCGGCATATTCGTGCCTCCTCACCAGTGCCACCTAATCAGTGCCCATAAGTGCCACCTCATCAGTGAAGGAGAAAAATTACTTATTTACAAAATTTACTGACAGAAACCAAGTAAAGTTTTTTTTTTTTTTTTTTTTTTTTTAAATAATAATAAAAAAAAAAAACAGTAATTAAATACTACTAAAAGAAAGCTCTATTTGTGTGGATAAAATTATAACAATTTCATTTGGGTACAGTGTTACATGACTGCGCTATTGTCATTTAAAGTGTGACGGCGCTGAAAGCTGAAAAATGGCCTGGGCAGGAAGGGGGCGTAAGTGCCCAGTATTGAGGTGGTTAAAAGCGATTGTAAAGCGCCGTAAAACTAGAGGTTTTACCCTTTTTTTTAATGTAACAAACGCCCGCTAATGGCTGAAAACCAGCGTTAAAACATCGCTAAAGCGCAGCTCGTATGTGGGGGTTCCAGTGTGAAGCCTTAGGGTCTTATTCACATGGGCGTACTTACATCGGTTTTTGCCCGCACTTTATACACAGGTGTTCTGCCTGTGCATTCTTACGCCTCTTCCAGATCACACATTCGCATAACAGTTAAAAAGGGGAAGGGGGACAGTCCAGGAATATGCGCATTCAAATCAAGTCAGCAGTGATAGATTCCATTGATTTCTGTCTCGGTGAGTTCCCTTTAAGACGAAGTGGAATTTTATTTACTCTGCTGAGGCTCACAGTCTGAGCAGTAAAACCGCTACAAAAGATTGTCAAAAGGAAGGTTGCCGGAGAGTCGTGTTTATGAAGTCTAAACTTTTATTGCCGTGATGGAAAGCCTCACATGGCCTAGTCATCTCCAGCTGTGCTCAAATCTGTCATGTCCCTTGCTAATATCAGCCTGTATATAGACAACTTGACTGTTCAACTATCTCATTAAGGATATCATCCCTGTACTGGGAAAGCTGTGGCCAAAAAAGCCAACTCGAGAGCAGTGGACTTGTCATCGGTATTGCCAGTGGTCCCACTGCAGCTAGGTTTTGCCCATTACTACAGATTCCTCCATCCACACAAACCAGGTGGGTGGAAGAATCCACCCCACCAGGAGATTGTATTCTGACATCGGGACCCGATGCTTTCAGAATTCACTGATTCGCTGATCAACAACAATTTTTCCAACTTGTCTATTGAAAATAAGTTGATCCAACAGTTGATTTTTGTTGATCAGGGATGACTACACACCGATCTAAATTAGGCCGGTTCCAGCCAAACCAGATGAATTTTGATCCATTGATGGCCAACTTAACTGCTTCAGGCCCGGACCATTTTGGTGGTCAATGACCGGGCCCCTTTTTGCGATTCGGCACTGCGTCGCTTTAACTGACAATTGCGCGGCCGTGCAACGTGGCTCCCAAACAAAATTGATGTCCTTTTTTTCCCCACACATAGAGCTTTCTTTTGGTGGTATTTGATCACCTCTGCGATTTTTATTTTTTGCGCTATAAACAAAAAAAAAGCGATAATTTTGAAAAAAAAATGAAATATTTTTTACTTTTTGCTATAATAAATATCCCCCAAAAATATATAAAAAAAAAACATTTCCCACAGTTTAGGCTGATATTCTTTTACATATTTTTGGTAAAAAAAAAATTGCATTAAAGCGGAGGTTCACCCATAGAGAACACATTTTCCCCTTAGATTGATGCTCGTTTTGTCTAGGGGAATCGGCTAGTTGTTTTAAAATATGAGCAGTACTTACCGTTTACGAGATGCATCTTCTCCGCCGCTTCCGGGTATGGGCTGCGGGACTGGGCGTTCCTTCTTGATTGACAGTCTTCCGACGGTCGCATCCATCGCGTCACGATTTTCCGAAAGAAGCCGAACGTCGCTGCGCAGGCTTAGTATAGAGGCGCACCGACGTTCGGCTTCTTTCGGCTACGAGTGACGCGATGGATGCGACCGTCGGAAGCCTCTCGGAAGACTGTCAATCAAGAAGGAACGCCCGCTCCCGAAGACCCATACCCGGAAGCGACGGAGAAGATGCATCTCGAAAACGGTAAGTACAGCTCATATTTTAAAACAAATAGCCGATTCCCCTAGACAAAACGAGCATGAAGCTAAGGGGAAAAGGTAAAAAAATAAATAAATGGGTGAACTCCCGCTTTAAGCATTTATTGATTGGTTTGCGCAAAAGTTATAGCTTCTACAAAATAGGGGACTGTTTTATGGTATTTTTATTAATAATTTTGTTTTTTTAATAGTTATGGCGGCAATCAGCGATTTTTATCGTGACTGCGACATTATGGCGGACACATCGGACACTTTTGACACTATTTTGGGACCATTGTAATTTTTACAGCGATCAATGCTATAAAAATGCACTGATTACTATAAAAATGACACTAACAGTGAAGGGGTTAACCACTAGGTGGCGCTGTAGGGGTTAAGTGTTCCCTAGGGAGTGATTCTTACTGTTACTGGGCGTGGCTACACGTGACATGTCACTGATGACCGTTCCCGATCATGGGGAACGGTCATCAGTGACAGTGTCAATGGGCAGAATAGGGGAATGCCTTGTTTACAAAAGCATTTCCCTGTTCTGCCCTTGTCGACCCCAATCGCGGGACTCCCGGGAAAATTGAGTTCCCAGGACCCACAGCCGCACTCGCGAGGCACGCTGGGCGGCAGATTTAAAGGGACGTACCTGTACGCCAATCTGCCTGCCCGTGCCATTCTGTGGACGTACATAGTCGTGCGGCGGTCGGAAAGTGGTTAACTTACAATGCCTTGTTCTGAACTGTGTCTCTGTGTGGAGGCAGCCATCATGGTAGAGGTGCGGGCTTTGCTTCCTCATGTCCAAGCTCCTCCCAGATAAATGGTGGAGAAATACTCAAGAAGGGGTAGAGGAAGCACAGATCATAATAAAGCAGATGGAGATCCTTGTGTTGCAGGTCCTCAGGATCAGCTAACGAGGAGAACCGGGAGCAGTATACTGTAGTGATGACATCACCAATTCGCACTCCAAATATTCTAACACTAGCATTCAGAGGCAGTAATGCCTAAGATGATCTCGCACTGCAGATATACTGCTGTGTTGCCCATACATAGATCAAAATTTGGCTGGTTCAGCAGGGACTGGACGATCAGCGTCGCAGGTTATAGACTGCAGCACTGATCTGTGTATTGTGATGGCAGAGCAGTCTCCGTACTGTCAGAATACGACACAGCAGAGGATATGTGGATAGGGGAACCTGGTTAATTTTTTTCATTCAACCAACTAGTTGAGTGAAAAAATCTAGCCCATGTACAGACAGTTTAAGAACAAGAGTGGCTATGCAGAGTCACATGTCAGGAAGGGTACTGCTATTTTTTAATACAAATTCAAGAAAATAAGTAAATCTTTCATATTTATGGCATACACACAATTACAGTTTCTAGGTGTTGCTATTAAGTTCAGGTCCAGTTTAGAGAGCACAGGGAGAACATGCAAAGTCCATGCAGGTGGTGTCATGGTTGGGATCTGAACTGATGACACTAGTGCTGTAAGGCAGAAGTTCCAACCACTTAGCCACTGCTATGTCAATTATCTAAATTGTTTGTGCCATGCTGTAAGTATTTCTTTAGCTTTAACGTACATTTTAAAGTGGTTTTAAACCCAAAACCAAACATTTTATATATTCCAGCTTACCAATCATTAGAGGTGGTGGCTGCATCAGTTTTCTTTTCTTTGTCTTTTTTCCCTCTCTTTTTACCTGGTGATCTGGCCAGTAACACACCTCCGATATTAGTGAGACACAACTCTGGAGGAATTAGAACAGAAGGCACAGCAGACAACAGCATTGCCAGTCTGGGGGAGGGGAGTGTTGAATGTATTAGCAGATGTAAATACACTAACAACTTGAAGCCAAACTCCAGCTCACACTTAAAGTTACAGAAAACATTTTTTTTTTCTTTTGGGATAAAGGTTTTACATGAATAAATGAAAGCTGATCATTTTAATCACCCCTGGCATTGTTAGAGCCGGTTCACACTTCCGCGGCACGACTTCGGGGGCGACTCTGCAAAACAACTTCTGTATAGAAGTCAATGGAGGTCGCCCCGAGCCGCCCCCGAAGTCGTCGCTCCTATTAGAACGGTTCCATTGCATTGAATGGGACGCGACTCGCCAGGCGGCTGAGCCACCTGACGAGTCGCCCCAGTGTGAACCGGCTCTTAAAGGAGTTGTAAAGGCAGAAGTTTTTTTTATCTTAATGCATTCTATGCATTAAGATAAGTAACCTTCTGTGTGTAGCAGCCCCCCCAGCACCCCCTAATTACCTCCTTCTCTCTCCAGCGATCCCCTCAGCCATCCAGGACACCCCTCGTGATTGGATAAGACAGAGCAGCTGCGCTATTGGCTCCTGCGGCTGTTGATCAAAGTCAGCCCGCCAATCAGGGGAGAGAGGGGGTGGGGCCAGGTTGGGGCTCTGTGTCTGAATGAATACACGGAGCTCTGACTCAGCTTGGGTGCCCCCTGTAGCAAGCTGCTGGCTGAGGGGCACTCAAAGGAGGGAGGTGCAAAGAGCAGCACATAGGGACCCAAGAAGAGGAAGATCAGGGCTGTTCTGTGCAAAACCAACTGCACAGAGGAGGTAAGTATAACATGTTTGTTATTTAAAAAAGAAAAAACAATTACGAGCCTTTACAATCACTTTAAGTGTTTTTTCTCATCCATGTAAATTGATACATTTGCTGGAGAGCTTCAGCTTTTGAAAAACAGTAGACTTGCTGACTGGATCACCGGAAAAAAATAGAAGAAAGAAAGTCTAAAAAAGGAAACTAATACAGTTATCATATCTAAGAATTGGTAAGCTGCAAAAGAATAAATGTTTGCTTTGGGTTTATTACTGCTTTAAGTTTATTCATTACTCAAGTTAGGCGGCAGGGAATATGGCCTCTCTGTACAGTTCCATTTATTTGGGACGAGTGATTAAGAGTGTTACATTGGGGACCGTCTAGGAGCAGCCTCTGTGGAATTTATTGTCAGGATACTGCATAAGGTGGGGGGTGGGCTATGCTGGGAACTCTTTAAACTGATTAGGATGCAGCTCACACAGAAGATGATGCCAGCTGTTCCAGTGCCCTCCTCCCACTCTCTCTGCCCCCCTCCTGCTAACTGACCGCCACTGTTTGCTCAGCGCTGAGCCCCCTGCGCGAAATTGCTTTTCAAAAGGACCACTTTCTGCTTAATTAAACAGAGAGTCAACACATCTGTGAAGTTTTCCTGCTCCCCTATTATCTTGATATTGATCCCTCTCAATCCCACCCAGAGTCCCAGACTCTTCACTTATCAAATGCGCTGGCTACCTGTGGCCAGGCCTAATACAGAGCTAAGTCTTGTAAATGTTGTACTTTATGTTGAAAGGTAAAAAAAAAAATGGGCCTACAACTAACACTAAAACTTAAATCCCATTAATCTTAAAAAAAACACAATCTGGCTCACTGTAGCATTGGATAGTGGTAATCTCCCATTGACCATTGCCACCATCACTGTGGGGTTAGTCCTGGATATTGCCAATGTTTCTTGCTTTATTTGAGCCTACTGAATGGAAACTGAGGACTTTTCTGACTTGGGTCCTTCACATGTCTTGGTCAGATTACCAACTATGGGCTTCAAACCAAAGTGGTCACCAGCCATTATAGCCAAGGCTGTTTTATCCATTTATTTTTTATAGTGTAATGCCGCGTACACACGACACACGTTTTTCATGACGAGAACATTTTTTTTTTTTAAATTGGTCGTGAAAAACGGTCGTGTGTATGCTCCAGAGCATTTTAGTCAACGAGAAAAATGCACGAAATTTTTTTGAACCTGCTCCATTTTTTTCTCGAGAAAAAAATAGAGCAGGTTCTAAAAAATTTCGTGCATTTTTCTAGTTGACAAAAATGCTCTGGAGCATACACACTACCGTTTTTCACGACCAATTTAAATTTTTTTTTTCACGTCGTGAAAAACGGTAGTGTGTACGCTGTAACGAGGGGGGAAAAAAATGCGCATGCTCAGAAGCAAGTTATGAGACGGGGAAATTAGCAAAAGCAGCCCAAAGGGTGGCGCCATTCGAATGGAACTTCCTCTTTATAGTGTTGTCATACGTGTTGTACGTCACCGCGCTTTGCTCAAGCATTTTTTTCACGAACGTGTAGGCAAGGCTGGAATCACGACAAATCACATCGAGAAAAACCTTGTTTTTTTTCATGACATGAATAACGGTCGTGTGTAAGCGGCAATAGAGTTTCTATAAACCTTTGAATATGAGTTGAGAGTGTCTCCGTTGTTATATAATAAAGTTACAAGAGCTCCCTGATAAAGAAGAGGACTAATAGCCGTGCCTCTGACCTCTGCTTTCTTGAGGAGCTAAGCCACACAAGTAATCTCCAAGGTCTGATACACTTCTGGGTGTTTTAAATGGCTGGTGCCTTACTGCATGCTGCGGTCCCATACGCTGTCAACTACTTGTAAGTATAAAGCAGGCCATACACGGAGTGAATTTCTTTCCTGGAACCATGGGTTCCATAGACAGTGTTGACAGGGGAATGCCTCCCGCCGAGCCTTTGTATTCTCTGGGGGGGGTATATGGGGGAAGCCATCCCTGCTGGGACAACTCAGTGATTGTTGCTAGCGGCTATACCAGCCACTAATGATAATTGCTTGTAAAGTTCAGCAGGCAAGTTTTACCCAAATTGATCAATCAATCTATCAACGTGGGTACATTCAACCTGCCCATACATGGTTTGAATCTTGTCCGGTTTCTGCTGAGCCGACGGGGATTTAAACCGTTTATGGCCGGCCTTAGTCCTCTTTTAGCGTACGCAAGGTAATTTTTTTTTTTTTTTTTTAGATGCCTTTAAAGTGTTGTTGCTAGGCAGAATAGTTAATCTTCCCACTTCCTGCACTTAGGTGCTTAATGCTTCCTAGCCTACACCGCACAGACTCCTGGGAATGTAGTGGGTGTAACTTTCCAGGAGTCTGTGCACTCCCCAGTCTCAAAGAATCATGTGACTTGGACAGCACAGGTGCTGAAACCTGATCTGACACTGCTTGTGCAGCACTGAGCATGTGCGATATTTGCAAGGCTGAAATCCAGTAAGTCATACAGTCTGGCTTCATGATGCCCACACTTAAGATGGCCCCAGTCAATTTCTATTTTATAAAGTGTCTAAATGCTGTAACAACCTAACAAAACGGACCTTAGTTTACAGACTAACTTTACTAGAATACATTAAGCTTGTGTATTACAGGGGTATTTATATTTAAAAAGTGAAATTGTGGCCGGAACTCCGCCCTAAAGTTGTGAAGTGGGGGGGCCGCCAAAAAATTAAATTTCACATTAAAGGTGAGAAGCGGGGGTGGGGTGGGGTGCTGTAACATGTCGCATTAAAGATGTCGAAAATGACATCATACATTAAAGTGAGAAGCGGGGGGTGCTGACTTCTTACCTCTTCTCCCATGCAGCCAGTGAGTTGAGAAGCGGGGTGAGGGGTCGAAAATGACTTCTCACCAAGTGGGGCCTCTAGTAATTTGGGGGCCCTAAGCGGCTTGCATAGTGAGCCTATAGGGCGGATCGGCCCTGATTAGAGTAACCACTGTTCCATAAGATCTATAAGGTACTGCATTCACACTTTTATAAGAAATATTCCACAAACTGATCACAAATGTCCATTTACACTTTTACCATTTGATTACAGCTCATCTATAACATATTAGAGGCAATGGTGGTATTCACTCCACTACATTGTCTTACTGATTTTAAAGCAGGTTAGGCACAAACAGCAGTCTGTTCTGGAAGTCTGACGGAGGACATCAACTAATCTGGGTATTACCAAACCAGTCCAGCTTATGAAATCAATTGAATGGAGGTCTCCTAAAGTCTGGGAAACCTCCACCCTTTACATTTTTCACTGCTGGGGAAAATCTCTTCTCCACCTGTTCCATTGACAACTATAAAAGTTCAGAGTTCCTTTCCATTTCAGGGATAAGGGTCACCAGGACAAGTAGTGAGGGTTGATTTCTTCCAGGAGGGGCAGAGCAGTAAAAATCTGGCGGAGGATCTAACACTTCCCCACTGTATCCAGAACTGGGATAAAATATAGTGAAGTCCAGGAATCAAAATAGAGAAAGGGATATCACCGCTCCAGGCAGGTCAAATGAAGGTAAAAGCCTCTCCTACAGATTAGAAGCCCCAGGTGTTGGCAATACATGTAACAATGCAGATCGGAAGAAATTCTGGACAGCCGCACTCCCAAAAAAGTTTTTGCCTTTATTCAAAAAATGGATTAAAAAATACATGCCACAGCAGATCAGAACGGACAGAAGAGCTGACGCGTTTCACACTATGCTGACGCTGATGCTGTGGCATTTATTTTTTAATAAAGGCAAAAACCTTTTTTAGGAGTGCGGCTGTCCAGAATTTCTTCCTATTTGCATAAAATATAGTGAACTGGTATACTGCTTCCTTTTTTGTTAATCTGGGAGCCCTTTTTGCTTACCTGTGTGTAATTCAGTATAAGATTTCCAGAGCTCCCCCCGCAAGAACTTTCCACCTTCATGCGAGCTGTCTTGCATGGTGGTAAGTTCTTGTGGGCGCACTCCCGTGATACAGCCGGTGGCTATAGCCGCTCACTGTATCACTCGGCCCTGCCCCCCAGGCCGCGCCATTGGATATGATTGACAGCAGCTCGAGCCAATGGCTGTGCTGCTTTCAATCAACCAATGAATGAGCCGAGAAGCCAGCACGTTGGGGGTCAGGTAAGTAAACAGGGGCTCGGGGGGGACGCTAATACATAGAATGCATTAAGGTGAAAAAACATGTACCTTTACAACCCCTTCGGTTCAATGCTTCTGAGCATACGTCGAATTGTTTCCGAGCATGCGTAGAAATTTTACGCGTCGGGATTTGTACACACGATCAGAAATTCTGAACAGTTTTTTTCCTGAAGGGAAAAAGGAGATCCTGCTCTCTATCTTTTTCCAGCAGTTTTCCTGTTGGAAAAAGTCTGATGGAGCATACACACGGTCGGGATTCCCGACCAAAAGCTCTCATTAGACTTTTTCCAACAGAAAAACCGGTCGCGTGTACGGGGCATTACTCTATCTTTAAATAGTTCATATGGGCCACAAACCATTTCCTTCACTTAGATGCAGTGGCTGTGCACACTGTATAAAGTGTATGTAACCTCATATACAGTATATAGAGCTGTGATCTGGCAGTGGGACGAAGACTTTCCAATCCTGTTCCCGGAAAGAAAAAAAACGAGTCGGGCCAAGCGCTGGTCAGTAATGCACAAGGAGCTTTGTATTCTTTGAAAGAATGCAAAATCCTCTGATTGGCTGAGGCAGAGAGGAGGGCAGATGATGTCACAAACTCTGCCTCAGCCAATCAGAAGAAGCTTTGTATTCCTAGAATACAAAGGTTCCTGTGAATGGCAGAGCAGCGCTCAGCTCAACATGACTTTGTTCCAGGAGCGGGATGGGAAGCCTCCATCATGCTGCAGGATCACGGCTCTATATGCTACACTGATGCTTTGAACAGTTCATGCAGCTTCTCACAGCAAGCATCTGTCGGTGAAGGGGATAGGCGTTGGAGTTGGGGTTTAAACTGAGTGCACTTTCTGCCTTTAGCACACTTGTGGGGTTATCCGTATAAATTAGCATATTGTTGATGAATTTTTATTTATTGGCTGCAATTGTTCTTCAACAGGGCTTATTAAAAACAACTATAAAAAGGGATTGAGACCGGCATTCCCCTCAGATAAAAAAAAGAATGTAATTTTAGAGAGCGGTGAAATGACATTGGCAAATCGAGCATCTAGTACAGCAGCGATCTTTACATTTGGTTCACACGCCAGAGATCGCTGTAGATGCTGCTGTGCCCCGACAATATGGTGAACGGGGGATGACGCCCACTGCGTAGGAAGGGCAGAGAGCCATGGCTGCTACATGTAATGGAGAGCGGCGCTGGTCATTGCAGGGTCAGGTGCAGGGATGCGAAGGCTCGTTTATCAGCTTGACTCAGGAAGGTCAGATAGTTGTGCCTGCTTCCCACCCGCCCACATTCTCTATCCAGGGAAGCTATTGTATAGGGGAGTTACCATGGAGAGCCCAGCATCAGCTCGCTATCCCCATTGTTCCCAGTCTGGGAAGGGGCCTTTCCTTCTGTCTAATGAGTAACCAGAGGGCTATTAAAACCTGCTACAAGTGTACAGGCCCATGCAGTCCCTCCCTAACAAAGAAATGGTAGGATTCTCGGTGGCAGAGCCATGATATCTGATTTACAGTAGCAGCCTTCATCATTCTGGCAGCTCGCTTTACAGTACTGAATAATCTCTGTTCCTTTTTATTGCCACCTGCAGATGCTTTTCAGAAACCGCATCCAATGATATAAGACACCGCATGCTTTGAACTCTGGTGAAAGTGCCAAATATACTGCCGATAACCCATGACAAGAACCCAGTTTTTAGAAAAATATGGAGACTGGTGATCTCCTTCTGAAATTGCTAGTTATTGGCTGTCCCAGGAATAAGCGAAGTTAGAACTCCTGATTTGCATGCTTGTTCTGGGACAGTGACTGAAGATATTGGTGTCAATGGATTAGCATGACAGCTAGCTAACAGAAGGATAGGCTAGCGGTAGAAACCTACACAGTTCTTTAGTCGGGCATGGCTAATTTTCTCACTCTCATAACTGCAGGTGCCCCTCACTTATCTACTCCAGGCGGGGTGCATGCAAACTCCGGACTTGTCTTTGCCACAAATCAAGTATCTGTGCTGCAGATGGAGGTGGTGCAGCTTTCTCAACAGCAGATGTGGTGCAGCAGATCAATAACTTTATTAAAATAAACAGCCGCTCTTATCGCACCAGGCTGCTCCCTATGGCACTATGGCCTGCAGACATGCTGCGTTTTTGATCTGCATTTGGTGTGTCCTTAACAATGTAATGGCACCAACAGCTTTTTGGACCCAGTGCAGGAAACGCACAGAACTCGCCTTTCCAGCACCGCGTTCTGCTGTGGAAGTGTCCACTTTATAGGCCAAAAAAAATAATTTTGATGGCCCTTCCTGATTTCGTTTCACTTTGTTTCTGACTTAATGGCTAAGCTAGGCGAGCTGCTATCTCCCTGTCCAATGAGAGGGCAGTTTGGCAACTGGAGGCAGTCTTATTGGACATTGGTATGGCAGTTGACCATGAAGTCGGGGTATGGTCAGGCCCCAGTATTCAAGTGAAACTAAATCAGTAATGAGCCAAAAAAATATGTTTAAAAGGTTTCTAAGAGAAGAGCAATATGTTTATTGAACCGTAATGAGAAGAAGGCACTTTAAAGGAGAAGTCCAGCCTGAGCTCGTTTGGCTGGGCTTCTCCTACGGATCACAGGAGTGCAATTTGTTTTGCACTCCTGTGACCCATTTTCATCAGAGAGCGGACTGAAGTCTGCTCTCTCTTGAAGTCATAGAAATCAGTCTAGGCACCGCATCATCCTGACAATGGGAGTCAAGATCCACCAGGTGCCTGTACTGACTCCTGTCAGCCGCTAAGATGGCTGCTCCACAGCTCAGCGCTCCAGTGAGGCAGGAGGAGCAGAGTGGAGAGTTGCTGATTGACAGTCAGCAGATCTCTGCTCGAGGAGCTGTGAGAACCGAGCCATTGGTGATGTTTGATCGCTCGGTTCTCAGTCTAGAGGCGCTGGGGGACAAATGCAGCATCGGACCGAAACCCCCAAACCCATACTTCTCTCTTAAGGTGTTCCTTGAGTCCCTCTTGCTTGTTCAAGAAATCTATGGATTTTCTGCAAGCAACCTTTAATCCAACTGCTTATCTAGTGGAATCGGGCAAGACCCAGCAGCCATAGTGGATGGTGGATGTTATTGCTGGTCTTGCTTATTGCAGCAGGTATTCAAAACGGTATTAAACCCAAATCCAAAATAGAAATTTATTGCAGCTTTCAAATCATTAGATTTGGTGGCTGCATTGGTTTTCTTTTTTTTTGGGGGGGGGGGGGGTTATCCCTCTGTTTTCACTTGATGATCTGGCCTGTAACACACCTCCTGTATTAGAGTAGGGAAAACAGATGTTCATCCTGAGTGCTGACTATCCCTTTCCTTATCCTGTATGAGAGTGCTGGAGTTCTGGATGAAGGAGCACGGGGGCACAGTAGACAGCAGCTTTTTCAGTCTGGGGGAGGGAAAAGTAAAATTTACTAGCTAACTCCAGCTAACACTTTATAAAAGCAGTTTCTATGGAGTATTCATGGTGAAATCCAGACTAAAGGGGATCAAGAAGTTTAATGTGGGTTTCGGGGTGCACCCCCCTTACTCAGAGCTGAACTCAAGCTCAGCTCTGAGAAAGGGGTTGTGCCCTTGAAATGAGTCCGCTTGGCTATACAGCGGGATACAATTGGAGCACACATACCTTACAATATATGGCATCTTGTGGTCTATAGCCCCGTACACATGACCAGTTTTCCCGTCTGGAAAACTGCCATGACAGCTTTTGGCCGGGAAAACTGTCCGTGTGTATGCTCCACGGCAGTTTTCCTGACAAGAAAACCGCAGGGAATCGCGGCAGGAAAAATGAGAACATGTTCTCTTTTTTTCTGCCGCGATTCCCGGCGGTCTTTTTCCTGGCAGTTCCCCAATGAGAAACACTGCTGTGGAGCATACACACGGCCGGCAAAGCTCTCACCGCAGTTTTCCCGACGTGAAAACCTCTGGTGTGTACAGGTGGAAAGTTACCGAGCAGGTTCTCGGGTTTTCCCCCCCGGGATTCCCGGTGGACTTTTTGCCACCGGAAATCCCGGCCGTGTGTAGAGGGCTTGTGATTTTACCAGTTGCACTTTTGTAAGTGTCCAATTTGTATCCATTTGATTTGCTCAAATCGATTTTTTGCTGTAATGCACTAGGTGCTCGTGTGTTCCTGTTTGCTTGTTTTTGAAGTTGCACATGATGGGCCAGATTCACATAGGTTAGCGGATCTTTAGATCCGCGTAACCTATCTGATTTAAGATCCGCCGCCGCAAGTTTTTGAGGCAAGTGGGTAATTCACAAAGCACTTACCTCAAAACTTGCGGCGGCGTATCGTAAATCCCCCGGCGGAATTAAAATTCCGCAGCTAGTGGGGAGTAAACTATTCAAATCAGGCACGTTCCCGCGCCGATCGAACAGCGCATGCGCCGTCCGCAAATTTACCTAGCGTGCATTGCGCTAAATGGTTTCGACGTGAATGTAAATGGCGTCCAGCCCCATTCACGGACGAGTTACGCAAACAACGTAAAATTTTTAAATCGCGACGCGGGAACGACGGCCATACTTAACATTGGCTGCACCTCATAGACCCAGGGGTAACTATCCGCTGGAAAAAGCCGAACGCAAACGACGTAAAAAAAAAGCGCCGGGCGGTCGTTCGTTTCCGAATCGGCGTATCTCCTCATTTGCATATTCGTCACGTAAATAAACCGAAACGCCACCTAGTGGCCGGCCTGGAATTGCAGCCTAAGATCTGACGGTATAACACAGTTACACCTGTCGGATCTTAGGCATATCTATGCGTAACTGATTCTACGAATCAGTCGCATAGATACGACCGACGGAAATCAGAGATACGACGGTGTATCAGGAGATACACCGTCGTATCTCTTTGTGAATCTGGCCCTATGAATGTATTTAGACAAGATTGGCTTATTCTGGAGTTTAGCTTTAATTATACAGAGGGCTGTAAAGGACCCATCTGATCCACCGCTCAGCAGATTATCCCTTTTCCCATAGTACCCCTTACATGACCGCCACATAACTGTCATTTTTTGCTTTTGTCAGGGGACATCAAACATTTGTTGGTGTGGATCAAAGATCATTTGCTGAAGGAACGTCCTGAGCTGTTTATTCAAGGAGATACAGTGTAAGTATTGTGTATTATTATGGAGTGAGCTGAGTGGGTGTGAGGATGCCTTTCAATGAGTGTAAGGCTGTACCAACCCTAGTGCATTGGTATCTGATACCAGCGGGGACCGCTAAATCAATCACTGCATTAACAAAATGTGCTATTTATTAGCTGAACTATACTATCAGTGCCATAAAAGGCTGCAATTATTCCTGGAAATAACACAGAACACAAGTATTTGCCACCCAAATATCTCCATGTCAGGCAGAGTTTGTATAGGAACATTTTTATTATGATAATCTGATTTTCAGTATCTTCATTGATAAATGTCCAAACCAAGACATGTCCTCTCTCCATTTCCATGAAATGTGATGGTTGTGTTTCTGTTCTTGTAGGAGGCCGGGGATTCTGGTTCTTGTTAATGATGCCGACTGGGAACTGATGGTAAGCAAATAAATACGTAATACGTCTCTTATTTTCATGCACAGGTAAACTCCTAATGAACACAAATAACAGAAGGTCCATTCAATAAAATAGTTCAACCACTTAAAGCAGGAGTTCACCCAAAACAATTTTTAACATTAGATTTAGGCTCATTTTGTCAAGGGGAATCGGGTAGTTTTTTTAAAATCGAAGCTGTACTTACCGTTTTAGAAAGCGATCTTCTCCGCCGCTTCCGGGTATGGTCTTCGGGACTGGGCGTTTCTATTTGATTGACAGGCTTCCGACGGTCGCATACATCGCGTCACGAGTAGCCGAAAGAAGCCGAACGTCGGTGCGTCCTATACGGTGCATCCTGCGCACCGACGTTCGGCTACTTTCTGAAAATCGTGACGCAATGTATGCGACCGTCGGAAGCCTGTCGGAAGCCTATCAATCAAATAGGAACGCCCAGTCCCGCAGCCAATACCCAGAAGCGGCGGAGAAGATCGCTCTCTAAAACGGTAAGTACTGCTTCGATTTAAAAAAAAAACTACCCGATTCCCCTTGACAAAATGAGCATCAATCTAATGTGAAAAATTAAGTTTTCGGGTGAACCTCCACTTTAAGGACCTGCGCAGAACTATGTACGTCCTCTTTTTGAAGAGGGATATCTCGGTAACGGCAGCAGCTGCTGCCACAACCAAGATATCCATCTCTTCAGGCGCCAGTCCTTTAAACGATAATGGTGGTTTCCGCGGCAGATTCACCGCGAGATCACCGTTTCCCCCTCTCACCGCTCTCCCATGCCCTCTGCCGCCGTCTGCAGCGGCGGAGGCGATAGGGTCCTGGAATACGAGTGAGGGCAAGATGGCCCCCACCCGTCTCATACCATAGCAGGGCGGAAGCGGCGTCAAAACATTACTTCCGCCAATACGTCTTAAAAAGACAATTTATTTTTGTCATTTTTTCAAATGACAATTATTAATTTTTTGCATTTTAGCCCAAATATGAGATCTGGAGGTCTTTTTGACCCCACGTCTCATATTTAAGAGGACCTGTCATGCTTTTTCCTATTATAAGGGATGTTTACATTCCTTGTAATAGAAATAAAAGTGATCCAATTTTTTTTTTAACTGTATAAAAATAAATAAAATCAAGTAAAATAAATAGGAAGAATTTTTTTTTGTTTTTAAAGCGCCCTGTCCCAACGAGCTCGCAAGCAGAAGCGAACGCATACATAAGTCGCGCCCACATATGAAAACAGTGTTAAAACCACACATGTGAGGTATCGCCGCAATCGTTAGAGTGAGAGCAATAATTCTAGCCCTAGACCTCCTCTGTAACTCAAAACATGCAACCTGTAGAATTTTTTAAATGTCGCCTATGCAGATTTTTAAGGGTAAAAGTTTAACGCCATTCCACGAGCGGGCGCAATTTTGAAGCGTGACGTGTTGGGTATCAATTTACTCGGGGTAACATTATCTTTAACAATATATAAAAAAATTGGGCTAACTTTACTGTTATCTTATTCATTTATTCAAAAACCTGTTCCCCCCCCCCCCCAAAAAAAACGCACTTGTAAGACCGCTGCGCAAATACGGTGTCACAAAAAGAATTGCAATGACCGCCATTTTATTCTCTAGGGTGTTAGAATATTTTTTTTATAATGTTTGGGGGTTCTAAGTAATTTTCTAGCAAATAAACTTGTTTTTAACGTGTAAACACCTATTCTTAAAAAGAGGTAAGGTCCTTAAGTGGTTAAAGGGCAAATACAGTAGCTATAGTGACCGATGGTACATCTTGTACGGTTTCCTTTACCAAAGTAAAACTGGCCATACACTAGAATGTTCGACTAGTAATCGAACATTTGTGTGAAAATCTTCATAAGTACCCTTTAATGACTTGACAAACGTCTTTCAAACGTATTTTTTTTTTTTCCACAAACAAAAAACAAATTCTCTGTTAGAAATTTAGTCGTTCAACCAAAAGTTTTATCTTGCTCCTTCAAATCTTGACCACACTAGCGATCCCAGAATAAAAAAAACTTTTCTGAAAACCTTTCTAACTAAATTCCATTGATGCTAAACAGTGGAAGGAGAAATCTTCACTGCGATGTCCACGAGTCCTTCGGCCGTCCTGATTAGCTGAGACACAGCAGCAGCGCCATTGGCTCCCACTGCTGTCAATCAAAGTCAGTTAGCCAATCAGGAGAGAGGGGCCTAACCACAGCTCTGTGTCTGAAAGGACACACAGAGCTGGAGCTCGGTTCGGGTGCCCCCACAGCAAGCTGCTTGGAGGAAGTGGAGGGGCCAGGAGCAGCGAAGAGAGCCCCCAAGAAGAGGAGGATCCAGGCTGCTCTGTGTAAATCCACTGCACAGGGCCAGGAAGTATAATATGTTTGTTATTAAAAAAAAAAAAAAATAGACTTTACAATCACTTTAATGGAAAATAGGAAAAAGTATCAGCCACACTCCAATTACTGGTAGCTCTTCTTACAGTATTTCTAAGGCTCCATTCACATCTAGGCGGACGAAATCGCGGCGTTTTGTCGCCGCGATTTGCGGCGACAAAACGCCGGTATTGTCCGCCCAGATGTGCCCCAGAATGACCCCCTCTATGGAGATGCTTCCCATCTCCTAGCCGAAACGCCGAAAGACGCCTGAAAAAAAGGTCCGGGACCTTTTTTCAGGCGATAGGCGTCAGGCGTTCGGCGTGGAGATGTGAACCATCTCCATAGAGGGACATGTATTTCCAGCCCTCTGGCGGCAGCGGCGTAGCGCTACAGGCGTAAAAACGCCTAGATGTGAATGCGGTCTAATATTCAGTGAATTGACTGCATACAGCGATGACCCAAAACCAATCTTTCTTGATGCATTTCACTACTCTTCCCCTATCCTTGTGAACAAGCCAGGTGTGGTAAAATGCGTCCAGGAAGGTTGGTTTTGGGTTGGAGTCATCACTGTATGCAGCCAATTAACTGATTAATAAGAACCCTGCAAGAAGAGCTAATTGAAGTGTGGATGATATTTTCTGTTTTTGATGTCTCGATCTCTCACTTTCTTTCAAATCCTCCTACAATCACTGTCTTTCTTCAACCTCTCTCTGTCTCTTTCTATCCCTCGCTTTTGATCTCTCTCTCCCTCTTTCAGTCTTTTTTTTATCCCTCTGTCCTTCATTCTCTCTCTCTCAATCTCCCTTTCTTTAATTTTCTCTTTCCATCTCTCTCTTTAGATCTCTTTCACTTTCAATCTCTCTCTCACTTTCCCCTATTTCCCTCTCCTTTTTAATTTCTCTCTGTCTCCCTCTGTATTTTGATATCTCTCTCTTTCAACCTCCCTCTCCCTCTCGATTTTCTCTTTCGATCCCTCTTCTCAGTCTCTTTCATTTCAATCTCTCTCGCACTTTCGATCTCTCATTTTTGATCTCTATCTATCTTTATCTCAGTTTTTCTCTCTCTCTCTCCATCTCTTTGTTTTACCCCCCCTCTCTCTCTCCCTCTATCCCTCTCTCTCTCTCTCCCCCTCCCTCCCTCTGTCTGTCTCTCTCTCTCTCTCTGTGTCTCTCTCTCCCTACCTCTGTCTCTCTCTCCCTCCCTCTCTCTCTCTCCCTCCCTCTCTCTCTCTCTCCCTCCCTCTCTCCCTCCCTCTCTCCCTCCCTCTCTCTCCCTCTCTCTCTCCCTCCCTCTCTCTCCCTCTCTGTCTCTCTCTCCCCCCCTCTCTCTCTCCCTCTCCCTCCCTCTCTCTCTTTCGATCTCCAATTTTTTACCTCTCTCTTTATCTGAGTCTTGCTCTTTCTCTTTCTCTCTCTTCTCTCACACTTTTGATCTCTCATTTGTTACCTCTCTATCCTTATCTCCGTCTTGTTGTGCGAGATCTCTCTCTTTCATTTCAATCTCTCTTGCACTTTTGATCTCTCATTTTTGAGCTCCCTCTCTTTCAATCTCCCTCGCTCTCTCTCTCTCTCTCTCAAACTTTCTCCAACTCTCTTGCACTTACGATCTCTAATTTCTTACCTCTTTCTCGATCTCCCTCTCTCTAGACTTTATCTTGCTCTTTTTTAATCTCACTCTCTCGCACTTTTGTGCTCTCATTTTTTTCCCTCTCTCTCTATCTTTACCTCAGTCTTGCTCTTTATCTACCCCCTCTTTCTTTCTCTCTTGCACTTTCGATCTCTCGTTTTTTACCCCCCCTCTCTCTAACTCTCGCACTTTCGCCCCTTCATTTTTGACCTCTCCCTCTCTTGTGATCTCTCTCTCTCTCTTTATTTCAGTCTTGCTCTTACCCACTCTCTCGTTCAATCTCTCTCCCTCTGTGTCTCTACTACAGAAATAAAGTTGAGCCATGCACCCTTTCCTGTTAAGAGTGACCAGACTGGTCCTAACAGCGGCTATAGAAGAGTTTCAAGCTGAAAGTTGATGTGATCACTGTCACCTGACATTGATCATCTTATGGAAAAACTTTTTTGTAAATACTGCTTGTAAAAAAAATCTGGATGACAACTTATTTTTTGTGAAAAGCCGGGGGGAAGCACACTGTCCCATAGAAGCACATTCTCTCTGGGAAATTTAAGCCTAATGCTGGTAATAAAATAAAAATAACTCAAGACACTAATTTGTTAAAAAGGAGCCTTTATTTACCTAAAAATAATTCTAGCAAAAAAAACAATTTTCCTTTGTCCGTATTTGTGAATTAGATAGTATTTCCATATTCCTATGCAGCCTTGCAGGAGGCGGGCCAGTACAAGCCTCAGCACACGCTCCTTCCTATGGTTTACAGTGTATGTCAAGGGCAGAAAGGCCTCCCATTGACTTTACATTGTGAGCCACATAGGAAGACAACACAATGAGGCTTTCACTCCCTCAGCTCGTGAAAACAACCCACATTAACAAAATCATTGTTGTATAGGCCTGTAAAGCCCCTTTCATGCATTTGCTTCATTTGTGATGTTTTGCATAGTTTCTGCAAGACAAAAGGAATCTGTCCACATTGGACTATTGGAGCTGCTTGCTTTGTTGTGCAGGTTCCGGGGCTTGTCCTCCATACCTCAGGCCCAGGACAAGGACGTGTTAAGACACACAATATATGCGCATGCATGTTCCAGGTAGGAAAGCAAGGGTATGGATAAGCAGCCCAGAGCACACATTGTCAAATCAAATGAACTATCATTTTGAATTTGATCTTGAAGTAAAACTTTTCTCTCCATAATGAAACAAAAGTTACATTGTAGGGCAAGCCAGTCTTTGACTTTCCCAGAAAAAGTTAAGATTTGCATGTCGCCTAGAGCCCCTAGATTTTGGGGGCAACTGGGCTATGGTAACAATAATAAAAGGTACGTGGTGGCACATGGGGACACTTGCATCACATTCAGGCTGTCAATTAGCTACATTAAAGGGAGAGAAGGATGAATCCAGAAGTTCAAGTGTATATCACGTGCTACCCTTCATTGTATTTTTTCTCTTTTGTACACTCCTTAAAGGTATGTTCCAATTTAGAGCAAATGAAAAGTGGACCCCTACAGACCATTTATGCAGAAGAACATTAGCTAGTTTTCATATACAAAGTCAGATGAGAGAGCCAAACATTATAAAACCTTTAATAGCAGTATTGGTTCATAAACAGCGACACAGAACCTCCAGCGCATTTTGGGGGCTTAGAGATCTTCTTCTTCAGAGCTTTGACATAAGTGGTAATCAAAAGAAATTCTGGGTTTGGCTGATCATTTGATTTCTGGATAAACCCTATGCAGCAAACAGTTTACTCATGGTGATTCGTACAAGTTCTTTTGATTATTGATGTTCAAAGTGATAATAAAGGCAATCACTTTAAAAAAAAATGAAAAATAACAAACCGGTCATAATTACCTGCTCTGTGCAGCGGTTTTGCACAGAGCAGCCCTGATCCTCCTCTTCGCGTGTCCCCCGCTGTCGCTCCTTGCCCCTCCCTTCTGCCGAGTGCCCCCACTGCAAGCAGCTTGCAATAGGATCACCTGGGCAGGCGCTCCTGAGTCTTTGCTCTGCGTGTCCATTCACACACACAGCCGTGGCTTGGCCTCACCCCCCCTCTCTCTCCTCATTGGCTCACTGGCTGTGATTGACAGCAGTGGGAACCAATGGCTTTTGCTGCTGTCTCAGCCAATGTTGAGAGAGAGACCCAGCAGAGCCAAGGCTCCCCTGCACAGCGCTGGAGAATAATCAGGCTCAGGTAAGTATTCTGCTGCTGCACAGAAAGTTTTTTTTAACTTCATGCATAAAATACATGTAGGTAAAAAACCTTGAGCCTTTATAACCACTTTAAGGCATTAAGAAGGGGGTTGGTCTCTCATTTCGGAGCCCCTGAAAGGCATTGGCTATTCTGTGTTGTCATTTGTGAACAGATACTATTATCAAAGGGTTTTCTACTCTAATGCCCCGTACCCAGGATCGGAAATTCCAACAGCAAAAGTCCGACGTGAGCTTTTGAACGGAAATTCCGACTGTGTGTATGCTCCATCGGACTTTTGCTGTCGGAATTTCCGCCAACAAAGATTGAGAGCAGGTTCTCAAATTTTCAGACGTAAACAATTCCTATCGGAAAATCCAAATGTCTGTAGCAATTCCGATGCATGCTCGGAAGCATTGAACTTCATTTTCTCGGCTCCTCGTAGTGTTGTACGTCACCGCATTCTTGAAGGTCGAAAGTTCAGAGAACTTTTGTGTGATCACGTGTATGCAAGCCAAGCTTGAGCGGAATTCCGTCGGAAAAACCATCCAAGGTTTTTCCGACATAAAATCTGACCATGTGTACGCGGCATTAGACTGTTTGATGCTCTCATTGGACTGTACATGTGAATCTTTGAAGCTAGGCCCCCTGTTTGAGGGACAACCCGAGCTTCCTCCCCAGAGCCATTGTTCTATATTACATTCTGACCAATCCGATGATCTGAATCCAGCGCCTCATCGATACTTATTACATTCACCAATTCACAGGCTGCTCTTCAAAGCAGCACTGGAGAGAATCTGGACCAGTATTTTCTCCAGGAAAGGTATTTCAGCTCTCTTGTCACTTTTTATTTATTACCCCAGCCTGACTTTCATTCCATCATCAGGGTTTAGGTCCACTTTGATGCCCAAGCTGAAATCGCTGCATAAGAAGCAATTGGCCAATAGCTGTGTGCAGTTCTATGTGAATTCTTGTGATGTCTTTGCTGTTATTATTCCTATACCACCCTCATATATAGGTCATTCTGTCCGCAGGGTGAGCTGGATTACCAACTGCAAGACCAAGACAACATTGTATTCATCTCCACATTACACGGAGGATAGTGAAGACCTTGTGATTTGGTTTAATCCAATCATGATGTTCCAAGTGGGGAGGGGATTTTCACGGTGTCTTCATCAGCTCCAGTGGCGGTTCCTTGTAAAGTGACTTCAATTCTGAAAAGGACATGTCTACATACCACACCACCAGGGCAGCTGCTGTGTGAATAGGTCAGAGCCATCCGTTTGGTGACATCTCATTTACTGGCGGCCTTATATAGTATGTCACTTATTAGAGATCCCGAATTAAAATGATTTGTTGTCGGTTATAATTAGCGGTGTGTATACACAAAAAAAATGCCATTGTGAACATTGTCGCATCCTTATGTCACATTTTGAACTGCCTCCAACCAATTGCCTTTTTTTTGTGCTTCTTTTAAAATATTGTGTTAGTATGGCATGTTTCCTCCCGAGATCAGATATATTCTACCCTTTACCTCCGCACGTGGGAGCAGCCATTGCGGTCCTATATGAAGTGTCTGCGTTTCCTTCCCAGCAACCAATCTGCTTTTCCCTTTTCTGCTGCTATGACAAAAGAAAAGCATCTTCTTCCTTTTCAAGGAATGAAAGTGACACAAAGCACTGTCAGCTGTATCGGTCTTGAGGTCAAAATACAATAGTGAGCATGAGGTCTCCCAGGGCTCATTAAAAGTGATCTATTTTAAGTAGGAATAAACAATAACTGGATTCTATTAGGTTTGCTAAATCACTGTGTATCATAAACAATTGCCATGTTTTCTTAATAAAAAAATAAAGTTTTTTTTCACCCATGGTTGCATTTTAGTGCTGCTGATCTCTTGCAGATTCTTATCAGCCACTTCCTTCAGCATTGGCTTTCTGGCGGGCTTCCTGATGGTGATAACAGAACATGCCTTCACAATGTGGATTGACACAGCCACTTAATGTCTTTACTGGAGCCATGTGTAACAAAGGGACAATGGTAGAAGCATAATTGAGAGTCAGTGACACTGCGTAGTCACCCGGCAACAGCAAGCGCCTATACAAGGTTCCTTATGGCAGGATCACAACGTATTATTTTAATGATATTTAAACATTAAAGGAGATTGAAAATGACTCGTGAAAGAACATTAAAGCCCCATTCTGGGTAAATGATGAACCCTTTTGCATCGCTCCCTAACACATCCTGCAAGGTTTTATTCATTTCTTACCTGATAGAGCAAGTTCTGGTCAAGGTCTCTCGGCAGGACCTCTTCTGGGTGCAGGAGACCGCTAATCCAGTGCTGTAGATACTCCATTGCCAACTGGTCCCTGACAATCCACTTGCACTGACATCACACCTCTTTTGGACCCTGGGAAGACCCCGCTGTTGGCTAGCCAATAGGAAACGTCCACCCAAGGAAATACCCCACTGGATGTAAACAGAAGAGGAGAGAAGGCTTGAAGCAGAAGCGTCACGTGACAGTGGTGCCATGTTTACCTGCACAGGTGTTCTGTGCATCCCATGCAGGCAGCCCTATTAAAGGGGATGTAAAGGTACATTTTTTTTTTTCCTAAATAGCTTCCTTTACCTTAGTGCAGTCCTCCTTCACTTACCTCATCCTTCCATTTTGCTTTTAAATGTCCTTATTTCTTCTGAGAAATCCTCACTTCCTGTTCTTCTGTCTAACTCCACACAGTAATGCAAGGCTTTCTCCCTGGTGTGGAGTGTCGTGGTCGCCCCCTCCCTTGGACTACAGGAGAGTCAGGACGCCCACTAACACACAGCTCCTTTCTCTATCTGCAAAGATAAAACTCTCCTGTTGTCCAAGGGAGGGGGAGAGCACGACACTCCACACCAGGGAGAAAGCCTTGCATTACTGTGTGGAGTTACAGACAGAAGAACAGGAAGTGAGGATTTCTCAGAAGAAATAAGGACATTTAAAAGCAAAATGGAAGGATGAAAAAAATGTACCTTTACAACCCCTATTAATGTCAATTGGGATGCAGCCGCTGCACAGACACAGCCACTACTTCCAATATTACATTAGTGTGGGTGCCGGTGTGTCTCCCTGTCTGCGTTCCAAGCCGTGCACCCACATGGATGTCATAATGGGAGCAGCAGCTGTCTGTGAAGCCGTTGCACCCCAATTGACATCAATGGGACTGCGTGCCTAGGAAGGCACAGAACACCTGTGCAGGTAATCATGGCCCTTGTGTTGGGTATGCATTGATACGCCCCGTGTGAACAAGGCCTTAGGGCCCTTTCACACTGGTGCGTTTTTGCCGCGTTTTCGCGGTAAAAATAGCGCTATTAAAACACTCCCCATGCTCCCTCCATTGAAATGAATTAAAAAACGCTGTAAAATCGCGGTAAAAACGGAGCGTTAAAATCGCGTTTACCGCGTTTTTACTGCGTTTTTAATTCATTTCAATGGAGAGGGGCATGGGGAGCGTTTTAATAGCGCTATTTTTACCGCAAAAACGCACCAGTGTGAAAGGGCCCTTAGTGATCAGGTTTACATACCGGTGTTTGCCTGCTGTGGGCACCCACTCCATTTTTGCTCCAGTTTCTGTTAATTATATTCATTACGCCTTTTGCCCACAAGTGAAAAAAATTCTGCTCTGTAGCGTTTTGTATACATTTTTAAGAATCTGAATACAGGTGTCTTGTTGTGTCTATAGGACATTGCAAACAGCTGTGTGTATGAGCATGCGTATGCACATTTGCACGCCTGTATGTATACACAAGGTTTTTACGAAACACAACTTGCGTTTTTTACTCTTCCAGCCATCACGATCCTGTGTATAAACTTCAGTAAATGATTGCGTTTGTGTGCGAGAGGCCCCTAAAGAGCGTATCTATATGATGAATAATGTCTTGGTGATCACTGCAACGCGTATTATTAAATCGGATTCTTCTTTCCGTGTTTATAGGGCAGAGTAGGATATTGAGAGGGATATGATCAGCTGCTGCGTGCAGTACGGTCCTCCTTCAGACATTTTTTGTATAATGACTGTCGCTCCCTATCGGTGTTTTTTGTTCAACTCAATTTACTTTTTTTTTTTTCACCCCAGCTATGAAAGCATCAGATGGATAATCGCCATATTGTCTTGGCTCAGAGAAAATAAAATAGCATTTGCAACCATTACATTGCTGACGTGTTTTTTTTTTTTTTCCCTCCATACAAAGGAAGGTGGATTTATAGACTGAAGAAATATGACTTCAGCGTTCTGTGACAGCACAGCAGTGCTCCTGGTGAAACGCCCACAATGCGTTTCGTGGCGTAAAAAAATCGAATTCTCTCCGACCTCCAGAGTAGCAGAAAAATTGAACATGATGCAGTGTCTCGATTTACCAGAAAAAAAGGGTAAAGAATCGTCAGGTTGAGTCTTGATTTATATCTTCATAGATGTTATGTGGTACGCCGGTCACCCCTGCCAGGATCTTGCTAATTTTCATGGGGGGGGGGGTTCGCTGCGAGTTCTGGGATAGTCTCCTCCTCCATTCTATATGGCTGCCCATTCGCCCTGTTCATCCCCTTCCCTCCCCTCATCCTGCCTCCTCACTGCTGCAGTCTTTGCTGTAACATGGTTGTAAAAAGGCTCCTGTCCATTCATTGGGATGTGAAAGGTCCCCATCGCTTGACATTTTTCCGTCAGTGACCGTGCTATAGAGAGGCGATTCATTGTCGGCCAAGTGGGTCAAGGAGCAGTTCCGCAGCTTTTCAAGTGGTTAAAGTACAATGTAATTGATACACTGGCTTGTTTTATCATTATTGTATTGAATTGTTAACCGAGAGCTGTGCATAATATTGTCACCTAATGGGTCTATGTATCAATAATTCGTAGTGTCGCTGGGTGCTCATGTTTTTTAGCTGGGCTTTTCTAATAAGGGTGATGTGATTATTGTAGAATCTATACCTTTGCATGGGTTTATACCTTTCATTGGTTTAGAGTAGTTGGAACAATGACAAATGTTTTCCACGACAAGTTGCTGAAACTTTCACATACTTGAGCTCACTAATCACAATCCAATAGTTCAAGGCTCCTTCACACCACGGAACGCATGGCCAACGGTGTGCGCTGGGAGGCCCGCCAAGCGCTGGAATTTTTTCTTTTTTTTGGGTTAGAACTTGACTGAAATTAAAGGGTTACTAAACCCTCGTATTTAAAAAAAAAAAATTACAAAAATGTCATACTAACCCCCACTGTGCAGTTCATTTTGCACAGCGTGGCCCCTATTTTCCTCTTCTGGGGTCCCTCAGCAGTGCTAGTAACTCCTCCCTGCATTTAGTGGCCCGTCAGTGAAACGCTCTCCTATAGGACATCCGTGAAGGCGCACTCAAAGCAGGAATCGCCCCGCCCCCCTGCGCTCGTGTCATTGGATTTGATTGACGGCAGCGGGAGCCAATGGGTGCGCTGCTATCAATCTATCCAATCGGGACACGAGACACCAGCTCAGTCAGGCAGGCACTTGCATTACATAATTGTTGGTACATTGTAAAATTAGATTGTAACTCGCGTGTCAATCTTAAAACGGAGGTAAAGCTGCTTTTATAAAAAAAACTATTTTTTTCATAAAAAACTATTTTTTTCTTCATGGCAGAAGAGACTATCTATGTCTCGTAGAGCTGCACGATTCTGGGAAAAATGAGAATCGCGATTCTTTTGCTTAAAATGAAGATCACGATTCTCAAAAACTTTTTTATTTGACTGTGGTAATATTCATTATATTATAAGGGATATTTTAAGTCCACACTCCTCACAGGCTCACAATCACATGCCCCCCTTTAATAGCTTGACTGCAGTGTCATTTGCAAGGTCTGGGGTAGCTGACTGTGGTAATATTGATAATATGGGTAGCTGACTCAGACTGTGTGGTAATATTCATAAAATATTATAAGGGGGACACTGACAGTGGTTGCCGGTATTTTAAGTCCACTCCTCACGTGCCCCCCTTTAATAGCCTGACAGTCAGACAGGCTATTAAAGGGGGGCATGTGAGCCAAGGAGTGGACTTAAAATACCGGCAACCACTTTCCATTATTATGAATATTACCACAGTCTGGGTCAGCTACCCATATTATCAATATTACCAGCTACCCCAGACTCTGGGTAGCAGACTGTGGTAATATTCATAATAAGGGACAGTGGTTGCCGGTATTTTAAGTCCACTCCTCGGTTCACATGCCCCCCTTTAATAGAATGACTGCAAGGTCTGGGCCTGGCTGGGGTAGCTGACTCACTGTGGTCACTGGTGTTCATGATATATTATGTACATTGTATACACTGCTTAACGCAAGGAAGCTCACTCAACTCACTGTGTTTTGGAGACTGTAGTGGCGGGTGACACCTGCTGCACACACACACACCATACATACATACAGACACACGGGCTGGTTACCTTCTGCTGCCTCCTGCTCATGTCGGTGGGCTGTTTGGCATTGGAGGGATAGGTGATACACCTCATAATGAAGGCAGAGCTGTAGCTGGCTCCTCTCCCGTTCCTCCCTCTGTGCCCCCTCCAGCTCCTCTCTGCCCTCACTATTGATGGACGGACTGGTGAGGGTGGTGTCTCTGGAGTCCCGGAAGGGTGCATGTAGTGTGCGGTGCCCCGCTCCTCCTCCGCCGTTTCGTAACGTTTTCCCACCGGCCGAGAAGCGTGGTGGTACCGCCCACGCCCAGGCATCACGCTGCATCTGATAACTGATGTCAGTTTCGGTTGCTGACGTCAGTTCCTTTATCCGCCATTTGCGTTCCACGCTGGTTACGTGGAACCGTCGGTGACACATAAGAATCGCGGGTCATCCCGCGGGGAGAATCGAGATCGCGATTCTCTCCGCGATTAATCGTGCAGCTCTAATGTCTCGTCTATCATAGATATTTCTCCTTGCCTGCAGATCAGTGTACTGCCTTGGTGTAGGTTCTGTTCCAAGACAGAGTAAAACCCATGTGC
Organism: Rana temporaria; assembly: GCF_905171775.1. Lineage (NCBI taxonomy): Eukaryota > Metazoa > Chordata > Amphibia > Anura > Ranidae > Rana > Rana temporaria. Next base: position 146,409,125 of record NC_053497.1, on the reverse strand, counting down.
CTGTGTGGAGGTTACTTGGGCTGGATTCACACCTATGCATTTTTCGTGCATTTTGCACTACAGAACGTGTTCCATAGAAAACCATGTTAAATGGACTGTAGTGCAAAATGCAAAAAGCACAAAAAATGCATAGGTGTGAATCCAGCCTTATGCCACGTACAGACGGTCATTTTTTGTGATGAAAAAAAAATGACAATTGAAGTGATGAAAAAAAACGACATTTTTGAAACTTCATTTTCAAAAACGATGCAGCATACACACCATCGTTTTTCAAAATGCTCTAGCAAAGCGATGTTACGTTCAGCACGTATGATGGCACTCTGTTACATTGAAGCTCGCTTCATAACTTGCTTCTGAGCATGCGCGGGTTTAAAAACATCGTTTTCAACGTCGTTTTGACCACACACTATCATTTTCATTGACACAAAAAACGAATTTTTTTTTTTGTCGTTTTTCTGAAGACATAAAACGACGTTTTCCCCACACACGGTCATTTGAAATGACGTTTTAAAAAACGTCGGGTTTTTTTCATCGCAGAAAACGACCGTCTGTACGCGGCATTAGGCCTGATTCACACCTATACATTTTTTTAGTGCGTTTTCAGTTTTGCAGAACCACACTACAGTCCATGTAACATGGTTTCCTATGGATGTAGTTCACATCTGTGCATTTTATGGAAAGGGCCGGGACTTTTTTCAGGTTTTTGGTTCCATAGACTTCAAGGGATCAAAAGCATGCATTGAAAAACGAAAAATGCACCTGGAATATGCAACCGGCATATGTATGAATCAAACCTTAATCTGGGCCTAGCCAATCAAGCAGCTTAAGACTGAACTGGGAATAAGACCAGAAGTATATAGAAGCACCATGGTAGAGGAAAGTGCTGACATCATAGTGGTGGAAGGGATCACTTTAGGTGGGTAAGTCTGCCATAATGTACTAACATGCTGTGCATATATATTATGGTGAAAAGCTCCTAGAGACCCCAGTTTTCTTTTTTTGGTTTGCGATTTACTTCCACTTTAGGGACCTATCTGCTTAGATAAAAATTCAGTGGATCGTTTAGGTAGACTCTCAAATAATATCGTTTTAGTAAACGTGAAGGAGATTTACAATGAAATTGTAACATGAATTTCCAACTCAAGCGTATGGCTTATTGAATTTTTTTTCAATCTTCTCATTTATCTCTTCCAGCCATTAGGTTGATTAAATTGCAACCATATTATTATTATTTTTTATTTGCAGCACTGAATGATTTTGTAACTTTTTTTTATTTTTTTTTTATTTTTTTTTGCTAATGTGTAAAAGGAAAAGGTGACCTTGCAAAGATGAATAAAGTTTGGTTCATAATAAAGTGACATATTAAATATGCTGTTAAAATTGTGGCTTATGTGACAGGTGTATTACTTCTACATTTAACCATAAAATCCAGTTATCGTTGGAGTTTGATGTTCTGTGTTAGCCCCTCCTTTCATTATATCTTGGATGCTCCAACAGCAAGACCTCCCACCCGTAATTTCTGACTCCATTCCCGTCCACCTGGGAGTTTGGGGTATCCTCTCACTATTACCGTCCCTGAAAAACTGAAGAATCTGCAAGGTGGTTTAAAAGGTAAGTTCATCTTTTAATGAAAAGGTGAGTTCATTCCAACTGGCCTGGCGACCCCTACGGACCCCACTGTACATAGCGGCCATGATGCCCTGTGCTGCCGGTCTGTACACCTCCCCGGAGGTGAATACTAATCATAAAGCTCACAATGGCAAGGGTACATGACCATACCTCCCAACTTTTTGAGATGGGAATGAGGGACACCTATCAGCAAAAGTATGCAGGTATAGGACACACCCCTGCCACGCCCCTTAAAGGAGAATTATACAAAAAAAACAAGATTGGTTAAACCCACAAGTGCTTTTTTTTACCACTACTATTCCTTTATATTGGCTTTTGGAAATTAGAAATGCAGCAATTTAGAAATCAGATGAAAGGTTTAGCGCTGGAAAACACCTTTTGATAGATAAAAAGTGCATTTTATATACATCTATATATATATATATATATATATATATATATATATAGATCAGTCCAAATTGAAGGACGAATAAGGGACAGAGGGACATTGTTCCAAATCAGGGACAGTCCCTCAAAATCAGGGACAGTTGGGAGCTATGCATGACTGTGCTAACCAATGAGAAGCGCATCTGAGACTTCTTCTTTCTGTAAAGTGTCCCAGAAGAAAAAAACACTTCTCATTGGTCAGCGAAATCACTGATCTCTGACCATTGAGCACTAGCTATTGCGAGCATTATGGATACTCACTATGGGGCTGCGTATTACATTGTACAGACCGCAGCACGGGGTATCATCACTATGTTCAGTGGGGTCGGGAGCAGGGCTGGTGCAGGGATTTTTGACACTCTAGGTGAAACCTAATTTTGCAGTGCCCCTTGGCCCCACCCCCTTATTCCTGCCCATGTATAGCCCACCTTTTTAATAAAGCGCCCATCAAATGCAGCCTACCAGCTCCCATCAAATGCAGCCTATCAGCTCCCATCAAATGCAGCCTACCAGCACCCATCAAATGCAACCTCATCAGTGCCCATCGATGCAGCCTACCAGAGCCCATCAATGAATGTTTGCTTGCTTCCATTCATTCACGAGTCGGGACACAGACACAGTCCTCCGCCACCGCTGCGTCTCTGACACTATATGCGAACGGAGCAGCGGCTGCCCGCTGATGCTGAGACTTAGTTGCTTGCTGCAGAGAGAAGAGTAGGAACACCAGTGGCCGGGGGCCCTAGGCAGCAGGGCGCCCTAGGTGGCCGACTAGTTTGCCTAGTGGTGGCACAGGCCCTGGTCGGGTTAATTCATCTTTGCATTTTTCGTGAAACTTACCCTTTAACTTTCTATCATCTATCAAACAATACTGAAATATCAGTATTGGTTGCACTGATCCTTTAGGCCTGGTTCACACCTATGGATTTATTAGTGTGTGTTCAGTTTTTGAGTTTTGGTTCCATAGACTTCAATGGATCAAAAATCTCTATTGAAACAATGCAAACTGCACCTGGAATATGCAACCTGCATACAACTGAATCGGGCCTTAAAGGGGTTGTAAACCTTCCTGTTTTTTCACCTTAATGCATCCTATGTGAAAAAACACCTTGCAGTGTCCGCAGTGGCGTATCTAGGGTATGGCAGCCATGGCAAGTGCCATGGGCGCCATATGAAGGGGGCGCTGTTGAGTGGCTGGGCAGCAAGGCACTTACCAGGGTCTGAGTAAGTGCCTTGCTGCTCCTCCGAAGCATAGGCAGAATCTCCTTTTCAGCACCTTTGCTAATGGACAATGGCAGCGCTATCCCTGCTGCGTTCAGCCACAGCCCTCCCCTGTTCTCCCAGGCTCTCCCATTCCATCTGGTCGGATTGGCAGTGCACAAAGAAGGAGGAGGAACATCAGTTTCTCCCTCTCCTCTGCGAAAACTGAGGCCTTAAAGGGGTTGTAAAGGAATTTTTTTTTTTTCATAATAAGCATCCTTTACCTGCAGACATTCCTCTTTTCACCTTCTCATTGTTAGTTTTTGCTCAGAAGTTGCTCTATTTCTTCTCTGTTCTGTTCACTTCCTGCTTGTCTGATTATTACTGACCACCGTGTTGGGAGGCTTTACTGCGGTGGTCAGTGAGGTGCTCGCCCCCTCCTGGGAACTACATCTGTGCGGCAGATGGCTCTCTATGTGTTAGAGACTTCAAGGAGGTGTGAATTACTGGGCGTGCCGCAATTTATACTGGGAAATGTAGTTCTTACATGAACGAGCGCCGCAAACCAGGAAGTGAATGAGAGAATAGAAACTAGAACGCCGGAGGTGATATAGATGAAGGAATTTAATAGGTATTTACTTGTTTTTTAACAGAATCATAACACTATTCTGTCTGTCTACCTTGCAGACATTAATTTTAGGCAAAAAAATGTTTTCCTTTAGTGACCCTTTTTTAACCACTTAAGGACCGCCTCCTGCACTTATACGTCGGCAGAATGGCATGGCTGGGCACAAGCACGTACCTGTACGTCCTCTTTAAGTGCCCAGCCAAGGGTCGCGGACGCGCGCCCGCGACCCAGTCCGAAGCGGCGCGGGACCCGCGGACCCGATCGCAGCTGGAGTCCCGTGATTGGTCCCCGGAGCTGAAGAACGAGGAGAGCTGTGTGTAAACACACCTTCCCTGTTCTTCACTGTGGCGCCGTCATTGATCGTGTGTTCCCTGATATAGGGAATCACGATCAATGACGTCACACATCCAGCCCCGCCCCCCTACAGTTAGAAACACAGATGAGGTCACACTTAACCCCTTCAGCACCCCCTAGTGGTTAATTCCCAAACTGAAATTGTCATTTTCACAGTAATCAGTGCATTTTTATAGCATTTTTTGCTGTGAAAATGACAATTGTCCCAAAAATGTGTCAAAAGTGTCCGATGTGTCCGCCATAATGTCGCAGTCACGAAAAAAATCGCTGATCGCCGCCATTAGTAGTAAAAAAAAAATTATAATAAAAATGCAATAAAACTATCTCCTATTTTGTAAACACTATAAATTGTGCGCAAACCAATCGATAAATGCTTATTGCGATTTTTTTTTTACCAAAAATATGTAGAAGAATACGTATCGGCCTAAACTGAGGAAAAAAAAATATTTTATATATGTTTTTGGGGGATATTTATTATAGCAAAAAGGAAAAAATATTGAATTTTTTTCAAAATTGTCGCTCTATTTTTGTTTATAGCGCAAAAAATAAAAAACGCAGAGGTGATCGAATACCACCAAAAGAAAGCTCTATTTGTGGGGAAAAAAGGACGCCAATTTTGTTTGGGAGCCACGTCGCACGACCGCGCAATTGTCTGTTAAATCGACGCAGTGCCGAATCGCAAAAAGTACTCTGGTCTTTGGGCAGCAATATGGTCCGGGGGGTAAGTGGTTAAGGCAGTAAAATCCAAAAGCAATATTTATTATATTGCAGTTTACCAATACTTACCTGTGATGGCCGCATTATTTTCCTTTTCTTAAGCTTGCTTTCATCTATTTTCATCTGGTGATCTGGCCAGTAAGTTTTTCACAAGCTCTCCAGCAGAATGTATCAGTTTATAAGGCTAAAAACAAACCACCTAACACTGACATTAAAATGAATAGCTTCATTAATGTAAAACCTTTATCCAAAAAGGAAAACAAAAAAAAAAACGGTTTGCTCTAAGTGCTTATAAAGTGTGAACTGAAGTTTGGCTCCTCCAATTTGTTAGTGGATCGAAATCTGCTAATGTATTTAACACTCCCCCAAAGACTGACAATGTCTGCGGTGCCTTAGATGCTCATTCCTCCAGAGTTGTGTCTCACTTAGGCCTCGTACACACGGCCAAGGAACTCGACGTGCCAAACACATCGAGTTCCTCGGCCAGTTCAGCCCTGAAGCCGCCGAGGAGCTCGGCGGGCCGAGAGCTCCCATAGAACAACGAGGAAATAGAGAACATGTTCTCTATTTCCTCGTCGAGCTCCTCGTCGGCTTCCTCGGCCGAAAGTGTACACACGACCAGTTTCCTCGGCAGAATTCAGCCAGAAACTCGGTCGGAAGCTGAATTCTGCCGAGGAAACTGGTCGTGTGTACGGGGCCTAATACTGGTGATGTGTTGGTGACCTGATTACCAGGTTAAAACAGAGGGAAAAAAGCCAAAGAAAAGAAAACTAATGCAGCCATCACATCTAATGATTGGTATGCTGCCATATATTACACTTTTGGGCTTTTTAGCTTTGGGTTATTACCGCTTTAAGGTAACCCATTTATTTTTAATGGTTTATCAGTGGGTTACACTATTTTTGACAACACAGTGGGGTTGATTTACTAAAGCCAAATAGACTGTTCGCTCTGCAAGTGCAGTTGCTCCAGAGCTTAGTAAATGAGCAGGCGCTCTACTGACTTCCATCATCCAATCATGTGCAAGCAAAAATGCTGTTTTTTATTTTTCTTGCACGTGATTGGTTACTCTTTGCAAAGTAAAGCTTTACCTTGTTTACGAAGCTCTGAAGCAACTTCACGGTTTTATTACCTTTAGTAAATCAACCCCAATGCATCGCAACCAACTGAACATTTTCATCTATACACTAAGTGCAGATGTTTTATTTTACTGTATATGTGCGTTGGAGTGAATTGCACTGCATTACAAATACACCTGAAAATACCGCAATGCACAGGTGTGACTCCAACCCTTATCCATCTACAGCAGTGGTTCTCAACCAGGGTTCCGCCCGGTATTGCTGTGGGTTCCTTGAGCATTTTCTGTCTAAAATCCTATTTAATGGTGCCTGTATAGATCCAGGGCCAATGCCATTTGGTTGAGCCAGCCGGTAAGGGTGGCATTCTGACCACCGCTGAGGGTGATCAAACCTCCTACTGACCACCAAAGTTAGGGGCATTTTTCCCCGAGATCTAAAAATGGAAAATTGTATCAAATACTTACCGTAATTTTCCTTTCCTGACGCCAAACCATGGCAGCATACTAGTGATAGATTTCCGCCTCTTGACCACTCCCTCAGGACCAGTGAATAGCATAAATTAAGGCATGGTTAGCCGCCACCCCATTCTTTGTAACAAGCCACATACCGAACGTACATGGGTGGGCTCATATGCTGCCATGGTTTGGCGTCAGGAAAGGAAAATTACGGTAAGTATTTGATACAATTTTCCATTTTCCTGACGCCAACATGGCAGCATACTAGTGATAAATAACTAGCTGACAGGGTGGGATCTACTTGTCCAACCAATCCTCTAATTAGGATGAGACAGAGGACTGAATAGTCCTTCCTACAAGGTTACCTGATGACAGGACCCCCGGGTCTATTCTGTCAAGTTTGAGTAGGAATGTTGGGAAGACCACGATACCCCTCTACAGATGGGCACCATAGATTATTTTGAATGTGTTGCCTATGAGGCTTCAACTGCTCTGGTAGAGTGCTCCGCCACCGCTGACGGAGGCTCGCAACCCCTAGTCCTATATGTACAACTAAGCCTGCTCGGGGTCCAGGCAGTAACTTCTTTCCCTTGATTCCCAGCTGGAATGACAAAAGGTTTATTTAGATGACCCGAAAGGGACAATTGTGGACAGATACTACTTTAAAGTTCTGAAAATGATCAGTTTGTGAGACTTTCCTGTGTGATGTTCTGGAAAGTTAGGCAATGTCCAGCTGTCTGTTAAATAGCAGTCTGTTGCCATTTTTGTGGCAAGATGATCTACAAGACCAACTCTACTCCTTTTGGAAATAAAAGAATATATATATATATATATATATATATATATATATATATATATATATATATATATATATATATATTTTATTTTATTTTACTTTGAAGCTTTTTTTTTTCGATAACCCTCTGCCTAAAGTTCTTGCAATTGATACTGCCTTATAAGTGATGGCCTGAACCGAACACGAACGGTTGAACTGATATGAGAACCAGCAACTCCAATATATCTTTTCCTTGGAGACCTACTCTCCAAAAACTCAAGAGTTGTACAAACTGAAGGATTCTTGGCCCATTTAAATGTGTTATTGTCGATATAGTCGACGCTTGTGAGTTATGTGAGGATAGGCTAAGGCCTGGAGGAAGTATAGAACAGCTGGCACTGAAAGGGCAGTAGGATTAATGTCTCGCTCTACCAAGAAAAAGCAAACTTGTTCCAGAATTAGGCCTAGATGTTGTAAGTAGAATGTCTTCTCGCACACAACAAAGTAGAGATCACTTTGTAGTGAAACTGGAGCAACCGAGTTGCCCACCCTCCCCCTTTAGTACCCCTGCTTGCAGCCCCAGTCTGCATAGGTTATGGAGGGGCAATGTCTTCTGTACCCTGAAATGAATGGCCAGGGAAAACCGAGGGCCTCCTGGTCAATATGGAGGACTGGCTATGACAACTATGTTCTCTGTTGACAGCATCAAGAGGAATCTCATTTACAGGAATTGTTGGGGAAAATATATAGGTTAGATTAGAGTCCAAGGACCACGGCTATGGAACGCTCTGCTAACGGACATCCGCATGGAAGAAAACCATCGGGCCTTCAGGAAGAAACTTAAGACCCACCTCTTCTGAAGGATAAGGAAAGCAATGGATGGAAAAAGCGCCTTGAGGCGGTTTAGTTCGCAGGTGTAGCGCTATATACGTTTTTCACTCACTCACTGCAGTCCCATGGAGAGATCAGAGCATCTGCCCCCTGCGCCATGGGGTGCGGAAACAAAGTCAGACATACCCAAAGTTTGCGATTACTCTGGGAAACGAGGAGATCTGTCTGTGGTAGGCCCCACCTGTGGACCAGGTCAGAGAAGACCTGGGACATAGACACTCGTTGTGCTCTGGGAAGCTTGTACTTGTTCAAAAACATCCGCTGGGAGGTAAACTGCTTCTGGAATTTTGCTGGTGATCTTCCATCCCAGGCGTTATGGGTTTTATCTCTCTCACTAGCATATTGCCTCGAGTTTCACCCTGGAGCTAAATATAGGCAACTACTGATTGTTGCTCAACTGCAAGGAGACTGGTCTTCCTTGACTCTGTGTAGTAAGGCCAAAGTGCTAAAAGGGGCTGTTTGAACCCCAGCGCGTTCAAGATTACCCTCCTTGGCTGGGAATCCCTGCTTGCCTTGACCGAAATTCCCTCACAGTGCATCTTCCCGAGTGTCTTGTAGACATGATTAGTAGCAATTCTCCAGTGTAAAAGGTCCTAACGGACCGAGACTTGCTCAAGGACTTTCTATCACTGCGGACCGCTACTCATACTGAGTAACACTGTTATTAGCAGTGTTCGATCCTGTTTCCTCCCTTGCAGAATTCTTGAAATTGAAATTTGCGCAGGTGCCCATGCACCCGAGGAATCATCTGTATGCATGATGACGTTGTGCCCAGATGACTGAGGCACTGAGAAACCCTCAAACAAGCGGAAGTATACTTCCTCAGAATTCTGTTCCTGTCACCACTTCCTCTGATAGAAATAAGAGGAACAAGAGCACCCCCAGGGTACACTAACCGTTAGGATAGAGACAGACAGTTGGTTTTGCTTTCCCTCTAAGGTGTGAGTATAGGATAGGCATCCTGACAATCCAGCAACAGCATCCAGCCATGTGGTTGTACTGTTTAATGGACTTCATCTTAAAGATCTCAAAGAGGCCCAGAAGGGTTTGACCTCTTCCGATCTGCTACTGGACACTAGCCAACATCCCCTGCAAACTCCAAACAGGATTGTATAGAAAACCTGCAATCCCTTGAGTCTGAAGTGTATTGTAGCATTGTAAGCATTGTAGCAGCACACCTGTTGTGGTGGACTTGGCATATGCGTGGGAGAGAAATGATCTGGAGGAGGAGCAGTGAGGATTTTCCCGAAGTGACCATGAGTGCCTGATACCTTCATCCAAGGACCTGTACCACGTGCTGTCCAGAAACACGTAAAGTGTGCCCTTTAGGTCTTACCTCAAGGCTCCATTTACACTACTGCAACCCCAAAAGTCGCGTGATCTTGCTGCGATTTTTTGCATTTTTTTTTTTGCTGCAATTTTGATGTGACTGGAAACAATGCCTGTGTAAGTCGCATCAAAGTGGGATCAAAGTAGTGCAGGGACTATTTTGAAGTCGCTGCCACTTGAAGTCGCACAGATATAAACGATACTCATTGGAAATCATGGGGAACGGCCTGTCATGCGACTTTCCAGTCTCAAGGAAACTGAGCCCTAGAGTTTGGGCATGCACTTGTGTGACTAATTTTTTCCCAGAAGTCTGCACTAAGATACAAGTCAGACTTTTTCACACCCACTGCTACAAAAATGTCATTTTTGCCAAGATACTCCCAAAAGGAAATCATGTCTAAAGGGATGCAGACCCTGTCACTCTCCTCTGAGTCCTGCAGTGCAGCAGCTGGTTGATATTTATTAAACCATCCCATTAGACTCGCCCAACACATGGACCGATTATTGCTGGCACCTGCAGAGGCTACATAATGTAGGAGCGGGTTGACCCCTAGCTTGTTCAGGGTATACAGTTTTGACAGCCTGTTTATATGGTCATTTTTCTCTAACTCCTTCCATTCTCTCCCACTTTTGTTTCTAGGAAGCAATACTCAGCCCAACCGTATGGCCTCCCTAGCCACCAAAGTGCCAGGATGCTCTTCCAGTGGTTTAAAAAGCAACTATGTGGGACTTCCTGTGCAGCCTCCATATCCTGAGTAGCAAACTGCTGTATCTGTAATATATGTAGCAAGGACCCAGGCCTCCTTCAGTCTAACGAGAACCACCAGAGCCATGAGTTGCTGACTTCCCTTCACATACAGTGGGTCATAAGGTATAATGGATGCAGTGCAAAGTAGATTCATGGGCGCCAGACACCTAGGGTATGCCACCTGTCCAGGATTCACCAGGACAATTTGGGCTTTGAATCATGTGTCAGGGCCTCAGTCTGCAAAGCGATTCCATCTCTCCTCAAAAGAACTCTGGGAGAGAGGATTATGGCCAGGACACCCCAGGCAGCCGCAACACCAACCCGGCAGACTCCAAGACTTCTACAGAAGGACAGCCACGCAGGTAAAAGCATCCAGCAAAATGCCACATCTGCACTGATAGGAACGCTGTCTCCTATGGCAACAGTCTACAACAGTTTACAATACAAGTGTAAGAGTCGGTTCACACTGGGGCGACTTGCGATCCGACTTCATGTCGCCTCAAGTCGTCCCAAGTCGTGCTGTAGAGAATAACAATGGAAGTGAATGGGAGCGGTGTTAATACACACGACTCAAGGCGATCCGACTTCAGAAAAGGTTCCTGTACTACTTCAATCCGACTTGTAGGCGATTTGTACCCATTGATTTCAATGGAAGTCGCCTCAGAAGTCGCATCACTGTCTTAACTGAAGCTACTTTCCAGGAAGATAACATACATTTCTCAGGCAACCCCCTCCCTCCCCCTCCCTCTCACAGAGCTGATTGTTGTTTTATTGGCCACTGGAAAGCCTCCTGTCCTGGAGACAACTTCAAGTCGTGTTGTAAATCTCCCCAGATTGCCCTGTGGTTCATGCTCAAGTCGTGTTGGAGTTGCTTCTGAAAGTCGTGCTGGAAGTCGTGTCGCCCTAGTGTGAACCGACTGTTACAGTAGCTTCAGGTAATTAAGGCAAGTTCAAAACAGGATCTTGTGCCACTTTTATCAATAATAAAGACATTTGGCATTACCTGTTAGCTGCATACTTCTCCAGGCAGTGTCTACTCACCAGCTTCCTAGGCATAGGTACTACGCCATAGGCCCTGCAGGACTTTTGCTGGGGCACCGGCTCTGGGGAAGAGGAGCGAAGACGTCTTCCTTGGAAATTTTCTCCTGAGTGGGGGGTGCCATCCAGGCTATGCTCCCCTGAAGAACGTCCGCGTTGCCTTGGCCTGGCTCTATTGAGAGCGTGGGCATGCGGAACTGAAGCAAATCAAAGCAATCCGCACAAGAGGGCACTCTTTTCCTGAAAACGTACCTATACGGTGGTCCCCACCCTAGTTGTTGAGGGTCTTTGTATTATGAGCAGTAACTGACTCTTGATCTGTGGAGAATTGGGACGGCCAGCTGAGGTAAGGATAGCTGAAAAAGAGCGACAGAAGGAGCAGGAGTAGACATAGGAGAAAGGATTCCACTTTCCTTCCTGATTTATCTACATACACCTACATCTGTAAATACACCTACACACACATTATATATATATATATGTATATATATATATATATATATATATATATATATATATACACACACATACCTACCTGCAGAGGGTCAGTCTGGGGCGGGTTAAGAAGGGGTTAATTGAATAGAGTAGGAATTTCCCTTTCAGACCTGATTGTCAGCTGAGCTGAACATGTCAGAGAGGAGTTGTGTGTGGAGAGAGAGACAGACAGCAAGCATGCTGTGTGAGAGGATCCATTGTGTACCTACTGGGGTGAGCAAAACCATATCAAAAACGGTAGCTCTGGCTATAGCCGTGTACTTTGTCTATATATCAATCTGTTGGCTAAAGAGACTGAACCTTTCCTATCTCTGTACCTGTGTTAGAAGACAAGCCTGTAGTTTCTGCTGTTTGTTTTGCTGAAGCCGTGAATAAAAAAGGTAATGAAAGACAAAAGAGGGAGATATAGGTAAAAGGCAGTGCTTTAAGTGGGCGGGAACGCGGCGGTACTCAGTACCGCCACTTCCAAAAATGGCCCTGGAGAGTACCAGCACCTCTCCGTGCGCCCAGTACGTGGGTTTCCGGTACAGGAACGCAGCGGAGAGCTAGCTACAGCATTGTAGTCAGGGGCGTCTCCAGGGTGGGGCTTGAGCGGGCCACGTCCCCCCCAATTTTACTGTGTGCCCCCCCAAGTAATGTTGTATGTTTGTATTGCAGACAGACCGCGAAACAATAGCCGCCGCGGCTGTCCGCGATCCGTCTGCGGCGCTGAATGACGGAATCATGACTGTTATTGTCATGTGACGTCGCCACAGTGCCGCTAATTATCATGGGAGTTGTAGTCTCCGCGGCCGTGCGGGCGGCATCGGCTACGTGCTTGAGTCAAGCTCAGCCTGCTCCCGGGGGGTGGAGACGAGTCAGTCAGTTACTGTGAGAGCAGCGGAGCCAGGCTGCGTGCTAGACCAGACCTCCCATTTGCCCGCCGACTTCAGTGCCTGCCTCGCTCTGCTGCCACAAGGTAGGTAAGGAAAAAACGTAATTTGATGGCAATTGGAAATACCATTTTATTGGTGGTGATGGACAATTTTCATTTCTGTTAGCTCCCTCCCTCCATGTTACCTCCATGAGAGCTCATTATATATATATATATCAGTATTGGGGGAGGGGGGGCGAGCACCGGCGCCTAATAGAGTACCGGCACCTCTTTTGGCCCACTTAAAGCACTGGTAAAAGGTACAGGTGACCCTGTATGACACAAGGGGCCAAGAGAGATAAAGCATAGCTGGCCCCTCCACATTCCACAAGCGCTGCAGTTATCAATTTTAAAAGCAGATTTCGTTCCTAAAGAGGAAACACTGCAGGGGCCCCAATAAGACCCACAGAAGGGGCTCCCAGACAATAGCGCTTTTAGCAGCCTGAGCGCTGGGACTTCGCACTGGGAGAGGCTCAACCCAGACGGCTACTGCACTGAGGCAGAGGGGGGACATAGTACTGCTTACTCTTCACTGGTGCGTGAGGTATGAGGGAAAAAAGAAGAATGGGGTGCCTTAATTTATGCTATTCACTGGTCCTGAGGGAGTGGTCAAGAGGTGGAGCTCTATCACTAGTATGCTGCCATGTTAGCGTCAGGAAATTTATTTTTGAGGTTCCTTTGGGGGTAAAAGGGATAAGAAAGACTGATCTGCAGGCTAAAATGACATAGGTAGACAAATAATTTTTAGGGCCCATTCATACTGGCAGCCAGTGGAAAAACACATGTGTTGTGTGTGAGCAACCGCGGCCAGATCTGTACCCTGTACTAATAATTGCCTGGTGCTGTCGCTGTTCACCTGTTACCGGCTACATGTAATTAGGGACTTTGGCCCTAAATACAGACATTTTGCATCTAGAGAGCCGCAGCTAATTGTTCGGTTTATGTGTGGCGATAGCATAGAATTCTTCTGCGTCCAGAGGTGGCGTTTAAAGCGGGGGTTCACCCTGTTAAAAAAAAAAAAAATGTTTTTTTTTATTATTCCATTACTTTCGGCATTGTAGCGCGAGCTACGGTATGCCGGTCCTAAATTTTTAATCCCCGTACTCACTGTGCTATCGTTGATTGAAGAATCCGGGGAATGGGCGTTCCTATGGTGAGAGAAGGTGATTGACGGCCGGCCCTGGCACGTCACGCTTCTCCGGAAATAGCCGAAATAGGCTTGGCTATTCACGGCGCCTGCGCATAGCCTGTGCGCAGGCGCTGTGAATAGCCGAGACCTACTCCGGCTGTCTTCGGGGAGCGTGACGTGCCAGAGCCGGCCGTCAATCATCCTCCCTCTCCATAGGCACGCCCATTCCCCGCGGGAGTCGGATTCTTCAATCAACAATAGCACAGTGAGTACGGGGATTAAAAATTTAAGACCGGCATACCGTAGCTCGCGCTACGATGCCGAAAGTAATGGAATAATGAGGTGAAGGAGGGTGAACTACCGCTTTAACCACTTCTGAACTCAGCAGCCTATCCGCCCTTATGCACTCTTCTGAGTGAGGCCTTATGTTTTTAAAGACCTAGGGCCAGATCCACGTAGGAGATACGACGGCGTATCTCCAGATACGCTGCCGTATCTCTGAGTCTGAGGCGTCGTATCTTGGCGCCTGATTCAAAGAATCAGATACGCCAGAATTTTGCTAAGATACGACCATCGTAAGTCGCCTACGCCATCGTATCTTAACTGCATATTTACGCTGGCCGCTAGGGGCGTGTACACTGATTTACGCCTAGAATATGTAAATCAGCTAGATACGCCAATTCACGAACGTACGCCCGGCCGTCGCAGTACAGATACGCCGTTTACGTTAGGCTTTTTCCGGCGTAAAGTTACCCCTGCTATATGAGGCACAGCCAATGTTAAGTATGGACGTCGGGGCAGCGTCGAATTTTCTGTTGATTATGTCGTTTGCGTAAGTCGTTCGCGAATAGGGCTGTGCGTCATTTACGTTCACGTCGAAAAGCATTGGCTTTTTGCGGGTTAATTTGGAGCATGCGCACTGGGATACTTTCACGGACGGTGCATGCGCCGTTCGTAAAAAGCTTCATTTACGTGGGGTCACAATACATTAGCATAAAACACGCCCACATCTTCCATATTTGAATTAGGCGGGCTTACGCCGGCCTATTTACGCTACGCCGCCACAACTTTGCTTTGAGAATACTGCACTTGCCTGTCAAAGTAGCGGCGGCGTAGCGTAACTACGATATGCTACGCCTGCTTAAAATTACGTCGTTCTACGTGGATCTGGCCCCAGATCACATATCCGTTCACCTGTAATCTTTGCCTTTCTTTCTTTTTTTCCTTTTTTTTTTAATGTACGGTAAAACCTTGGTTTGAGAGTAACTTGGTTTGAAAGCAAAATGTTTCAATACATTTTGCCTTGATATACAAGCGATGTCTTGATATAAGAGTTGCGTCATGTCACAAAAAAGTATAAAAAAAAAATAGAGGAGCCTCTAAGTGTAGCAATACGGTTACATTTAATGAAGGTACAACATTTAGCAACATATTGCTACACTTAGAGGTGCTTCTCTTCTCTTTTATACCCTGTAACAGTGGCGGTGCGTCCATAGGGACGCAGGAGCGCCGCCCCCTCTGGCTCGCTCACAGCCAGTAAAATATACAGATTCATACACTGTATGAATCTGTATATTTTCGCCGCTGCCGTCCACTATTCAGCTGGCCGGAAGTTGAGCGCCGGTCAGCTGAATAGCGTCAGCTGACTGGCTGTGTGGAAGTGCCTATCAGGGCCAGCGGCCCTGATAGGCTGTCCGAGTACAGCCCTGAGGCTGTAGTCGGCTTCCTGAAGCTCATCCTCGGGGCGTACCGGCCGTACGTCCGAGGATAAGACTGACAGGCGTTTCAGCCAATCAGATAACCTGATTGGCTGAAGCGTCATCGATGGCGGGACGAGGGACATCGAGGGACGTAGAAGCCATAAAGGTAAGTGCCGGGGGTACTGGGCACAGTGGCTACAAGTTGGGCATAGTGGCTACAATTGGGGGCATAGTGGCTACAATTGGGGGCATAGTGGCTACAATTGGGGGCACAGTGGTGACAATTTGGGGCACAGTGGCGACAATTGGGGGCACAGTGGCGACAATTGGGGGCACAGTTGCGACAATTGGGGGCACAGTGGTGACAATTGGGGGCACAGTGGCGACAATTGGGGGCTGTGTTTGATGGCATAGTGGTGACAATTGATGGCACAGTGGCTGTGTTTTGATGGCATGGCACGGTGGCTGCGTTTTGATGGCATGGCACAGTGGCTGTGTTTTGATGGCCTGGTGGCTGCTTTTTGATGGCATGGCACAGTGGCTGCGTTTTGATGGCATGGCACAGTGGTTGCGTTTTGATGGCATGGCACAGTGGCTGCGTTTTGATGGCATGGTGGCTGCGTTTTGATGGCATGGCACAGTGGCTGCGTTTTGATGACATGGCACAGTGGTTGCGTTTTGATGGCATGGCACAGTGGCTGCGTTTTGATGGCACGGTGGCTGCGTTTTGATGGCATGGCACAGTGGCTGCGTTTTGATGGCACAGTGGTTGCGTTTTGATGGCACAGTGACTGCATTTGATGGCATGGCACAGTGGTGACAATTGATAGGTACAGTGAGGCTGCAATCGTTTTTTTTTTTTTTTCGTTTGCGCCCCCCCAAAAATTTTGAGCACCAGCCGCCACTGAAATGCTTTGATATACAAGTGCTTTGGATTACAAGCATCTTTCTGGAACGAATTATGCTCGCAATCCAAGGTTTTACTGTATTTAAAAAAAGCAAATTTCTGATGTAATTTCTGAGTAATGAATAAAACCTGCAGACCTTTCATGTTTAGATTTGTGAACAGTGAGTGTGACATTTCCATTTCTTTGTATGCAGTATATACCAGGTCTTCCATAAAACCTTCCACCCAATTACCTTTTAAATGGCCCCTCAGTGTAATGTCCTTGTACACAGGGGCCCTTCCTAGAAAGCCAGTACACGCCAATAGCCCGTGATAAATTCAGCTTGATCACGCCAAGCTTTCTATTCCCCTTCTGCCTACAATCCGCCCTTTTCTTGATGCACACATAGAAGAAAAAAAAGGAAAAAAACCCTCTGTGCCTTTACGCCGTTAAATTACTGCTTACGGAGGCGTTTTTAAACCTGAAGGTCATTTATCAATGTCTGGCCGGTTTGAAACGTAGTGATCTTGATAAATTCCTTTCATTGGTATTACATTCTCCTCAAAGCGATTGCAGCAGGGGAGAGCGGCGGCCATGCTAGCAGCACGAGGGACACGGATCTGAATGTGTGGGATTTGGGGACCGCTCTTATCATATATTGATCTTTTACTAAAGGTGAAACGTTTCACTTGATCATTGCAGAATCCGATGTTTCAGGTGGTGTTCCGTGTTGTGTTTTCTCGAATGAAAGTATGGAACTCTTTTTTATTATTATTATTATTTATGTGCTTCAGCACTGTGTTGATGGTATTTTCTGTATCTGAGGCATTTGGTATGAAAGGACCTGAATGTAAAGTGAGCAGTGAGGAGGAAATACGGGAACATCTTATATATTAGAATAAATATCACTTGATTGCACCCAACAAGCCATATTTTATGCATTGAAATAATCACAAATTCAGCTCTCAGTACACATACAGGGGCAGATCCACAAAAGAATTACGCCGGCGTATCTATTGATACGCCACGTAATTTTAAAGTTCCCGCGTCGTATCTTTGTTTTGTATCTACAAAACAAGATACGACAGCATCTGGGATAGGGTGACCACGTGTCCCGGATTGCCCGGGACAGTCCCGCATTTTGCAGGTCTGTCCCGGGCACCTTTATTCCAGGACAATACAGTGTCCTGAAATGAAACTGGCACAGCCACCCCCCAAGCCAAACTAATGCCCCCAAAAAAGGCCGCTACATCACCGCTTTACTCACTGACAGTACTTGTACTGGCTGGGAATGCCTGGAGGAGCACTGTCCCCGCCCCCTGCTTGTGATTGGGGAAATCACAAATCCTGCCTCTTGTGTCCAATCACTGTGCTGTGATTCGTTACAGTACAAGCTGATTTTTGGGAAGGGGGGTGTCCCTGAATGGTAGTTTGGAAATGTGGTCACCCTAATCTGGGATCGATCCGACAGGCGTACGTCTTAGTACGCCGTCGGATCTCAGGTGCATTTTTCCGCCGGCCGCTAGGTGGCGTTTCCGTCGAATTCCGCGTCGAGTATGCAAATTAGCTAGTTACGGCGATCCACGAACTTACGTCCGGCCGGCGCACTTTTTTACGTCGTTTGCGTTCGGCTTTTTCCGGCGTATAGTTACCCCTGCTATATGAGGCGTACTCAATGTTAAGTATGGCTGTCGTTCCCGCTTCGAATTTTGAATTTTTTACGTCGTTTGCGAATAGGGATTTGCGTAGAATGACGTCACCGTCGTAAGCATTGGCTTGTTCCGGTTTAATTTCGAGCATGCACACTGGGATACCCCCACGGACGGCACCTGCGCCGTAAAAAAAAAACGTCATTTACGTCGTGTCACGACGTATTTACATAAAACACGCCCCCATCACATCGATTTGAATTGCGCACCCTTATGCCGCCAAAATTACACTACGCTGCTGTAACTTACGGCGCAACTTCTTTGAGGATAAGGAAAATACGCTGTAAGTTACAGCGCGTAGTGTATCAGAGATACGCTACGCCGGCCACAACAATGCGCCGATGTACGTGGATCTGCCCCACAATTTCTATCTTTGCTTAAAATAATACATATACTCGTATATATACATACCAAAAGTGCGTTCCACCATCACCAACAAAGTCCACAATCTCTGTTAGATTGTGGAAAATAATTAACTTTTTGCACATATATAATATATAGAAGTTGTTCAGAATGATTTTGTGTATGAATTTTGTGCTATATAGAGTTGTTTTTATCTGTTGTCATTATATATTAAAGG
Source organism: Rana temporaria (assembly GCF_905171775.1). NCBI lineage: Eukaryota > Metazoa > Chordata > Amphibia > Anura > Ranidae > Rana > Rana temporaria. The sequence goes on along the minus strand of NC_053497.1, from coordinate 146,390,446 downwards.
GGTTGTAAAGGTAATTTTTTTTTTTCCTAAATAGCTTCCTTTACCTTAGTGCAGTCCTCCTTCACTTACCGTACCTCATCCTTCCATTTTACTTTTAAATGTCCTTATTTCTTCTGAGAAATCCTCACTTCCTGTTCTTCTGTCTGTAACTCCACACAGTAATGCAAGGCTTTCTCCTTGGTGTGGAGAAAACCTTTTGAGGGGGCAAGCAGGAGTGTCAGGACGCCCACTAACACACAGCTCCTTTCTCTATCTGCAAAGTAGAGAGCGTCCTGACCCTCCTGCTCGCCCCCTCAAGAGGCTTTCTTCACACCAGGAAGAAAGCCTCGCATTACTGTGTGTAGTAACAGACAGAAGAACAGGAAGTGAGGATTTCTCAGAAGAAATAAGGACATTTAAAAGCAAAATCGAAGGACTGCACTAAGGTAAAGAAAGCTATTTAGGGATTTTTTTTTACCTTTACAACCACTTTAACCTTCTTAGCCACTGAAGACATTATTGGGAAATTTATAAAAATCACTCCGGCTGAGTTAGGGGGCCTTCAAGAGAACAACACATTATGCTAATGAACTGTTTTATATATATATAAATCTTTTTTTGTTGCTCTAACAATGCATAAGGCAACCATTTATAAATATCTTGTATATTAATTAAATTATATTAATAGAAAATCGTACCCTTATTTTCGTTCTTTTTTCTTCTCTTCCTTATTTCTGTCTTATTATCATTTCACAAGGTACCTAACAGCAACAGGTGATATGGAATATATTTAAAGCGGGGTTCCGGGCATAACTTTTTTTTTTTGTAATCTCAAATACTTTACTATAAATATTCATTAAAACATATTATTAATGCGCGATCGGTACATGAATAGTTGCAAACACTTACCTGATATCTTGTCACGGATCTTGTGGCAGTTTCCATTTTAGCTGTGGGTATTATGAAGCCCAGTTCATGTGTCTTCCTGTATTTTCCGAGAGAGGTGCATTCTGGGTAACAGCATGCACCTCTCGATCTTGCGCATGCGCAGTATAATGGCGCTTGTATCGCCGTTAGTTTGGATTGTTGCCATGACAACGGGCGGCGAAGGAGGAACGTCCCACCCCATTGTCGTGACAATCTTAATCGCGTCATTTCCTTTATGGAAATAACGCAAGTGTCATAATTTCCCAGGAGGCCATGGGGGGGTCAGGAGCGGAAGTTCATCCACCGCGGACTAGGAACTAGGCAGATTAGGAACTCTGCCTAGTAACAGCTATTTATAAATTAGATTTTTTTTTTTTTTTTTTACAGATTTTTTTTTTTTTTACAATAACCACTTCCATACCAGGCACTTACGCACCTTCCTGCCCAAGCCAATTTTCAGCTTTCAGCGCTGTCACAATTTGAATGACAATTGTGCGGTCATGCTACACTGTACCCAAATGAAATTTTTATTATTTTGTTCCCACAAATAGAGCTTTCTTTTCGTGGCATTTGATCACCTCTGCGATTTTTATTTTTTGAGCAACAACTTTTTTGTAAATAAGTAAGTTTTCTTCTTCAATTATGGGCACTGATATGGCGGCACTGATAGGCACAGATAGGCGGCACTGATGGGCACTGATAGGCGGCGCTGGTATGCTGCACTGATGGGCACTCATAGGCGGCACTGATGGGCACTCATAGGCGGCACTGATGGGCACTCATAGGCGGCACTGATGGGCAATCATAGGCGGCACAGATGGGCACTCATAGGCGGCACTGGGCACTCTTTGGCGGCACTGATGGGCACTCATGGGTGGCACTGATGGGCACTTATGGATGGCACAGATGGGCACTGATAGGTGGGCACTGGGCATAGATGGGCACTAAGTGGTGGCACTGATGGACACTGGGTGGCACTGATGGACACTGAGGGGTGGCACTGATGGCATTGCTGGGCATCATTTCAGTCAGTGCCCATGTTGCCAGTCAGTGCCCATTTGTGGGCACTGATTGGCATCGATTGTGTTAAAAAAAAAATGATTGTGCACCGGGGGGCACTCCCTGGTGGTCCAGTGCTGGAATCCGAGGGGGGGCTGCGCTGATAAACAATCAGCGCGAACCCCCTCTGTCAGGAGAGCCGCCGATCGGCTCTCCTCTACTCGCGTCTGTCAGACGCGAGTGAGGAAGAGCTGATCAACGGCTCTTCCTGTTTACATCGTGATCAGCCGTGGTTGGACACGGCTGATCACGTGGTAAAGAGCCTCCGCCGGAGGCTCTTTACCAATATCGGAGATGCAGGGTGTCAGATTGACACCCCGCATCACCGATCGCTGCGCGCCCCCGCGGGCGCGCGCCGGCACGTAATCCTGCAGCACGTCAATAGACGTCCAGTCAGGATTTCAGAACCACTTCCTGGACATCAATTTACTATTGACCGGGCAGGAAGTGGTTAACCTCCCTGGTGGTAAACCCGAGCGTGACTCGGGGTTGGTTTTCAATGCTAAAATCGGTATCCCCGAGTCGCGCTCGGGGTGGACGTGCAGTGGCGCGGCTTACCTTTCGCTGGATCCACAGGCAAATTACTCACCTTGTCCCTGGATCCAGCGATGCCACCCCGCTGTGTGAGCGAGCGGGACCTCCTCGCTCGATTCACAGTCTCCCCCCGTGTGCCGCCGATCTCCGTTCCCTGCGACGTTACGACGCACGGGAGCGGAGAACGGCGCCAAATTCAAAAAAGTAATCAAACACTTTACATACAGTATACTGTAATCTTATAGATTACAGTACTGTATGTAAAAAATACACCCCCCTTGTCCCTAGTGGTCTGCCCAGTGCCCTACATGTACTTTTATAAAAATAAAAAATGTCATTTCTGCCTAAAAACTGTAGATTGTCCAAAAGTGTCCCTTTATGTCAAAAATGGTTTTAGATCAGCTAGAAAACAGTGATAATAAATTATAATCACTTGCAGAAATGTGCGATAGCGATTTGTGGGGAAATTCTTCATAAAAAAATAAAAGTAATGACAGCGACAATTCTGCAACTGAGCAAATTTCAGTGATTTTGAGTTGATTACATTATTGAATAATTTTTATTATAATTATATTATTATTTGTTATAATTATTTATAATTATTTATTATATTATAATTTATAATTTTGTTTTAAAAAAAAAATCATACCCGGGATGCCTACAAGACTCTTGCTTGGTCAGATTTAAGTGAGTTATTCCTAAGAATTACAGGCCTACAGTATAAAACACCAAATTTCCTTGCAAAATAATGGTACCGCTTTTGGTACGTAATTCCAGACAGAATCATACCGCCAGGTAGGTTAAAGGGGAGCTGCTGATGAAAAGTTTTTTTTTAGGGTGGAACTGCGCTTTAAAATATCACACTCAGTAGTTTGATACATATACTTTATTCAAATGTTTAGAACTCAACACAAATAGACCTCCTTTTCTTTCATTGACAGATAATGATCCTCTAAATATTGATATACACAATCCTTAAAGCAGAGTTCGACCCAAAAATGGAACTTCTGCTTTTCGGAATCCCCCCCCCCCCTTCCGGTGTCACATTTGGCACCTTTCAGGGGGGAGGAGGGAGCAGATACTTGTGTAATCCAGGTATTTGCTCCCACTTCTGGGCATTGATATCCACCAACATCACGCATGCGCAGTGGGGAACCAGGAAGTGAAGCCGCAAGGCTTCACTTCCTGATTCCCTTACCAAAGATGGTGGCAGCAGCACCCGAGATCCGTGGGACAGATCAGTTTCGGGTGCCGACATCGTGGGCGCCCAGGACATTTAAGTGTCCATATATTAAAAGTCAGCAGCTGCAGTATTTTTAGCTGCTGACTTAAAAAAAATTCTCCTATCGTTCATGGACGGACACAGCTCCTTAAATCTTGACAAGTGGGTTATGTTCCCGTTCACAAGAGAGGACCTGTCAGCTACGGCTCACTTGTCAAGACTTGAAAAGGCTGTGTCCGTCCATGGACGACAGAGAAATTGATTTTACAGTGAGTACAAAAAATCCTATTATTTTTTCAAAATTGTCGCTCTTCTTTTGTTTATAGTGCAAAAATAAAAAAAAAACGCAGAGGTGATCAAATACCACCAAAAAAAAGCACTATTTGTGGGAATAAAAGGACGTCAATTTTGTTTGGGTACAGTGTCTCACGGCTCGCAATTGTCAGTTAAAGTGGCGCAGTGCCATATTGAAAAAAATGGCCCGGTCAGGAAGGGGGTAAATTCTTCCAGGGCTGAAGTGGTTAAAATGAAAAGGCGAACTACCCTTTCTGACACCACATCACGCGGTCACGTGATCTCCTGTGCTGGCCATCCCGATCTATGGAGAGAAGCGGGAGGGGCCGAGATTCCCCTCTGCTGGCTGGCTGATGTCACAGGGGAATCTTGACCCCTCCCGCTTTTCTCCATAGATCGATGCTGGTGTTCTATCGATATGTGCCTGCCGTCAGAAAGAGCCCGCGTATGCACAGAACAGAAGAGCACTCCCGCTGAGTTGCCGATCAGCTGGAGTGACGTCCCCGAGCACATGCGCACATCATAGCCTTTTTTCGGCAGGTAATACCATTTCTCAGGCACAATTTAATGCTATGCTAACAGCGGGGGGGGTAAACCGTATTCGTCATATTGTGCCTCGCTGTTACGCAGCGGGTTTACAGCACGGCACAATCTGACATCTACGGTGTCCCTCTGCTCTCTGCATTGCTTTCACTCGTCACTCTGCTGCCCCCACTCCCATCCTCTGTGAGGGAATCAGGAAGTGAAACGCTCCGGCTTCACTGCCCGATTCCCTACGGCGCATTTGTGCGAGTCACGCATCGCCGTCCTGACTGGTCCCCGTTGTGTTATGGGAGCCGAGTGTTTCCCAGAACACAGCGGGCAGGGGCGGGAAGTGACGTACTCCCCGCAGAGTCCCCGCAGAGAGGACTCCCAGAAGTGGGTGCAAATACCTGTCTTTGACAGGTATCTGGACCCCCTCCCCCCTGAAAGGTGTCAAATGTGACACCGGAGGGGGGAGGGATCCGATGAGTGGAAGTTCCACTATAGGGTGGAGCTCCGCTTTAAGCTTATGATCTACCAGAACACCCAGATCCTTCTCCACCATTGACACCCAACTGTTCTAGTCCTAGTATGTATGATACATGCATGTCGTTAGCCATCACGCATAACATTACAGTTATCAAGATTAAACATAATTTGCCACATGGTTGCCCAATTGGACAGAGCATTGAGGTCGGCTTGTAAATTGGAGACATCCTGCAAGGACGTTATTCCACTGCATAGTTTGGTGTCATCTGCAAAGACAGAAATGTTACTTTTGATCTCAGACCCAATATCATTTATAAAGATATTAAAAAGTAAGGGTCCCAGCACTGAACCTTGGGGTACACCACTGATAACCTTAGACCATTCAGAGTAAGAATCATTAACCACGACTCTCTGAATGCAGTTAACCAGTTTTCTATAATTTTACAAACTGATCTTTCCAATCCTGTAGACTTTACTTTACACATGAGCCGTGTGTGGTGAACACTTTGGCAAAATCTAAGTATACCACGTCCACAGCCACTCCTTTGCCTAAGTTTTTGCTTAACTCCTTATAAAAAGAAATCTGATTTATTTGACAACTTCAGTTTTTGTAACTCCATGCTGACTATTGCTTAAAATATTATTTTCTAGCTAAAACGTTTTTATGTGTGGTTCTTTTATTAAACTCTCAAGGCTTTAAAAATATAGACACAGCATTGGCCTTACACCAATCCAGTGGTCCCATGCCAGTCTTTAAAGAGTCTCTTAAATCTAGAAACACTGGCTTAGACATAACAGAGCTCAGTTTTTTGAGGACTCTTGGGTGTATGGTCCAGGTACTTTATTCACCTTTATTTTGTCAATTTTGAGCCATTATGGATCATTTTGAGCTATGTCAATACATCCCTATTATGGCCATGAGCTCCCCCATTTTCCTTGCCTTCCGTTGCCTTCCCTTTGTCCCCAGTTACCAACTCTAAATTATGTTTTAGGCTGGGTTCACACGATTGCGAATTGGATGCGAGTTCCCCACATCCAATTCGCAATAGTAGGAGATTTTGACCAGGTCTGTATGGAGTCGGTTCACATATCTCCGCTACGGCTAGGGTTACCACCTGCCTGGGATTCACCTGGACAGTCTGCGTTTTGAATCATATGTCCGGGTTTCATTCCGCCTGAAACCTGGACACAAAATTCAGACAGCAATGTGGCTCGGAACACGGGCTGATAGAAGTGTGAGGGGGGACACTATGCGTGCCACATTACTATTCTCTTTGGAGTGCCCTAAGATCTCCTAGGTCTGTTACAATCCTATAATGTATAGAAAAAATAATTGCTGTGCGCCGCTAAAGTGTTTGGGTTTGGCTTGAAGAAAAAGTGGCAACCCTAGCTTTGGCTGCGGGGGAAATTAACACACAACCATTAATATCTAAACTGCTGGCAACAGAAGTGAGTACACTCCTAAGTGAAAATGTCCAAATTGGGCCCAAAGTGCCAATAATTTGTGTGGCCACCGAAGCCGGTTCCTATTTCTCTGCTGCGGCTCTGATGCAAATTTGCACAGGAGCCCTGTGCGTCTTTAAAGGACTTGTAAAGGATTTTTTTTTGGCCTAAAATTAATGTCTGCAAGGTAGACAGACAGAATAGTGTAATGATTCTGTTAAAAAAACAAGTAAATACCTATTAAATTCCTTCATCTATATCACCTCCGGCATTCTAGTTTATATTCTCTCATTCACTTCCTGGTTTGCATCGCTCGTTCATGTAAGAACTACATTTCCCAGTACGAACTGCGGCACTCCCAGTAATTCACACCTCCTTGAAGTCTCTAACACGAAGAGAGCGTCCTGCCACACAGATGTAGTTCCCAGGAGGGGGTGAGCACATCACTGACCACCGCAGTAAAGCCTCCCATCACGGTGGTCAGTAAAATCAGACAAGCAGGAAGTGAACAGAACAGAGAAGAAATAGAGCAACTTCTGAGCAAAAACAACAATGAGGAAGTGAAAAGAGGATTGTCTGCAGGTAAAGGATGCTTATTATGAAAAAAAAAAAAATTCCTTTACAACCCCTTTAAGTCTGTTTCAGGTCGAAATTCAGCCAAAAATTTGGGCTGAAATCAGACCTGAAACTGTGAACGGGGACACACCGGACCCCTGCTGTGAGCCGCATGAGAAGATAGTGTGAACCCAGCCTTATATGCTTAGATCTGGCCTATTTACTGTTAATATATTTGAATATTTTTTGGAGTTTGTCTTACTCTCTTTTGCAACCTTTTTTTTAAGCCTTAATTTCCTTTTTACATACTCTTTTATATTCTTTGCAACTTTTAAATGATGATAGTGTTCCTTTATTTTTATATTTTTAAATGCTCTTTTCTTCATGTTATTGATAGCTTTTTAAATTTGAACCTGAGCCACAAAGGGTTTTTTTTTTAGCCTTTTAAATTAATTGTGCATAAGAATATATTTTGTAGTGTGTTGACATACAGTCATTTTGAAGAATTCCCATTTATGTTCTGTGTTTTTCAATGACAACATTCCTAAGTCTTTTAGAGCAGCCCTCATCCTTGGAAAAATTTTCTCTGTTAAATTTAAGTGTTTTTATAAAATAACATATGCTCAACATATTACCTTGGACTCACTAGCCCCATTGCTGCCAGCTGTGGCTAATCTACAATCAAAGCAGCCCATAAATAGCAGCACTTCCTGTCTCTCAGTGCCCGTTTGTGTGGACTAGCTCCCTGGGTGTTGTGATAGCTTTGTGACCTCTGATTACCGTGTATGAACTTCTGCCTGAATTCTTGACTACTTTCTAGCATGCTAATTTTGTACTTCACCGCCAGATCGTATATGACCCCTGCCTGTCTGACCACTCTCTGGATTTCAATCATATACCGATTTACCTGATCTGTTGCCGACCTGACTTGCCTGACTACGTTTTCGTCTGAATCCTGAGCACACAAGCTCCACTTCGGACATTTGGTCATGGAGCAATAGAAGAAGGTGGCTTGGTCTGATGAATTCAAGTATGTTTTGAGGAACTCAACAACTAGTTTGAGATGTTGACTTCCTCAGATCTCCATCCAATTGAGCATATGTGGGATGTACACAGAGGCTGCTTTTTAATTAGGCAAATTAGGCGGTCGCCTTAGGCCTTGCACGCCTAGGGGCCTCGCGGCTGCCTTATTTGCCTGAAGTGTGTGTAGGAGTGTCCCCACTGAGTGAGCTGGATGGATGAATGAGGGTCTCTCCTAGTATGCAGCCGCGGCACTGCTATATAATCAGTGCCGCGCTGACCTGAAGAGTCTTCCCTCTGCCACTCTCGGCTCTCTCCAGCGCCCCCTCTGTGTCCTCCAGGTAGCGCCACATGCAGACAGATTATAGAGATGGAGTGGGAATTATTTTTCCCATTATGGACGTGAGTGGGGCCTCATGTCTAAGTTTTGCCTAAGGCCTCCCAAAGTCTAGAGCCGCCACTGGATGTACAGTACTTTATAAACAAGTCTGATCCATGGAGACCCCTTCTCACAACTTACAGGACAACTGACAACTTGGTGCCAGATACCGCAGCATACCTTCAGAGGTGTAGTGGAGTCCATGGCTTGACGGGTTATGGTGGGTGGTCATATTATATGGCTGATCGATGTAAAGTGGTCAGTTAAGAAAGATGTCCATCCTTTTCTGAGTGCTCTCTCAGCTTGATTACCATTTTTTGAGGTTACACACAATTACAGTGTATAGAAAAGAATCACCCCCCCCTAAAATAATCACATTTTGTTGCTTTGCAGCCTGAAATGAAGACAGACACCATTTTTGTTTTATCCAGCTGTATTTACTCAGTGCAATGTATAACTTCCAAGTGAAGGATATAACACAAACATGTCAGAAAACATAAAACAAAACAGAATTACTGAGTTTGAAAAAGGATCACCCTCTCCTAAAAATGACTTGTAAACTCAATCAGGTGTAGCTAATCACCTTCTTAATTGCACACAAAGCCACTTGACTTTCAGCTGTGATCATCTGTGGTCATTTTGATTAGCTCAGCATGAAAACAGCTTTCCTGGAGCATTTCAGTCCCTTATAGTGCAATGAAGCAAACAATCAACTATGGGTGGCAAGGCACTGTCAAAAGATCTTCGGGATAAAGTTGTGGACAGGCACAAGTCAGGAGATGGATACAAAGAACAATTCAAAGGCCTAGAAGCACAGTGAAGTCAATTATTAAGAAGTGGAAGGTATTTGGTACAACGCAGACCCTCCCTGGATCACGGCATGCAACCATCACTGGAGAGCACGTAGACAGTAACTGACTTATGCCCTGTACACACGATCGGTTCATCCGATGAAAACGGACGGATGGATTTTTTCATCAGATATCCGATGAAGCTGACTTTCATCAGTCGTGCCTACACACCATCGGTGTTTGCTTATTGTATCCCTGTATCTGTGCTCCTGCCTGGTGTCAGTCATAGTTCTCTCCCAACCTGTAGAGGCTTCACCAAGGATAACATTATTGGAGGACTTACCTTTTTGTGAGCTGCAGCAGTACCTCCTGCTGAAGACTGAAATTTACAAATCAGATTTCCATGGCTGACTGAAAGTGAGTCATTGCTGAAAGAGAGAAACCTCTGGGTGGAACATAATTGTGTGTAATAGCTAGTTTTATAGCTTGTCACAGGCCCAAATGCGTATTGAATTTGTTTGTTTTTTCAAAATGAAAACTAGAGCAGGTGACAAGGTTTTATACTTTATCTAAGCAAAATATTATATTCAACAGGGCATAAGAAAATGCTCTATGAAAGAGCTGGGATTTTTTTTAGGTGCCAATAAATTAGGTCACAACTAGAGTTGAGCGAACCCGAACTGTAAAGTTCGGGTTCGGTACAGACTTTGGGTTTTACCCGGACCTGAACCCGAATAATTGCTGAAAGTTCGGGTCCGGGTTCGGAGTTCGGGAAAAAAAATGCGCGGAGGTCCCCCCAAATTCAATAACCAGACCCTTTAGGTCTGGTATGGATATTAAGGGGAACCCCGACGTCAATTTTAAAAAAAAATTACGTAGGGTTCCGCCAAAATATCAATAACCAGTCCCTTCAGGTCTGGTATGGATTTTAAGGGGAACTCCACCCCAAATTAAAAAAAAAAATGGCGTGGAGTTCCCGTCGCTGGAGAGATCACCCGACGCTGGATAGAGACAACGATGGAGTAGCGAGCAGCATCGATCGTCTATTTTCACCGCTGGATTTTTATTTGGTTTAATTAATAAAGTAATTTGTTCTACGGTGTGTGTGTTTTTTTTTCTGAAAACTACTATTTACACTTCCTTTGTGAAATGGTAGGGGTACAGTGTACCCCATTACCATTTCACGCAGGGGGGGGGCAGGATCTGGGGGTCCCCACCGGGCAAAGGTTGTGGGGATGAGACCCTTGTCCCCATCAACATGGGGACAAGGTGCTTTGGGAGGCACCCCAAAGCACCCTCCCAATGTTGAGGGCATGTGGCCTGGTGCGGTTCAGGAGAGGGGGGGCCGCACTCTGTCCCCCCTCTTTTCTGCGGACGGCCAGGTCAACGTGCTCGGATAAGGGGTCTGGTGTGGATTTTAGGGGGAACTCCACGCCATTTTTTTTTTAAATTTGGGGTGGAGTTCCCCTTAAAATCCACACCAGACCTGAAGGGTCTGGTTATGGATATTTAGGGGGAACCCTACGTCATTTTTTTTTTAAATTGACGGCGGGGTTCCCCTTAATATTCATACCAGACCTAAAGGGTCTGGTTATTGAATTTGGGGGGACCTCCGCGCATTTTTTTTTTTTTTTTACTAAAAGTCCGTGTCCCATTGACTTCAATGGGGTTCAGAGTTCGGGTTCGGGTTCCCGAACCCGAACTTTTTTTTTAAAGTTTGGGTTTGGGTCCGAACCCGAACATCCAGGTGTCCGCTCAACTCTAGTCACAACATCTGATACAAATCAATCAATTTATTCAAATATTTTATTGTAAAAAAAACTGATAAAAAGACTAAGAATATATTTAAAAACATTGGATCATTTCATGTTTGATATCCACAGGGATTGGTTATGATTGCTTGCCATGGTGTAGAAATCACAACACGTTTCAGCCTTTTATAGGCTTCTTCAGGAAAACTGGTACTACCACACCAATCTCAAATGTAATTGTGCAAACACTGATCCACAAGAATTTCTTAGACAAGGATTAAAACCCAAACTCAGCAGAAGGATGGGGGGAAAAGGAACAGTTTATCCATCCCCATGAGCCCCGAGGTGCAATGTAATTGGCTGCAGGAGAAGCAATCAGGGCATGCGATAAGCTTGAATTCTGCCCAGATATATGCAGCAAGGAGATCAAGTCTCAAACCCAATCCTCGGTCTAATAAACAGAAAAACTCTGGCTGGACTATTTCATATACTTGCTGTCAAGGACTCCATCCATCACATCTGTGTCTGTCACGGCCACCCGCAATATAACTTTCTGGTATAAAACATATCCAATCATTTCTTTTTTTTAAAATCTAATTTCTCAATACAATTTGGTCAAAATGTATTCTGCTACGTGTCTTTGGAAAAAAAAAAATTCCAATAAGTGTATATTGATTGGTTTAGGTGAAAGTTATAGCATCTATATGGTATATATACTATTAAAGGCAGTGATTAGCGACTTATAATGGGACAGCGATAGTGTGATGGACAATTTGACACTAACTGACGCTGGAGGGGAACTGACTTGCTGCCACTGACATCACCAGTGACACTAATACAGTGCTATGTAATACACTGTCACTGGTTGGGAAGGGGTTAAAATTTAGGGCAATCAAGGGGTTAAATGTGTGCCTAACAATGTGTGCTGCTTTTGCTAGCAGGTTTCTTTGTTTCTTATCCCTTATCCCGGCTTTGCCAGGCTAAGAAACAGACAGATTGTTCCCTCTGTACAGAGCCCTGTGCTGATTGTCAACACAGAGCTCTGGGCAGGTGCAAGGATTTTTGACACCCTAGGCGAAACCTCATTTTGCCGCTCCCTCCTTGGCTCCACCCCATTTGCCCTGCCCATGTATACCCCACCTTTTTAAGGAAGCACACAAAAATGCAGCCCACCAGCGCCCATCAAATGCAGCCTCACCAGCGCCCATTAAATGCAGCCTCACCAGAGCCCATCAATGCAGCCTCACCAGAGCCCATCAATGCAGCCTCACCAGAGCCCATCAATACAGCCTATCAGTGCCCATCAATGCAGCTTCACCAGCGCCCATCAAATACACCCTCACCAGCGCCCATCAATGCAGCCTACCAGCGCCCATCAAACGCACCCTGACCAGCGCCCATCAAATGCACCCTCACCAGTGCCCATCTAATGCAGCCTACCAGCGCCCATCAATGCAGCCTCACCAGCGCCCATCAAATGCAGCCTACCAGCGCCCATCAAATGCAGCCTACCAGTGCCTATCAATGCAGCCTACCAGTGCCCACCAATGCAGCCTACCAGTGCCAATCAATGAATGTTTGCTTGGTTCTATTCATTCGGGAGTTGCTTGCTGATGCTAATGCTGATGCTGAGACTTAGTTGCTTGCTGTAGAAAGAAGAGAGTAGTAACAGCAGTGGCCGGGCACCCTAGGCAGCAGTGCCCCTAGGTTGCCTAGTGGTACCACCGGCCCTGGCTCTGGGTGCACCCTAAACTGGGAAGCAGGCAGCAACCTACCAGCATGTCACTTTGCCTGCCCGGGCTGCCCGTGCTTAGTATACCATTGCTATATTAAAACAGTTAACTGTAATACAAAGTGTAATTATAATAATACTGCACTGATAGAGTCCTATTAGTAGAATAGAACAAAGTGTTACACAGCAATGTTTCCCTATTAAAGGTGAACTGAAGCGTGGCTGAGCACCGCAGCTCATGCCATAACATGCAGGGACTTGTGCTGGAGGTAAACTTCACTTTCTTTCTCTACTTTTCCCTCTATTTCCACTCCATGGACACCTCCGCAGCCTCTCTTCTCGTGACTTTCCGGTCACCATTTTTCTAGAAGAGCATTTGTGAGGTCAGGCACTGATGTGGATGAGAAGGCCTGATGTGGACCAGTGCACAAAGCAAGGTCCATAAAGACATGGATGAGTGAGTTTGTGGTTGAGGAACTTGACTGGCCTGCACAGAGTCCTGACCTCAACCCAATAGAACACCTTTGGGATGAATTAGATCGGAGACTCGCAGCCAGGTCTTCTTGTCCACATCAGTGCCTGAGCTCACAAATGTGCTTTTGGAAGAATAGTCAAACATTCCCATAGACACTCCTAAACCTTGTGGAGTGGACAGCCTTCACAGAAGAGTTGAAGCTATTCTAGCTGCAACTCAATATTGAACCCTAAGGACTAAGAATGTGTGTAAAGGCAGACGTCCCAATACTTTTGGTAATATAGTGTATATGTATTTCAGATGTGTGTTCATCTGTTTACCAGCAGTTTCCCTTTAAATCTGTATAATAATGAATTGAACAGAGTGCTCTCTATAGCCTCAATTATCTAAGCTGTATCGATTTTTCTTTTTTTTTTTTACAATACTGATTATTTTATCCGGCAACGAGAGCTGAAAATAGAGAATGTTAGGGCTCAGGTGTTGTAGGTTAGCAAATGGAGCCCATTGTATTAATTATTCTGCAGGCATGCTGATTGCACTGTCTGACATACAAATAGGCACTACAGGGATAATCCGCAAATCTTTTTCTGAATATTCTTTTATGAAGACGTAGCGCAGTTGGTGATGAATCAGGTATACACGCATGCAAGGAATGCTTTACCTTCACTGATATGATGGGAAGTACTGTAGAGGACAATGGTCACACGTGTCCTCAGCTGTTATCTCTACTGCAAGGATTTATTTTACCAAGAGGAATGACCTTTATAAACACATGATGATCTCATTGCTTAGCTTGCCTAAAAGAGCAGTCTGTATTGCTTGATAGCAACCAATAAGAGCCACGTTTGCGTGGGAAAGCGACCGTTGCGGAATTAAAGTGACACTACATGATATCCTTATTTTTCAAAAAGATTTCATACACATCCATGATCCAATTTTTCATGAAATCTTTTCTTTCTGAACTCCTGAACCTAATGCAAATCCCGTAGTCCATCTTGGGAGCGAGCAAGAGAAGGTGGCTACTGTATGTTCTTCAGGGGACCATGGAGAACGAATGTAGCCACCCTAACAGGAAGTCAGATCATGGTAGCAAAAAAAGAAGGAATTTGGGGATTTAGAGGTGGATGAAAGCAATAGAAGGGACTTTTCTGAGTTAAGAAGGCATACTCCAATAGTTATTTATTTAATAATTTTAATATAATATTAATATATATATATATATATATATATATATATATATATATATATATATATATATATTAGGGCTGTGCAAATTAACTTTTAATTAATCGATTAATCTTTAATTTTTTTGATCAATCAAAATCTTTTTAATCGATTAAAATTCTTTTGATTGATACTCGCCTCTCCGCCGGCTTCTGGGCCTTCAGGGAGTTCCGTCGGAGATCCAGTAGCGTCACGGACACCAGCGGGGCTTGCCGTGTCCATCTGAAGGGCTCCTTTGCTGTGCCTTCATATCTGCATGCCGGCGGGACCTCACTATCTGCCACACGCAAGGGCTGTTACACTTCCCTCTATCACTTCCCTCTATCAACCTGGGATTCTACAACCATCCACTGGGAGTTGTGATAGTTCCCTTCATGGGACATCTACATGCCGACGGACTGATGTTAACCTCTCCTCATCTGGATTCAGCAGTGGTATCGTTGTATACATTTTTATACCAGTATCATACTTAGGTACATGTTTTTATGACTGCTTTTGGTACCGTTTGGTATTACTCGCACCATTTTTACAGTTTATGTAGCTACATCGATTTTATCTCCAGTGCAATATTTATTTTGTTACCTACTTGAAGACTATAAAAGTTTTAATGCTATTCCCATCGAGCGCTGCCTTTGTGTGTTTTTTGTATCCTGCTATCCATTTTTCCAGTGGTTGGTAGCTGCACTGGGAATCAGCCTGCAAGGAGATCAGCTAAAAGTAGTTGGATCTGTATGTGCGTTATAATTAATCAAAATTAGTCGATTAATCGATAAAAAAAAAATCGATTAATCGAACAGAAAAATTTTGATCAGTAACAGTAATAATATTAATTTTAGTGTCACTATTTTATTTTGGATAGAATGGAGAGGAATTGGAACACATATAAGATTTGTATTGCTATCTCCTCTTCCCCCCATTTACACTATATTGTTAAAAGTATTGGAACACCTTCCTTTACACGCACATGGGGGCAGATCCACGTACAGCGGCGCATTATTACGCCGGGCGTAGCGTATCTAAGATACACTACGCCGCCGTAACTTACTTTTTTTTTTCAAATCCACAAAGAGTTTGCGCCGTAAGTTACGGCGGCATAGTGTATCTTTGGCGGCGTAATGGCGCGCATTCAAATCTCTGTGATGGGGGCGTGTTTTATGTAAATACGTTGTGACACGACGTAAACAACGTTTTTTTTAACTGCGCATGCACCGTCCGTGGGGGTATCCCAGTGCGCATGCTGTAAATTAACCCGGAACAAGCCAATGCTCACAACGGTGACGTCATTCTACGCAAATCCCTATTCGCGCACGAATTACGCAAACAACGTAAAAAATTCAAAATGCGAGGCGGAAACGATGGCCATACTTAACATTAACAACGTAACAGCTTCAACTCTTCTGGGAAGGCCGTCCACAAGGTTTAGGAGTGTGTCTATGGGAATGTTTGACCACTTATGTTGGACGCGAAGGCCTGACTCGCAGTCTCCACTCTAATTCATCCCAAAGGTATTCTATTGGGTTGAGGTCAGGCCAGTCAAGTTCCTCCACACCAAACTCGCTCATCCATGTCTTTATGGACTTTGCTTTGTGCACTGGTCCAAATCATTTGGTGGAGGGAGGATTATGATGTGGGGTTGTTTTTCAGGGGTTGGGCTTGGCCTCTTAGTTCTAGTAAAGGAAACTCTTAAAGTGGATGTAAACCCAACATTTTTTATTTTTGATGTCACAATGTACAGTGTAAGATTTCCTACCATCTGTGCCCAGTCTTACCACACAGAGTTAATCCAGCTCTGAGCAATCCTCTTTTATTGTTCAGTGAAATAAAACGGACTTGCAGAGAAAAACCTTAGTCCGTTCCGTCCCCTTGCTGTGAGTGACAGGTTATTTACATATCTCATGCACTAGCCTGGAGACAGGCATTATTTTTAAATTTTCACCCCCTATTCCTTTTCTGAAGTCATGTGGTTACTTTTCTGGATTTTGACTGGATGTTAGTGATCATAGCAGAATTTAGTGTAGGAAATACGTAAGAAAAATGCATGTTGACAAGTAGAGGAGGGCGGGGAGTCTACTGACATCACAACTTCACCCACAGAGCTCCAGACAACAGATCCACCCACAGAATCTGCAGTTTTTCCGTTCTTATAACAGACAGAGGGGAGACATTTGACAGATAAGGATACATGCAGGAGGCCTCTATATCCGTATAGATCAGCACTATGGCAGTAGTTTAGAAAACATGAGAGTGGGTTTACATCCACTTTAAGGCGTCAGCATACCAAGACCCTTTGGACAATTTCATGCTCTCAACATTGTGGGAACAGTTTGAAATGGCCCCTTCCTGTTCTAACATGACTGCACACCAGAGCACAAAGCAAGGTCCATGAAGACGTGGATGAGCGAGTTTGAGGTGGAGAAACTTGCCTGGCCTCAACCTGATAGAACACCTTTGGGATGAATTAAATTGGAGACTGCGAGCCAGGCCTTCTTGTCCACATCAGTGCCTGACCTCAGAAATGCACTTCTGGAAGAATGGTCAAACCTTCCCATAGACACACTCCTAAACCTTGTGGACAGTCTTCCCAGAAGAGCTGAAGCTGTTATAGCTGGAAAGGGTGGGCCAACTCAATATTGAAACCTACGCACAAAGATTGGGATGCCATTAAAGTTCATGTGCGTGTAAAGGCAACGTCCCAATACTTCTGGTAATATAGGGCCAGATTCTTAGAGGAGATACGACGGCGTATCTCCAGATACGCCGTCGTATCTCTGCGTCCGGCCGGTCGTATCTATGCGCCTGATTCTTAGAATCAGTTACGCATAGATATCTGTTATATCCGACAGGCGTAATTCTCTTACGCCGTCGGATCGTAACTGCATTTTTAAGCTGACCGCTAGGGGCGTGTATGCTGATTTACGAGAATCTGGCCCATTGTGTATATGCTCTGTTTACCATTATCACTGAAAATGTGAAATTTTGGGTTGTCATCAAAACAACTGTTTTATGTTTTATAGAGATAAAAGGGCACTTCCTTGTTTCCATGTGACCGGCTGTAAGTGGACACAGCCGATCAAAGAGCCACGTCATCAGCCCTTTACCGAGATCAGGGTCACACCATGTCCTAGGAACACTGTGTCCTGTGGGCTCGTGATTGCAGCCGATTTGAGTCACCATCATATGACGTTGTCCCATAAAGAGAGCGCACCCGCCCGCCATCATTTTACTATAGTGGTTTGTAGAATTCACCTCCGTAACATCTCTAAAATTCGTTTAACAAATGAAACCACCAAGCTCCTCATTCACTCCCTGGTTATTTCTCGCCTTGACTACTGCAACTCTCTTCTCATTGGCCTGCTTCTCCATAGGCTATCCCCTCTTCAGTCTATCATGAATGCTGCTGCCAGACTTATCCACCTTACCAACCGCTCAGTGTCTGCCAAACCTCTTCTCCAATCCCTGCACTGGCTCCCGATCGCCCAGCGAATTAAATTCAAAATACTAACCACAACATACAAAGCCATTCACAACTCTGCCCAGAGCTACATCACCAATCTTGTCTCCAAATATCACCAAAATCGTCCTATGCGCTCTTCTCAAGACCTCCTACTCTCAAGCTCTCTCGTCTCCTCCTCCCATGATCGTCTCCAGGATTTCTCCAGAGCCTCTCCCATCCTCTGGAACTTGCTTCCTCAACCTGTCTGGCTATCCCCTACTCTTGCTACCTTCAGGCGATCCCTGAAAACTCATTTTTTCAGGGAAGCCTATCACGTCTCCAACTAATCTTTTACCACTTCCATTAGCTCATTCCCCACAGTTAGGCAATTGGGTCAGGTGGTACAAAGGTACCACCTTCCCCACCCTATTAGATTGTAAACTCTTCTGAGGAAGGTCCTCTTAATCCTCTTGTATTTTATTGTATTATAACTGTATTGTCTCCCTTTTATATTGTAAAGTGCTGTGTAAACTGTTGGCGCTATATAAATCCTGTATAATAATAATAATAATAATAATAATAATAATAATAATAAGGAGGAGTGGACTCCTGCAGGCAAATCTGCCCTTGATCCCTTACTATATGTGCCCCAATTTGGAGACTCTCAAAACTATTTAGGACCACAGTATACAGCGCAACTAACCTTCTGCCCCTAATAGGAATTATTATGCCGTGTACAGACGATCGGACATTCCGATAACAAAACCGTGGATACATTTCCGACGGATGTTGGCTCAAACTTGTGTTGCATACACACGGTCACACAATTGTTGTCGGAAATTCCGAACGTCAAGAACGCTGTGACGTACAACACTACGACGAGCCGTGAAAAATGAAGTTCAATGATTTTGAGCATGCGTCGAAATTGATTCCGGGCATGCGTAGAATTTTTGTGCGTTGAATTGTGTTGTGTACACGCAGTCGGAATTTCCGACAACAACTTTTGTTGTCGTAAAATTTGAGAACCATCTCTCACAGTTTTGTTGTCGCAAATTCCGACAGCAAATGTCCGTAGAGACTACACACGGTCGGATTTTCCGACAACAAGCTCACATCAAACATTTGTTGTTGGAAATTCCGAGCGTGTGTACCCGGCATTATGGTCAATTTGGTATTTTTGCAGGCTAACTGGTAAGTAAGCTGGGAAATTTTTGTTTGTCAAATATATTGTCTTACCAATAGAGATGCAAAATTTTGCTGAAAATATTTCACAAACAAATGCAAATCATTTGTCTATATTTATATCTGATGTGACCGCAGTCTAAGGCTGCCTTTAAATGGGCGTAAAAGCAAGTGAGCTCCATGCCCACAACATCTGCTGGTGGTTGTCAGTGGACATCAGTATGGTTAATGGATGCTCCTGAATGTCACGGTGCATCTGTGCAGTCTTGCACATTGGCAGACAAAAAATGGGGGCAGTTGTAGATTGCGTCTGCCAACATACAGGCCTGTACCAATGTACTATGTCAAAAACAGTCACGTCCATGTAAATGAAACGAAACTATATTGCATTACTATAACCCAAACTGCTAAGAAAAGTAGCATTATAAATACCTATGAGCAGCTCATGGGTCGATAGCTGTGGCATTGTTGCAGTTCGTTTTTGTTAAAGATATCGGGCCAGATTCACGTAGGTTGCCGCATCTTTGAGGCGGCGTAGCGTATCCTATTTACGCTACGCCGCCTTAAGTCAGAGAGGCAAGTGCTGTATTCTCAAAGCACTTGCCTTCTAAGTTACGGCGGCATAGCGAAAATGGGGCCGGCGTAAGCGCGCGTAATTCAAATGAGGATGAGGGGGGCGTGTTTTATTTAAATGAATGGTGACCCGACATGATTGACGTTTTTTAACGAACAGCGCATGCGCCGTCCGTGTACATATCCCAGTGTGCATTGCGGCAAAGTACGCCGCAAGGACGTATTGGTTTCGACATGAACGTAAATTACGTCCAGCCCCATTCACGGACGACTTACGCAAAAACGTAAAATTTAAAAATGTTGACGCGGACACGACGGCCATAATTAACATTGGCTACGCCACCTAGGGGGCAGCTTTATCTTTACGCCGGCATACCTCTTATGGAAACGGCGTATCTTTACTACGACGGGCAAGCGTACGTTCCTGAATCGGCGTATCTACTCATTTGCATATTCTACGCCGAACTCAATGAAAGCGCCACCTAGCGGCCAGCGGAAATATTGCACCCTATTGCAGGCCGTCGTATCTTAGGTAGGTTTAAGTGTATCTCATTTTGAGCATACACTTAAACATACAGGGCCAGATTCACGTAGATCAGCGGATCTATAGATCCGCTCGATCTACGTGATTTAAGATCCGCTCCCGCAAGTTTGAGAGGCAAGTGGCTAATTCACAAACCACTTACCTCCAAACTTGCGGCGGCGGATCCTAAATCCCTCCGCGGCTAGGGGGAGTGTACTATTTAAATCAGGCGCGTTCCCGCGCCGATTTAAATGCGCATGCGCCGTCCGGGGAATTTCCTGGCGTGCATTGCTCCCACTGACGTCACTAGGACGTCAGTGGTTTCGACGTGAGCGTGACTTGCGACGCGCGTGTTTGTGAATCGGCGTACGCAAACGACGTTAGAAAATTCAAATTCGACGCGGGAATGCCGGCTATACTTAACATTGGCTGCGCCTGATAAAAGCAGGGGTAAGTATACGACGGGAAAGCCGCTACGGAAACGTCGTAAGAAGACTGCGTCGGGTCCGCGTACATTCGCGAATTTGCGTATCTCGCTGATTTACATATTATTCAAGGTAAATCAGCGGGAACGCCCCCGGCGCCATTTTTAAATCGAAAATAAGATCCGACAGTGTAACACATTGTAACACTGTCGGATCTAAGCCCTATCTATGCGTAACTGATTCTATGAATCAGGCGCATAGATAGGACCAGTTTAAGTCAGAGATACGATGGTGTATCTGTAGATACACCGTCGTATCTCTTTGTGAATCTGGCCCACAACGTCTTAGATTCCGAGTTACGTCGGTGTATCTACTGATATGCCGGCGTAACTCTTTGTGAATGTGGCCCATCATTTATTAGGAACTAGCCATATGTGACTATGCTTCAGCGTAGATCCCACCATTTCCATTTCCCATGTATGTACTCCATTACCAGAGCTGTGTTCCAATACCTGGAGGAAACCTAAAGCTACAGAAAAGTAAGTATGGGACAACCAATCTTGCCAGCTTAGGTTATAGGACAGTAGCTGGGTATGACCTATAGTGAACATGGTTCCACTTTAGGATACCCATAGTTAATAGTTTGTACTTGTCACAAAGTGAATGGTCTGCATACAACCATAACATGCTATAAATGATTTCCAGCGGGTAGGCTAACTTGCTTCTTTAAGTGAACCTACCACCAGCCCAGGAACTCAAACTAAGCATAGAATAAAAATTAGTTAAGCAGAGGTTACTTTCAGCAAGCCTCAAGGTTTCCTGCAAATGTTAAGCCTCGTACACACGACCAGTTTTCCCGTCGGGAAAACTGCCATGAGAGCTTGTGGCTGGGAAAACCGGCCGTGTGTATGCTCCATCGCAGTTTTCCCAACAGGAAAACTGCTGGGAAAAAAGAACCAGCTCTCTTTTTTTCCCGCTGGGAATACCCGGCGGTTTTTAGCCCGGCAGTTTTCCTATGGGAAACACTGCGATGGAGCATACACAAAGCTCTCATGGCAGTTTTCCTGTCGGGAAACCCGGTCGTGTGTAGGGGGAAAAAGTTACAGAGCGGGTTCTCGCTTTTCCCTTTAGTCTCGTACACACGACCGAGGAACTCGACGGGCGAAACACATCGTTTTGTTTGTCGAGTTAGGCTGTCGAGGATCTCGGCGAGCCAAATTTCTCCATTGCCGTCAAGGAAAAAGAAGACATGCTCTCTTTTTGGCTCGACGAGATCCTCGACAGTTTCCTCGTCAAAGTGTACACACGACTGGTTTCCTCGGCAAAAAAAAAAAAACAGCAAGAAACTCGGTCATGTGTACGAGGCTTTTGGGTTTCCTGGCGGTAAAAATATGTGTGTATGAGGCTTTAGGCCTGCTTCAGCCCTTCTTTTTTTTTTTTTTTTTTGCCTATCACAATGGTGCAGTGAGTAGCACTTTCGCCTAGCAGCAAAAGGGTCGCTGGTTCGAATCCCGACCACGACACCATCTGCCTGGAGTTTGCATATTTTCCCTGTGCATGCGTGGGTTTCCTCCGGGTACTCCGGTTTCCTCCCACACTCCAAAGACATGCTGATAGGTAAATTGGATCTTGTCCAAATTGGCCCAGTATATATATATATATATCTGTGTGTATGACTGTGTGTCCCATGCGTGTCACGATCCTACGGGGAAAAATGACCGCACCAGCCAAGCAGACTCTGGCTGGAAAAAGCGCCCAGAGGCGATTCAGTTCGCATGAGTTGCGCTATACAAGTCATTCATTCATTAATTCACAATGAAGGACTAATAGAGAAGGTCCGAAGTTTTGAGGATGTGAAGCCAAGCCTGACTTTTTCTGGATAATCAATATTTCCATATAACCTATATCTCCCAAACTACATATAGATCTGACATCATTGTTATTGATGGTAATATCCTCATTACTTCTGCACGACTAACCTGAGCTGTGGATCTCTGCAGCTCCTCCAGAGTTACCATGGACCTCTTCACTGCTTCTCTGATTAATGCTCTCCTTGCCTGGCCTGTCAGTTTAGGTCAGGGGTGGGGAACCTTTTTTCTGCCAAGGGCCATTTGGATTTTTGTAACATCATTCGGGGTCCGTACAAAATGATCAACTTAAAAATTAGCACTGCACATCTGGAACCCTTTTACATTACACAGCACCGCACCTCTGGACCCCTTTTACATTACACAGCACTGCACATCTGGACCCCTTTTACATTACACAGCACCGCACCTCTGGACCCCTTTTACATTACACAGCACCGCACCTCTGGACCTCTTTACATTACACAGCACCGCACATCTGGACCTCTTTACATTACACAGCACCGCACCTCTGGACCCCTTTTACATTACACAGCACCGCACCTCTGGACCCCTTTTACATTACACAGCACCGCATCTCTGGACCCCTTTTACATTACACAGCACCGCATCTCTGGACCCCTTTTACATTACACAGCACTCTGGACCCCTTTTACATTACACAGCCTGGTCCACTTTTACATTATACAGTACCCTGCACCTCTGGACCCCTTTTACATTACACAGTATCGCATCTCTGGACCCCTTTTACATTACACAGCACCGCATCTCTGGACCCCTTTTACATTATACAGCACCGCATCTCTGGACCCCTTTTACATTACACAGCACTCTGGACCCCTTTTACATTACACAGCAACACTCTGCACTAGACCCCTTTAGATTTACACAGACACCCCCCCATCTCTGTCCTTTCCTGCATTAATCATGCAGATGGAGAGACAGTGAGCAGCGCTGAACAGAGGGAAATCACCTGCTGGTTTACTTATGTTCGCTTCAGCAGCTCTCTACTCAGCGCAGCTCAATGTCTCTCTCTCCCCTGCGGTACAGGAGAGTGTTTGCTTACCTTGCAGCTGGAGATGGAGAAAATTAAACCTGGCGCGCCACCGCCGCCGCGCTGTAAACACGTGCACACGTCAGCGCAGAGGCACAGCGCCTCCCACTCCACCGCCTGCCAATCGCTGCCGTTATCTGTTTTTTTCAGCCCTTCCGCCTGGTTGGTTGGTGTTCCCCGCCACTCCCACGTCGAGGGAGACAGACAGTTCCACCAGCCAACCAGGCGGAAGGGCTGAAAAAAAAAATGTTTCCTGCTCGGCGGAAAAAGTGAAAGCCTTAATGGCCGAGACTCACTCGGGGCTTTTCACAGACCCATTCATGGGCTCCAGCCTCCCCAGCCCACAGCTCAGCGGACACTCAGCGGCACGGGGGGGCCGGATGGAATGATTTCGCGGGCCGCATGCGGCCCGCAGGCCGTAGGTTCCCCACCCCTGGTTTAGGTGGACGGCCATGTCTTGGTAGGTTTGCAGTTGTGCCATACTCTTTCCATTTTTTGGATGATTGATGGAACAATGCTACAGGAGATGTTCAAAGCTTGGAATTTTTTTTTATATAACCTAACCCTGCTTTAAACTTTTCCACAACGTTATGCCTGACCTGTCTGGTGTGTTCCTTGGCCTTCATGATGCTGTTTGTTCACTAAGGTTCTCTAACAAACCTCTGAGGGCTTCACAGAATAGCTGTATTTATACTGAGAATAAATTACACACAGGTGGACTCTGTTTACTAATTAGGTGACTTCTGAAGGCAATTGGTTCCACTGGATTTTAGTTAGGGGTATCAGAGTAAAGGGGTCTGAATACAAATGCATGTTACACTTTTCAGATATTTAATTGTAAAAAAAAAATTGAAAACCATTTATAACTTTCCTTCCACTTCACAGTTATGTACCACTTAGTGTTGGTCTATCACATAAAATCCCAATAAAATACATGTACGTTTTTGGTTGTAACATGACAAAGTGTGGAAAATTTCAAGGGGTATGAATACTTTTTCATACCCTTTTTGGAGCATTTTTTTTTTTTTTTAAATTTCAGGTACATCCATGTATTCTGTAATTTTCTTTTTAATGTGATGGACAAAAATTCAGTTCTTTAAAAAGTCAGGCTTATAGCAACACCTGACTATTCCTTCTCTTCAAAGATTTCATCACCAATTGGATCAGCACTATGAACCCCAGGGAGAAAATCACTATAAAAATGGAGGCGAGGGGAAATGCAGAACACAACATGTGGGCCGCCAAGGGCTTCTTCATGGCAGTATCAGCATGTCTCTAACATGGCAGCGTGGCTCTAGCAATGTTAAAGCCAGACTGAACTTTAACATTGTTAGAGCTACCCTGCCTTGTTAGAGACACACTGCCATCTTAGACTACTGTGATTGTCGATATCCTGGCGCCGCCCATCACGCAGCTTATAAACCAATCCTTCAGGGAAGGCATAGTGCCCTCCCAGCTGAAACAGGGCATAATCCAACCCATCTTAAAGAAACCGACTCTTGACCCCAAAGACCCAACTCACCGTCGTCCCATAACAGGATTAAATGCCTTCTCCAAGGTAATGGAGAAAGTGGTGGTACAACAGCTGCAACAGCATCTAGATACCCACAATCTACTCGATCCACTTCAATCTGGCTTCCGTCCTGGACATGGGACGGAAACAGCATTGCTCAAAATATGGGATGACGCTCTCGAGGCCGCAGACGAAGGAGAATCTTGTCTTCTGGTACTGTTGGACCTAAGTGCAGCTTTCGACACGGTAGATCACAAACTATTACTGGCTCGGCTAGCAGAAGTAGCCAGAGTCGCAGAAGGTGATCTATCATGGTTCTCCTCTTTTTTGGAAAACCGATCACAAATAGTGAAATTGGGACCTTTCACTTCTGAAAAATGCACGGTGTCATGCGGAGTCCCTTAAGGATCCCCTCTGTCGCCGGTGTTATTCAACATCTATCTCCGCCCTCTCTTTGAAATCATCAGCAGCCAAAAACGACTCTATCACTCTTATGCAGATGACACTCAACTGTATTTTCGCATCTGCAACAAAAAGGATCATCATCTCAGTCTAGAGACATGTCTCTCTTTGATAGAAAACTGGATGACAAAGAGCTATCTTAAACTCAACAGCTCCAAAACAGAACTCCTCCTGCTTCACGCCAGTCGTAAGAACCAACTTGCACCAACTTGGACACCCCCCGCCCATTCTGGGCGAAATCATCACCCCTAGCGCCAAAGTCAAAAGTCTCGGGGTCATCTTCGACACCTACATGACAATGGACGCACAAATAGGGTCAGTAGTCAGCGGATCTCACCATATACTGCGCCTACTACGCAGATTCATTCCATTTATTCCTAAAGAAGACATAGCAGTCGTGGTGGGAACAATTGTTAACTCCAGACTGGACTATGCAAATTCCCTTTACCTCGGACTCCCTAAGTACCAAATCTCTCGTCTGCAAGTCGTTCAAAATACGGCCGCCAGACTTGCGACTGGGATAAAACCATGGGAATCTATCTCACCTTCGCTGAGAGCCCTTCACTGGTTGCCTGTAAAAAACAGAATTGCTTTTAAAGCACTCTGTCTGACGCATAAGTGCATCCATGGAAGGGCCCCTCAATATCTATGCGAAAAAATAAAAACTTACAACCCCAATCGCGTACTGCGATCCACCGACCAAAATCTGCTCCAGATACCCAAAGCCAGATACAAATCCAAAGGAGAAAGAAGATTCGCGTTCCAGGGTCCCAGACTTTGGAACGCTTTACCAACCAGCATTCGGTTGGAGGAGAACCACTTGGCCTTCAGAAGACAGATCAAAACTCATCTCTTTTGATATCAAGAGAGACAGGAACAACGAGCGCCCAGAGGCGATTTAGTTCGCATGTGCTGCGCTATATAAGTTTTTCACTCACACTCACTCATTGTGTTGGGCATACTGCCATGCGAAGGCTTTTGGTGGCCCGCACGTTGTGTTTTGCATTTCTCCTAGTCTCTATACCTTTCTGACACACATGTAAAGGTGTTTAACGTCACAACCTAGTTACTACCTCCAAAATCTAGGTCTGTACTGTAGCTGGAGCCTCCATTTGTCCTTTGAGACCATGTCTCTCTCGTGCTAAAGTCCTAGCTTTTTATTGCAGAACAGACACGCAATGTGTCTTCTGCAATAGAGTACACTTATCTGTCTGTTCCCAGTATACTGCGGAATGTACACTGAGATGCCCATGTGCAGCTTAGTTTTAGGTGACCAGATTTTTAAAATGAAATCTGGGGACATATTCTTTTTTTACTAGTAATGGCGGCAATCAGCGACTCTTTTCCCGTCGCCGCCCGCCTCGCAGCCTGTCAGGTCTTACTCTCCGGGCCCCAGCTACTACTGGGTGGGGTTGCAAAACAAAAGAACAGATTCTTCTGGACAGCCGCACACCGAATAAAAATTGCCTTTATTGTAAAATCCAAAAAGCCAAAACAGCACTACAAGTCACAGCACACCGGTAAAGCTGGCGTGTTTCACACTATATTAGTGTTTAGTCATAGCTGGCGACAATTGCTGGGCACAGTGGCTACAATATTGATGGGCACAGTGGCTACAATATTGATGGGCACAGTGGTTACAATTGCTGGGCACAGTGGCTACAATTCCTGGGCACAGTGGCTACAATTGCTGGGCACAGTGGCGACAATTGATGGCACAGTGGTGACAATTGATGGCACAGTGGTGACAATTGATGGCACAGTGGCGACAATTGCTGGGCACAGTGGCGACAATTGATGGCACAGTGGTGACAATTGATGGCACAGTGGCTGTGTTTGATGGTATAGTGGAGAAAATTGCTGGGCACAGTGGTGACAATTGATGGCACAGTGGTGACAATTGATGGCACAGTGGCGACAATTGCTGGGCACAGTGGTGACAATTGATGGCACAGTGGTGACAATTGATGGCACAGTGGCTGCGTTTGATGGCATGGTATAGTGGTGAAAATTGCTGGGCACAGTGGTGACAATTGATGGCACAGTGGTAACAATTGATGGCACAGTGGTAACAATTGATATCACAGTGGCTGCGTTTGATGGGCACAGTGAGGCTGCAATTGTTTTTTTTTTTCGTTTGTTTGCGCCCCCTCAAAAATTTTGAGCACCAGCTGCCACTGGTGCAGAGTGTTCCTGAAACAAATGTGTCAAAAATGGATTAATTAAAAAGTGTAAAAATAGCGTAGCAAAATATCTGGGGGACTACATGGGGGAATGTGTGTAAAACGAAACCAAACAGAGGGAGGAAAAAACATACCAAAAGATGGTGACTGAGCTTCCAGCGGAAAGAGTGACCTGTGTGTAGGATCGTTGTGTGGTTCCTTGTGATTGAGTCAAGTAAATGAACCATTGGTTGCTCCAAGGCTACTATATACCTCCATTCCCAGGCGGGGCCATGTCAACGTCATGCCTGATTGGCCAATCTACACAAGAGAGGTGGGGAGGGGATTCCCAGCTGTATGTGGTGGAGCCATCAGCAGTGGGTCCCCGCCAATCTCGCACGTGGCCTTGGATGGAATATAACGCCGCTATTGGGGTGTCGAAGCATGACGTTGATGAGCAGGAAGCCAGGCCCGCCCCCCACCAAAGGGTGGGGGGAGGTACGGGTTTCTGCACATCGCAAGAGAAAACACCCAACCCCTCTCAAACCCAAGCTGAACCGGACAAGGGATTGGGAAGTGATTTGAAAAGGATACTGGGTCGTAGGTAATACATAGGGAAATAATGTCATAAGGATCTATTGGAAATAGGGAATGAATCTAATAACAAATTGCTGAACACTGTTATGGCCCAGTGTAAGGGCGATGAACATAAGTTGATGAAGTACGTTAGGTGTGACAGGTAACTGGGAACGGGTGTCTTCCATCCAAATATTTGTCAAGCAGTGAATTGGATGTGACCTGGCATGCACACTATGGCGACCTCTGTCCCTAAATTAGTTTATAGAAAAGGAGAGCTATGGGACTTTAAATGAGGCATGCTGTTTGGTGTATTGTAAGAGGGATACTTTGTAGCGTTTGTCTAGTAATGGCTTTCTTCTGGTGACTCGACCATGCAGCCCATCTTTCTTCAAGTGCCTCCTTATTGTGCATCTTGAAACAGCCACACCACATGTTTTCAGAGAGTCCTGTATTTCACCTGAACTTATTTGTGGGTTTTTCTTTGCATCCCGAACAATTTTACTTGCAGTTGTGGCTGAAACTTTAATTGGTCTACCTGACCGTGGTTTGGTTTCAACAGAACCCCTCATTTTCCACTTCTTGATTAGATTTTGAACAGTGCTGATTGGCATTCTCAATTCCTTGGATATCTTTTTATATCCCTTTCCTGTTTTTTGTTCAAAGTTCTTTATTAGGCATAGTTACAGTCAGAGCTTTTTTTCTCAGAAAATAGGTGCAGGAACTCAACCACGACCCCGTTCAGATTTCATAAACAGTAGAAGGGTCTTAAAGGGGCATTAAATACCAGGATTGCATTACATACAGAGTGCAGAGTTCAGGGGGGTTACACACAGAGTGCAGAGCTGTAACTTGTAAACACAGAAACCAGACTTCTGTGTTTACAAGTGATTGTGGTGAGCAGGCACCAAAGGGTCTGAGCCAACGGTGGTGGAACTGAGTTCCCCCAAGTTCCCCCTGAAAAAAATCCCTGGTTACAGTATACATCAACAAATATTTTCAATTAGAAATGAGAGAACAAAACTTACAGTATATCACTTTTGAAGTTTGTACAGTCAAATCAACGGAATATTCTAAACAAAGACATCAATTAATATTGTGACTCAAAGTATGAAGAAAGTAGAGAACTGTAAACAGCATTTAGAGCTACAGAGGATGCTGACAGAGAGAAGGGAAAAATCCCAGTCAAATAACAGAATTAAATAAAAAATTTCCTCTGCTGATAAGCAGTATGGAGACTGTAAATTAGGTCCAGACAATAGGCAATGTAGCTGTGGTAGAGATTATGGATGAGGCATTTAGGTAAGGAAAAGTGGAAAGGAATCAAGAAGAGAGACAGGGTTAGAGAATAAACAGGAAAGGAAGAGAAAGAGTAAGAAAAGGAAAGTGGTTGGCAGGATCGCACAGGATTCCAGAGATCCCTTTCCTGTTTTATACAGTTCAACTACCTTTTCCTGCAGATCCTTTGGCAATTATTTTGCTTTCCCCATGACTCAGAATCCAGAAACGTCAGTGCAGCACTGGATGAAAGATGCAAGGGTCTGTCAGGAGTCCAGAAACGCACTGACCTTTTATACACTAATTACAAGCAAACAGATCACAGATGAGGATGGTTACCTTTAATAGTCATTCAAACCCCTTTGTGTCAACTTGTGTGCATGTAGTCAGGCCAAAATCACCAGGGTATGTAAACTTTTGATCAGGGTAATTTTTGTAGTTTCTGTTGCCATTATGATTTAAAAAGAGTAAACACAGTTGATTGATAATAAATGGCTTCATCCAAACACTAACCATGAGTGAAAGAAATGTTTTTGTGTTATCATTCATATTCTCTGAAAAATGGCCAAGAAATCATACATTCTGCCAGGGTATGTAAACTTAAGAGCACAATTGTGTATTGAGTCACAAAAGACGATCAGAATGTAGAGTTCCGCAAACTTATTACAAAGTAAGTCAACCTACAGCTTGAGGCAGAAACACTAAAAGTGTGAATGTCATTGAGAAATAGGGGAGCACTTATAAATGAAATGCTCTATTGATGTAATTTCTGTGTGGGGGTTTGTAGAATCCATGGGAAAGCAAGGAGAGAATTGTTGTGCGGGGGTGTGGACTCTGAAAGGAGAAATTGATGTGCAGGGGTGGAGTCTTTCAGAAATGAAAATGTGAAAACTTCTCTGCAGGGGTGGGAACAAGGTAACAAGGTAAGAACAGTTGTGCATAGATAGGAATGACTAAATAAACTCCTGTGCATGTGTGGGGACTCTGAGGGATGGCAAAGCGAAAACTGCTGTGCAGGGGTGGGGACTCAGGGATAGCAAAAAGAAAACTGATGAGCATGGGTGGGAGTCTTAGAGGTGGTATGGTAAGAATTGTTGTCCATAGGTGGGGACTCTAAGGGATGGCAAAGAGAGAACTGCTGCACAGGGGTGGGAATCCAGTGTAAAATGATGCCATATCTAATCAGCTTTGACCAGAACAAATATACTGAATCACCCCGGAAGAAGGTACAATTATGGAAAATCTGCATGGGTAAGATTCACAGCAGATTTGATGAATCCTGTCTGAAATTTGCAAAACCCAAACTTAGCAGCAAACCCCATTAAAATCTATGGGGGACAAATCCCACTGTTAGCTTCTGGCCATTTTCAAGGCTAATAAGCTAACTTTTGACATCTATTAAATGTAGGGTTGTCCCGACACCACTTTTTTAAGACCGAGTACAAGTACTCACCGATACTTTTTTTTACAATTTTTTTTATATTTTTGTCTGTGTGTTTTTATTTAAAAATGTTTACACCACAATGTGTTTTATTATTTATTGCAATACTTTTTTTTTTATCGGCCCTGTTGGGGGGCTTTGGTGAGATATCAGGGGTCTTAACAGACCCTTGATATCTCCCCCTTGAGACAGAGAAAGAGACAGAGGATAGAGATTCCCCAGTTCCTTTCTCTGTAGCCTCAGCTGCACTGAAAATGAATGGAGAGGAGACAGCGGCTCCTCTCCATTCATAAACTGAGACATCGTAATCACAGGAGGTTACAATGCTTCAGTTATGTGAATGGACATAGTCAGTGATCACTGACTCTGTTCATACAGAAAAGGAAGGAGGAGGACATGGAGAGGGACATGGAGGAATATTGGAGGGAGACACGGAGGAATATTGGAGGGGGACACGGAGGAAGAACGGAGGGGGACACGGTGGAAGAACGGAGAGAGACATGGAGGAAGAACAGAAGGGGGACACGAAGGAAGAACGGAGGGGGGGGGAACGGAGGAAGAACGGAGGGGGACACGGAGGAAGAACAGAGGGGGACACGGAGGAAGAACGGAGGGTGACACGGAGGAAGAACGGAGGGTGACACGGAGGAAGAACGGAGGGTGACATGGAGGAAGAACGGAGGGGGACACGGAGGAAGAACGGAGGGGGACACGTGGAAAAACGGAGGGGGACTGCAGCAGAACAGAGGGGGACACGGAGGAAGAACAGAGGATGACAGCAGAACGGAGGGAGAACGGAGGGTGACATATAGGGGGACTAAAGGAGAATGCGGGGACAGTCAGCGGTGATCTTGTGTGGGGGAGTTACAGGCACCAATCACCGCTGTATAGATTTCACTAAAGCAGCTGAAAGTCGCGGGGGGAGAAGCTTGTAACTCCCCCACGCACCGATCACCGCTGAATGTCCAGATATCGGATGAAGCATCAGGAGCATTTGCCCGAGTACAAATTTACCAGGCAGTTTAATAAAAATCATATCTCCATTCCTCCTATTGAACAGTGCCTTTTTGGATCTGTAGTGTAACCAATATAGTGTAGCTATTATATGGTTGCTGTCTCAAACTACAACTCCCAGAATTCTCAGTGCCCTGCATAGAAGTCTTTGGGTTTGCTTGGCTTCAGTACAACCCCATCACCCCCCCCCCCCACCCCCGGTCGGAAGATGATGGTGCAGAAGAACATCAAGGAGAGAAGGATAAAGTATCTTTATCTCCATATTGTTGTAAAAAAAATGGAGTACACAAAAACACTTCAAACCCACAACCCTACATTAGAGCAGAAGTAGGGTGCTACTACCCAATATGATCAGTAGATTGTTTAGAGCAACCTTGGTGCGGAGAGGCAGCCGCACAGCTGCAGTAGCAAAAATATACAGTATATATATATATATATATATATATATATATATATATACTGTGTCGTTTTTCTACGCGTTTACATCTGCTGTCTTTTATGGATAATCAATACATTTTGAAGATTTTAAAGAGCAAGCAAGGAGTTGCAGACCATCATGATTACAACCCTACATTTCCTGAATCCTCTTCTATCCCAGTATTCCCAGCAGTGGCGGTGCATCCATTAGGGGCACTCGGGCGCCACCCCCTCTCTCCAGCCACCCCGTCTGTGTACTATGGATAGATATCCATGGCCGCTGTAGCCACCCCCTATATAGACGTCTGGCCCCTTTTCCGCATCGGGTGCCTGAATATCAGCAGGGGGTGTTTTTGAAGCACCTAGGCTCTAATAGCCTTCAAAAAAGGTGCACTGAGCTCACACAATGGCTGCATATTATGGGCACAAAGACTGCAATTGATGGGCACGGTTGGCTGCATTTGCGGGGCACAGTGGCTGCATATAATGGGCGCAGAGGCTACAATTGATGGGGCACAGTTGGCTGCATTTGATGAAAAATATGATAATATGATAGGAACAGTGGCTGCATATTATGGGCACAGTTGGCTGCATATTATGGGCACAGTTGGCAGCATATTATGATATTATGGGCACAGGGGGCCAGATTCATAAAGATTTACGACGGGCGTATCAGTAGACACGCCGTCGTAAGTCCGAATCCGTGCCATCGCAACTTTAAGGCCTCGTACACACGGACGGACTGTCCGCTGAAAACCGTCCGCCGGACCGTTTTCAGCGGACATGTCCGCTCGGAGATTTCTGTCTGATGGTTGTACACGCCATCAGACAGAAATCCGCGTGGACACGATACGCGGTGACGTGGCCGCGACGATGACGCAGCGACGTGCGCGGCCCTGGAAGGTCAATGCTTCTACGCATGTGTCGAATCACTTCGACGCAAGCGAGGGCTTTCGGCCGAGCGGACATGTACGGTGAGTCTGTACAGACGACCGACTATGTCCGACGGACAGGCTTCCAGCGGAAATGTTTCTTAGCATGCTAAGAAATTTTTGTCCGCTGGAAAACGGTCGGCTGGACAAATGTCCGCTGGAAACCTGTCCGATAGGCCGTACACACGACCGAACATGTCCGCTGAAACTGTTTCGCGGACCAGTTTCAGCGGACATGTTCGGTCGTGTGTACGGGGCCTTAGCGTATGCTCAAACTGAGATACGCTTAAATGTTGCTAAGATACGGCCGGCGTAAGTCTCCTACGTCGTTGTATCTTAACTGCCTATTTACGCTGGCCACTAGGGGCGTGTACGCTGATTTACGCCTAGAATATGTAAATCAGCAAGATACGCCTATTCACTAACGTACGCTTGCCCGTCGCAGTAAAGATACGCCGTTTACGTAATGCGTTTTCAGGCGTAAAGATAAACCACCAAAAACATGGCGCAGCCAATGTTAAGTATGAACGTCGGAACCGCGTAATTTTTTTTTACATTTTACGTCGTTTGCGTAAGTCGTCCGTGAATAGGGCTGGGCGTAGGTTACGTTCACGTCGAAAGCATTGACTATTTGCGACGTGATTTGGAGCATGCGCACTGGGATACGTTCACGGACGACGCATGCGCCGTTCGTTAGAAACGTCATTTACGTGGGGTCACACTTAATTTGCATAAAACACGCCCACAGCTTCAACATTTGAATTAGGCGGGTTTACGCCGGCCCTAATAGGCTACGCCGCCGTAACTTCGGCCGCAAAATCTTTCTGAATACTATACGCGCCTCTTAAAGTTACAGCGGCGTAGTGTATAGGAGATACGCTACGCCCGCATTAAGGTATCTGAATCTAGCCCAGAGTCTGCATATGATGGGCACAGTGGCTGCATATGATGGGGCACAGTTTGCTGCATTTGATGAGCACAAAGGCTGCATATTATCTGCACAGTTGGCTGCATATTATGGGCACAGAATCTGCATATAATGGGCACAGTGGCTGCATATGATGGGGCACAGTTGGCTGCATTTGATTAGCACAGACGCTGCATATTATGAGCACAGTTGGCTGCATATGATAAGCACAGAGTCTGCATATGATGGGCACAGAGTCTACATATGATGGGCACAGAGTCTGCATATAATGGGCACAGTGGCTGCATATTATGGGCATAGTGGCTGCATATGATGGGGCACAGTTGTCTGCATTGGATGAGCACAGGCGCTGCAAATTATGTTTGGCTGCATATGGCTGCATATGATAGGCACAGATTCTGCATATGATGGTCACAGAGTCTACATATGATGGGCACAGTGTGTGCATATGATGGGCACAGTGTGTGCATATGATGGGCACAGTGTCCATCATATGATGCATATGATGGGCACAGTGGCTGCATATAATGGGCACAGTGGCTGCATATGATGGGGCACAGTTGGCTGCATTTGATGAATACAGAGGCTGCATATTATAAACACAGTTGGCTACATATTATGTGCATAGAGTCTGCATATGATGGGCACAGTGGCTGCATATGATGGGGCACAGTTGGCTGCATTTTATGAGCACAGATGCTGCAATTGTATGGGCACAGTTGGCTGCATATGATGGGCACAGAGTCTGCATATGATGGGCACAGAGTCTACATATGATGGGCACAGAGTCTGCATATTATGGGCACAGAGTCTGCACATGATGGCCACAGTGGCTGCATATGATGGGGCACAGTTGGCTGCATTTAATGAGCACAGAGGCTGCATATTGTGGGCACAGTTGGCTGCATATGATGGACACAGAGTCGGCATATGATGGGCACAGAGTCTGCATATGAAGGGCACAGAGTCTGCATATGAAGGGCACAATGGCTGCATTATATGGGCACAGTTGGTTGCATATTATGGGCACAGTTGGCTGCATATTATGGGCACAGTTGGCTGCATTAGATGGGCACAGGTGGCTGCATATGATGGGCACAGTTGGCTGCATATTATGGGCACAGGTGGCTGCATATGATGGGCACAGGTGGCTGCATTTGCTGGGCACAGAGTCTGCATATGATGGGCACAGTGGCTGCAATTGATGGGACAGTGAGGCTGCAATTGATGTTTTTGTTTCAGCATTTTTCAGATTTTTTTCAGTTCGTTTGCACCCCCCTAAAAATTATAAGAGTACATATATTATAAAAAGTACATATATAGTACAAAATATTTAAAACATAAACTTCAGGCATTTGATAGTAATTAGCTAACATCAGGACAGATCTCTGCAGTGTGACCCTTTTTTTAATGTATTTGATGCCAACGGCACCATTGAAGACATTTAGGTGCCACATACAAGAGGAAACGCATGACTCTGCACCACAGATTTTGCTGAGAGCAGCACCTCATTGAGACAAGTTGGCAGCAAAAGGCAAAAGGCCCAGCTAAATCTGCAGCTTCTAGAGACAGTGAGGGAAGTCTCAGAAGGGGTTTTAAAGGCTTAGGATACACCATATTAAGCATGGAAGAGGGTTTGGGGCCACACTGAGGGGGTTAAGTAAAGGCTTTCTGCGGGAGTGGACGAAAAAAATGACCCAAATCCCCCCATGGCCTGCATTTTACAACACGTTTGGCAAAATTGCTGGCATGGCAGCTGCTCCCATTGCAACTCATGGAATCAGCCCCCTTTTGCAAGTTTATGGCCTGTGTAAGACCATAGTGGTGGGCACCAAGCTACCATTATTTTGCCCATAAGGCCATCTCTGCTTGCCACCATCCCAGAGGGAGTGCAAAATGCAGCACTTTGAGGAGGAGCTGAGTAAGAATCTCTTTGTTGTGTTTCCTGATGGTGGTAGGATCTCTCTGATGACCAATGTGCCTCCAATCCACTGATCCCTGAAAGGAGGAATATGTGTAGTGACAGCTGCCTCAAAACAGCTTTTAAGAGTTTTTTTAAACCACAGTGGCCACTCACAGGCAGCTCGTGAACCACATGTTTGCCAACAACATCGGATTTAGGGCTGATGCAGGACACTCTCAAAAGTGCGGAAACCTTTGGACTATTGGGTGTCAAGGCTTAACCACTGGCTGGAGGTTGCATAGGGAGTGCTGGAGCTTATGACTTGCAAAGCAGCCAGTGTGCTGTCTGGGAGAGCCCATCTGGAGTTGCAAAAAAAGTACTACATTATAACCACCCCAATATGCCCCACTTTTTCCAAGCTCTTTGCGCTGCCATATAATCTAGTAAAATTTCCCAGGCCTCGGTTGCCCCAGTGTGGCAGATTACCATCCACAATTTTTTTATTGTTTTTTTTATTTAAGTTTTTTTTTTCATATGTATTTTTTTTTTGGGTGTCAAGGATGTATCACTGGTTAGAAGAGGCCCGGTATGTGATTGAGCAACTAGCCTGCCCTACTCCACATGTCTTGTTAGAGGGGGGCCTTAAGAACAGCTGGGGGATTTTATGACTGAGAGGCTAACTTTGGATCAGTCATTTTTGTTTAACCACGGGGGTTAAACTTCCCTACGGTCAGAATACAGAGATCAACGATGCAGCCTATTGCCTGCAGCTCTGTTTGAGCTAAAGAATACCAACAGGGTGGTTGAACAGAAGTTGGTCAGTAGATGGACTTCTGTTTAACCATAGTGGCCACACATGGATCGAAATTCAGCAGGTGCCTGCTAAACTGCTCAAACTTTGATCCATGTATGGCTAGTCCTAAGAAAAGACCACCATTCCCCATTTTTGTTTATCAGTTGTTCCTGCCAACTAGGGATGAGCTTCGTATTCGAGTCGAACATCGTATGTTCGATCGTTCGTCGAAATACGAACAAAACGGGTGATTCTTGCCAAATTCAAGTTACGTTTCACAGACCATAATTCACTGCGGCATCGCTGGCTGATGATTGGCCAAGCATGCACTATGACCCGCATGCTTGGCCAATCACAGCTTGCAAAAAACGGAGAGCCATAATTGGCCAAAGCCAGGGTGGCTTTGGCCAATTATGACTCAGGGGGTTTAGTACAAGCCCCACACTATAAAAGGCCGCCTGCAGGTCGGCCTTGTGTAGTGTGTTGCTGTGGTTAAGAGAGGACAGATAGAGTGTCATTTTTTGCAGGTAGATAGAGCAGGCAGGCAGGCAGGCAGGCTAATCAGTTAATTTTACAGTGTGTAGAGGATATATATACATCCCAGGTGTTGTACATTTTATACACTGTATAGTTTAGCTAGATCAGTTCTTCCTAATTTACTGGCAGGCAGGTGATTGTACTAGCTGCAGTATTCTTACATGGTTTATTGCCTGTGTCCTCTGTAGTTTGCACCTAAAGCTACTTGGTGTGTACTGGCCGTGTGCTCTGTAGTTTGCACCTAAAGCTACTTGGTGTGTACTGGCCGTGTGCTCTGTAGTTTGCGCCTAAAGATTCAGGAGCAGTGATTTTAATGATGCTTAAATTTTTTTTTTTAATTCCTTTAAATATTGTACACTGCTGGGTGTCTATAATATGCCTGTGAAAACATCTTTGAGAACCCGGGTCTTGCCCGAGGGAACATGTATCAATGGAATTTTTTTTTAAATGGTCGTTTTTTCAGGAATGGCTGTTTTTAAAACTTTTTTTCCATTGATACATGTTCCCTGGGGCAAGACTCGGGTTCTCAAAGACGTTTTACGACAATAACTTGCATATTAGGCCGAGTACTCACGGCAGGACATGTCCGATGAAAACGGTCTGCAGACCGTTTCCATCGGACATGTCTGGCCGGGGACTGCCCGGGGACTTCTGTTCGATGGCTATACACACCATCGAACAGAAGCCCGCACGTAAACATTACGCGGGGCGTGTCCGCGGTGTCGCCGCGTCGATGACGCGGTGTCGCCGCGACAATGACGCGGCGACGTGGGCGGGCCGCCTTAAAAATGCTTCCACGCATGCGTCGAAGTCATTCGACGCATGCGAGGGATGCGGGCGGCAGGACATGTACGGTAGGTCTGTACAGACGACCGTACATGTCCGGGCGGACAGGTTTCCAGCGGACTGTTTTAAAACAAGTCCGGGAAACAGTTGTCCGCTGGAAACCTGTCTGATCCGTCCCAAAATGGTCCGCTCGGGCCAACACACGGCCAAACATGTCTGCTGAAACTGGTCTGCGGACCAGTTTCAGCAGACATGTTTGGTCGTGAGTACGGGGCCTTAGGCTTTAAAATTATCACTTTTGAATTCGAACGTTCGAGTCCCATAGACGTCAATGGGGTTCTAAATGTTTGTGCGAACGTTCGGTCCGTTCGAAGGTTCTGGTGTAAACCGAATGGGGGGGGGAGGTGTTCGGCTCATCCCTACTGCCAACATGTCCACCTCCTGGCACCATTCCTTCTTCTTCTACTGCTCCTTCTCTTCTGTGCCAAAAAATCTATTGATTGCCTCAAATTAAAAAAGAGCTAAAGCTCTATTTTTTGGGATGATTTATATGCCTTCCATATCAATCTTTTGCCTTGTTTTTTTACATAGTTTTTATTACATAATATTTACATAGTAGGTGAGGTTGAAAAAAGTCCATCAAGTCCAACCTATGTGTGTGATTATATGTCAGTATTATATTGTATATCCCTGTATGTTGCGGTCGTTCAGGTGCTTATCTAATAGTTTTTTGATACTATTGATGCCCCCCGCTGAAACCACCGCCTGTGGAAGGAAATTCCACATCCTAGCTGCTCTTACAGTAAAGAACTCGCTTTGCAGTTTAGGGTTAAACCTCTTTTCTTCTATTTTTAATGAGTGGCCACATGTCTTATTAAACTTCTTTTTGCAAAAAAGTTTTATCCCTATTGTGGGGTCACCAGTAAAGTATTTGTAAATTGAAATCATATCCCCTCTCAAGCGTTTCTTCTCCAGAGAGAATAAGTCCAGTGCTCACAACCTATCTTCATAACTAATATCCTCCAGACCCTTTATTACCTTTGCTGCCCTTCTCTGTACTCGCTCCATTTCCAGCACATCCTTCCTGAGGCCTGGTGCCCATAACTGGTCAGCATACTCCAGGTGCAGCTGGAGCAGAGTCTTGTAGAACGGGAGAATTATCGTTTTATCCTCGGAGTTAATCCCCTTTTTAGTGCATGCCAATATTCTGTTTGCTTTGTTAGGCTCAGCAATGGCATGCAATGCCGGGCTGCTGCTATCATCTATTAGGACCCCCGTGTCCTTTTCCATTCCTAGATTCCCCCAGAGGTTCACCCCCTAGTGAGTAGATTGCATTCATATTTTTGCCACCCAACTGCATTATTTTACATTTTTCTACATTAAGTCTCATTTGCCCACCCCATTAATTTGTTAAGATCTTCTTGCAAGGTTTCCACATCCTGCGGAGAAGTTATTGCCCAGGTTAGCGTTGTCCGCAAATACAGAGATTGAACTGTTTACCCCATCCTCCAGGTCGTTTATGAACAAATTAAACAGGATTGGTCTCAGCACAAAACCCTGGGGGACCCCAATTTCCACCCCTGACCATTCCGAGTATTACCCAATTATCAGCACCCTTTGAACTTGCCCTTGTAGCCAGTTTTCAATCCATGTACTCACCCTATGGTCCATGCCAACAGACCTTACTTTGTACATTAAACGTTTATGGGGAACTGTGTCAAATGCTTTTGCAAAATCCAGATACAGGGGGTCCCCGACTTATGAACAAGTTAGAGACTTTAGGTTTGTTCTTAAGTCGAAAATGTTCGTAAGTTGGAAACCGCATGAGCAAAACGGCAATTACGTAATTTTCCAATGTTCCGTCGAATGGCCGCGCATGCACAGAACCATACTGATTACTGCTAATGATACTGTTTTCATTACTAAAATCTTGTATATAGTCCCTTATCAACCCCTCCAAGAGCTTGCATAATATTGATGTTAGGCTAACTGGTCTGTAATTCCCAGGGATGTATTTTGGCCCTTTTTTAAATATTGGTGCTACATTGGCTTTTCTCCAATCAGCTGGTACCATTCCAGTCAGTAGACTGTCAGTAAAAATTAGGAACGTTGGTCTGGCAATTACTTGACTGAGTTCCCTAAGTACCCGGTGATTTACTAATGTTACGTTTCCCAAGTCTATTTCGAATTAGCCATGAGGGTGCTTCCTGTGATGTGTAATGAGGACAAACACTGCAGTTTTGGTTACTGAAGCCCTCCGATTCCCTTGTGAAGACTGAAGAGAATAATAAATCCAATACCTTTGCCATCTCCCCATCCTTTGTAAACAGATGTCCTTCCTTATTCTTTATGGGGCCAATATGGTCTGCCCTACCTTTTAACTGTTTATATACTTTTTTTTGTTCCCCTCTGCTATGTATCTTTCGTGTTCTATCTTAGCTGCCCTAATTGCATCCTACATATCTTGTTGCATTCTTTGTAAAGTCTGAATGCTGATGATGGTCCCTCAGCCTTGAATTTTGTGAAGGCCTTCTCCTTTGCTTTTATTTTTATTTTTCTACATTGGAGTTAAGCCATCCATAAATAGTTTGCTCTTTTAAATTTATTTCCCAATGGGATGCACTGGCTAATGCCCTTATTTAATATGCTCTTAAAGCAAACCCACCTCTCCTCCGTGTTGTTTCTAAGATTTTATCCCAATTTATATATTCTAGCAAGGTTCGTAGTTTAGGGAAGTTGACTCTTTTGAAATTCAGTGTCCTTGTGTTCCCCTTGTGTTTCCCATTTGCGTGATTTATACTGAAACCAATTGACCTGTGACCTGTTTCCTAAATTGCCCCGTATTTCCACATCTATGATCAGGTCTGTATTTTTGGTAATCAGTAGATCTAGTAATGCCTTGTTTCCAGTTGGTGTATCTACCATATGACCCATAAAATTGTCTTGCAAAACATTTAGAAACTGGCAAGCCTTAGATGAATGTGTGGTTCCCTCCGCCCAGTCTATGTCTGGATAATTAAAACCCCCCATTATGATAACACTTTCCATCCTTGCTGCTAATCCAAATTGTGATAGGAGGTCCGTCTTCCTCTCCTGCCTTAGGTTAGGGAGCCTATAGCATACTCCCAGTATTATTTTCCCCTTAGCTTCATCCCTTTGGAGCTCTACCCATAAGGATTCCACCTCCTCTCTAGCTCCCTTATTGATGTAATCTCTCACATTAACTTGTACATTATTCGTGATATATAGGCATACCCCTCCCCCTTTTTTAACCACTCTATTCCTGCAATAA
This sequence comes from Rana temporaria, assembly GCF_905171775.1. Taxonomy (NCBI): domain Eukaryota; kingdom Metazoa; phylum Chordata; class Amphibia; order Anura; family Ranidae; genus Rana; species Rana temporaria. The sequence goes on along the minus strand of NC_053497.1, from coordinate 146,348,958 downwards.
AGGGAATACCCTTGAATGTTTGCCAGCCAATCATGAGAGCTGTTTAACCAGGTCTCTAAAATTCCCACAAAATCTAAATCCCCCTCGATCAACAGTATTTCTAGTTCACCCATCTTGTTTGCCAGGCTCCTGGCATTGGTAAACATGCCACGTAGTTTAGACCGGTCGCATACTGTCCTCTTATTGGGTGTTCCGAGATTGCAAATAGTCAACCTACCACTAATACCCCCAATACTACCCTCTGGAATATGTTTATTGCTGACTGTCTCTACCTCTGGACCCTCCCCCCGTTGCCTAGTTTAAAAACTCCTCTAACTTTTCGGCCATCTTCACTCCCAGCAGATCTGCACCCTCCTCATTTAGGTGACTAACTGAGAAGTCGGCCCAGTTCTCCAGGAACCCAAACCCCTCCTTACTACACCAGCTCCTCAACCCTTGTTTACTTCCCTAATCTCACTCTGCCTTTCTGGTGTGGCTCAAGGTGCCAGTAGTATTCCTGAGAATACTACCTTGGAGGTCCTTTTCCTCAATTTTGTTTCTAAGTACCTAAAAATGTTCTTTAGGACACTCCATCTGCCTCTGACAATGTTATTGATGCCAACTTGCAGCATGACAGCTGGGTCTTCCCCAGCCCCTCCCAGTAATCTGTCCACCAGATCCATGATGTGCCAAACCCGAGCACCCGTTAGACAGTAGAGCTGCACGATTAATCGTAAGAAAATCGCGATCTCGATTCACCCCCCCCCCCCGCGCGATCTCCAGGCTGGACGACCCACGATTTTCGGGTGTGGCCATAGGAAAGTCACTGGCCTAGCTCCAGAGCGGCGGCCATCTTGATACACCTGGCGGCGGCTGTCTCGTCAGGAAGTGACTTTTCGTCACCGCCATCTTGCTCCACCCCACGCTCCTGCACAGTAATGTTAGTGAGAAGGGGGCAATCGGACATTTTGTTACACCCAACAGAGTTTTAAATTTCACAGTTATTTTCAACACAAAACTGAGCTTATGTGCTTAAATACAGTATATGAAAAATCTGACTGATTGTTTACATGTTAAATTTTAAAAGCAGCAGCAAACCTTACATGCTTGCTAATGTGACAGAACACCTCTGATTTTCACATTTCACATTTAGTTAAATGTGAAAATCAGAGCTGTTCTTTCACATTAGCAAGCATGTAAGGTCAGCAGGTTTACTGCGGCTTTTAAAATTTAACATGTAAACAGTTCGTCAGATTTACATATACTGTATTTAAGCACATAAGCTCCGTTTTGTGTTGAAAGTAACTTTAAATAAATACATTTTTGAGAATCGTGATCTTCATTTCCATGCAAAAGAATCGCGATTCTCATTTTTCCCAGAATCGTGGGAAAGTTTGGTGCTTGTTCTCATTGCCTTGTATCTATACATTTAGGTGTTTGTTGCCTTGTAGTGTTTGTTGCCTTGAAAATGTGGTGCTAGTGGCCAAGAACTGAGGTCAATCAAAGAAGCTGTCTGGTGTTTACCAGTGATGATGGACTTTGCTGCAGAACGGCTCCCAGGTTACAGCCCTCGGATACACTCAGATAGGCATCTTTTCTCAGTGCTTAAAAAATGTAATTGCTGACAAATAAAAACCTGCTCTGTGATTACATATTTTGGACTGCCTTGTGTGTAAGCCTTTTACCACTTCTGCTCACCAAACTGTCCTGGTGCTGGTTATTTTTTTTCCTTTAGTGTTTGAGAGATGATACACTTGAATTTCTAGGATGTGTGGGTGTGCAGATCTATGTGAATATAATCATGCAAATAGAAGTTCCGCCTCCCTGCCAGGCTCCCACCACCCAAAACTTAAGCTGTACATAAAACTCTAACAATATAGATTTCACAAGAAATTCGATAAAAAATAACCTTGATTATGGCTTTCAGGAGGTGCAGGTGCCCTTATCGCTTTTCACTGCTGCCTACTGCCCACTTGAAACCCTGTATGAATGTGCTCCTGCAATGGGCTGTGATGCATTCTCCCAGGATTTCAAGTGCCCAACCATACAAGGAGGCAGCAGTAAGGCATGTAGATGTCACCTGCTCTTCCCGGAACATGGGACCAAAGTGAATATTTTTTATCTCTTTATGCTAAATCTTTTATTTATTTTTTAGTTTTTATTTACTGCTCATTTTGTTTGGGTCGCGGGGGTCTGGCATGGAAGCAGACATGGTATTATTACTTGGGCAACCTTTTTTCATTTTGGCTAGCTTTTATGCAAATAACAGCTGGTGATACTGATATAAAGGTCCTTGTTTGGACACATTGTGCTATAGGGTGACAACACGGTCTACAACAATCTATTGCCTGTAAATGACTATGTCACATTCTCTCCCAAAAGAAACTGTAACCTGCTGTACTGATGCACATTGCCCAGGCATATGCCACTGTGAAAAAAACAATTGCAGCCAACAACAATAATTAAGAAATATGTCCTGTGAAAAACACATTCAGCCTGTTGTCACTGTAGTGCATATCAGCTGTAAGGAGGCTACAAGACTTAAGATGTAAAAAAAAAGAGAAAAAAATCTTCTCTTTCCCCCATGGCAAATATCTAAGAAACACAATATTTTTCTACCTACATAACATTTAGTAAGGGTTTACATTTTCTTTAACAGGCCTGTAAGTTCCTACAAGCTCTACACAGATTTCTCCTTATGGACTTTGCCAGCTATACCCTCTGTGCCTCCCTAACACAGCTAATGCACGTTTTCAGTATGGCTGCCCTTATTGGCTCCTTTAAGCCAGCTGACCTAAGTTCAAAGACTAGGCAGTACATTATGGTTACGAAGAATTTGGTCTAGTGAACACACACAGGATTTTCCTTAAACCCATGGCAGTGGCAAACCTGAATCTCATAGCTCTGATATACTGCTGTGAAGTCATGCAGAATGGTGCTCCTATGCCACCAGTATGTGCTGGACTGATTTAGTGCCTAAGGCCTTCTGAGCAGCCTGACAATGCTAAATGTTCACTATTTGCCAAAGGGAATATCTCTATAAAGATCCAGGTCTCTCCTAGGCCTATACTCATTTATTTCAACAGCAGAATCAGGGTGAAAAAAATAAGCCAGGGAAGGTCAGATTATCTTGGACAAATAAAATATTTTTGGTACAGTAATCCTTTATTTGAAAGATCTGATTGGGTACATGGGCAATCCCTTCACCCAAGCACATCGGGCCTGCAAATCATTGACTGAAGTGAATGCAGTGATAAATACTGTAGTAAGTGTACGTATTGTCCATAGTTAGCAGTTATTTAATATTTTTATATATTTTTTTTTTAGCAGTTATGTTCCTTCTTTTCATTTTTCCATCAGCTAGCTTGAAAAGTGGTCTGTGTAACCTGGCTGGTTGTAATAGGTGATACAGACATAACCATTGTTTTATAATAACACAGAATACTAAGCATCTTATATTGGAATGGAAAACATTTTCCTGTGTGATGAAGGCCAATGCCAGTCAACAACACTGCTATTTAAGGTATTCCCTTCAAAATGTTCCAGATCTACCCAACTGATGTTGCCATTACAAAGCAAAATGATGAATTTCCTCTCCACATATAGATTCTCCATATTGTAATACTGGAGCATGAATGGGGAGGAGATCTACAGCCTTACTCAAAAATTGTTCTTATTCCTAAAGTATGACGTATAGAGTGTAGAAGAGTTAAAAACATTGTCTTATTTTTCATTTTCAATGTTTTTTATTGAGTTCTTTTAAACATGTTACAACAATTCAATGTATGGCATAGATCCTGGACATATGTTAATGCATTAATGACAAGTAATAAAGTATCAAGTTATACATCACATGTTGACCAAGGTACATTCTGAGAAAGATGCATACCCAAACTCCATCATATGAAGCATGAAATATCATAAACCCAGAGTAGTAAAAAAGACAACGAATACCATGTGCATCATCTCCATCAGTGACATGGGAATACCTTAAGTATTGGCCACCCTGATAGCTGACTCTGCCCCGAATGGATAGATTTACCCCCCATTTGTCTTTATAACACCTCATTCCAAAATTGTATAGTTTTAACTGAAACATAAGGTAAGAAGACATCTTCCAATGGAGAAATGTTCCCTCTCCAAGAGAGAATTTTCTCTTACTTTGGAGAGACTTCCTCCTATCTCCTGTTTCGCAGGAAATGATGAAATCTCCCCCCAAAAGAACACAGACAGTAGAAAAGCCCTAACAATGAATAACTATTCTCTATGGCATGGCAAATTGATCTCCTATCTACACTGAGCACTAATGTTAGGGGAAATCACAATTTGTCATGTTTACATTTATTTTCTGATATTATTAACCATTTCATTTTAAGACTAGTATTAAAAAAGTTGTACAGAGCAAGAATGTGTAAAAAAGGAGCTGCCATTGATGTCAAATATACTAGATATGCCATATTATTTATATATATATATATATATATATATATATATATATATATATATATATATATATATATATATATATATTAATGTACCGCAAACTATACCTGTAAATTGTGATTGATTGTTATAGTACACTCATGAGTTAGCATTTAAGAGTAGGAACTCTTTATTGATTAATTAAGGCCAATAGTCCCCTGCACAGATTTTTCACCACAGAAATATAGAGAGTCCTCTTGCTTACCCAATACTACTTTGTGTAGTTTGCATGTTAAAGGGCAAAGAATAAAGATGGCTATACACATTGCAATCCGGTTGAACATCCTCCTTTACATCTGCCATCTGGTTGGACAAAAGTTAAATTAATTGTTTAGGTATGCCTTTAGTTTTTCGTACACCTAAATCCGATTGTAAAGCTGACCATACATGCACTTTGCGCAGAGCTTTACAATTATACAAGTTTCTTTAGATCTACTATGCACAAGTACATAGTGCAAGTGCCTACTGGAATGGATACAGGGTAGATGAATCAGAGACCTATATAGTGATATGTTTCCACTCTGGCTGGAAGAAATAGACCTGTTGCTAATGTATTAATATGAAAAAGATCATAATGTATTTTTTTTTTTTAAACTAGCAACCTGAATTACATCGTTTTGGCAAGTCTAAAGGCGATTGTATAGAGAATGTACAGTAAAGCCTCGTACACGCGCTTGGTATACTCGACAAGAAAGCTCTGCCAGCAGTTTTCTTGCTGGTTCTTGCCGAGTAAACCGAGCGTGTGTACGAGGCTTAAGATTTGAATGGGTATTCAATAAAGCATAGCAATGGCAATTAGGATTCATCTTTCGGTTACAGGACTTAAACTGTACTGTGACTGCTCTAGGTCACTGCACTTTGCAGCTCAGTATTACGCTGATTAACCATGCCCAACAATTAACTACCTTTTTCATTAGTTACACATTGACATCAATACCAGGTTTTACAAAATGATGATACCTATTACAATCTGCTAGAAGCAACAGAAGTCACAAAATAGTATACAAGTTTTTTGTCCCAGAGTCGCTTCAGGAAGTTAGAAGAAATCTCAGCAGATGATGGGAATTCCCATCTTAAACAGTGGTCACCAGAACAGGAGTCCCATTCGAAAGGTATACCCTCAGCTTTTTGCCAAGGTAGCTAAAAGGAATATCTGTTGCCGTTAGGAGCCATTTAAAGCCCATTTCACCCTTAAAAAAAAAAGTGAAACAACAGAAAATAAAAAAATACTTTAATTTCACTTTCCCCATTGAAGGTAGAAGAAATCTCAGCAGATGAGGGGGAATTCCCATCTTAAGCAGTTGTCACCAGAATAGGAGTCCACATTGAAAGGTATACCCTCATCTTTTTCCCAGGATAGCTGAAAGCGATATCTGTTGCCCTTAGGAGCCATTTAAAGACCATTTTACCCTCAAAAAAACAAAACAACAAAAAAGAAAAAAACACTTTAATTTCACCTTCCCCATTGACTCCGATGTATTTTGCCAAAATGGCAGAAGTTTGCTGAAATCTCTTAGTTTTTGCCCAAATTTTGAGAAGATGGAACCTATACCTACTAGGAACCAGGTATATAGTATACTTATTTTTTAGGAGAATTTGTGTTGTCTAGTTGTCTATAACATTTAGGTTTTAGGGAGCATGAGCAATATTGCTCTCAGACACCTTAATAAATGAGGCTTACTTTTAAACCAAAATGGTTGGGAGGGCAATCTGGTTGCATTGCAGTGAAAAGTACCATCTTTTTATATAGCTTCATTATGGGGTTGTTGTTGCTAGCTTTAGTGTATTCTGATTAAAGTCAGAGTGTCTAGTGCATTGAAAGCACCGTGATGTCGTATTAGTGTATGATAATGTAGAGGGTATTATCAGCACAGGAGATTCATAACCAATAGCTTGCGTTTGAGTTTTTTATTTGCATACTATGACAAATCCATTACTACATATGAGTGTGTTCACGTGAATCACTCTGACGTGTTTATAACAGTGTCTTCTGTAGTTTTTATTAAGCAATCTCGTTGGTTATTACGCTTCTGTAAGCTATAGTGCTGACAGCATTGGCTGTCTAGAACATGTTAGAGCAAAATCAGTGTTGCAGTTTATGTTCTTTGTGCTACATTATTACTTTGACTACTATAGAGGATTCAAACCATATCCCTCAAATGCATGTTAAAATGGTGCAGTGTTATACTAAAAATATAAATAAATAAATAAATAGGTGGTACGCTTTGCGCATTTACACAATTAACAGACAGACAAGTGATCGATCAAGCAGCTTGTGCAAGCCTGTGAGATATACAGTGGTGCGATGCTAGATGATAGCGGCGGTTAGGTGATGCAGACCTGTCAGGTTGTTATTGATGGTGGAACGGTGCTGGGATGATGAGGTTGTAAAATGGTGGCACAGTATATCGGTGGTGAGGTAGTAAAGGGTATATTGATCTTGAACTTTTAAAAAGGTGGAACATTGCAGAGATGGCGAGGTTGTAAAATGGTGGAGTGGTGTTTCGGTGATGAGGACTTAAAAAAGGTGCGCTTGTATATCTCGAAATTGAAGTGTTAAAACTGTGGAATAGTATAACATTGATTATGTGGTGAAATGGTTGAACCGTGCACTGTTGTGGTTAAATGGTTGATCGGCGCAGTGTTGATTATGTGGTAAAATGGTTGAATGATGCAGGGTTGATTATGTGGTAAAATGGTTGAATGGTAAAATGCTGATTAGGTGGTAAAATAGTTGAATGTTGCAGTCCTGATTATGTGGTAAAATGGTTGAACAGTAAAATGCTGATTAAGTGGTAAAATGATTGAATGTTGCAGTGCTGATTATGTGGGAAAATAGTGAAATGGTGCAGTGCTGATTATGTGGTAAAATGGTGGAATGGTGCTGCTGTGCTGATGATGGTGTAAAATGGTGGAAAGATACATAGGCAGTGTGATAAATTGGTAAAACAGTACACCGGTGTCCCAGTATTAATGGTGGAGTAGTATAACGATGATAACATAAAGTGAAATGATGCAGTGATCGATGGTGGTGACCTATGGTGTGTTTTAGTAATAGCGAGGTAATGGCGTGACGGCGTCATGCTGAGGTACTAAACTGGTGGAAGGTGCAGTGCAATCATGGTTATATGAAAGTGTGGAACAGTGATAGTGAGAGGCTCAATCAGAAAAAAAAATAAAATGAATTCTAAGTTGACATGACAAAACAGTTCAGCGATTATGATCTGGTACGTCAGTGAGATACTGCATCAAATCTGATATGAAAAAAGTTGGATGGTTTAATCGGGTGTAGTAAAGTGCTAAAATGGTGAAATGGTGAAGGACATGAAAGGTGGTAAAATAGTGGAATGCTGCAGTGACTCCATGGTAGAAAATGGTAGAATGCTTCAGGGATAACGAGGTGTTAAAATGGTGGAATGCTGCATGAGTCCTGAAGTACAAAATCAAAGGAATACAAAAATAGTGAGGCAATACCATTGTGGATCAAGGCATGTCTGTGGAGAGGATACAAATATTGGTGTGGTGTGGTAATGGCGAGAAATTATGTGCAGAAATGTTGAGAGGATATAAATGGCAGTTGTGTGCAGTGAGGTTGAATAAATGGTGGTTCTGTGCAGTGAGGTTGAATAAATGGTGGTTCTGTGCAGTGAGGTTGAATAAATGGTGGTTCTGTGCAGTGAGGTTGAGGTTGTATAAATGGCGGTTCTGTGCAGTGAGGTTGTATAAATGATGGTTCTAAAAGTTAATGAGTGGATGTAAATAGTGGTTCTGTGCAGTGAGTGTGAGGTCATATAAATGGTGGTTTTGATATATACTGAGGAGAAACAAATGTTGGTTCTGTACAGTGATGCTGAAGTCATAAGAATGGCAGTTCTGTTCAGTGATACTAAGGGGAAATAAATGACGGTTCTGAGCAGTGATGCTGAGAGGATATTAATGGTGGTTCTGACAGCATTGCTGAGGAATTAAAGTAATAAATAATAGAATTAAAAAATATAGCAATGCAGACATATTTGGGAGATAAAGATGCTGTTACAATGCAGTGAATTTCAGAGGATACAGATAATGGCTGTGAGGGGGTATGCAAGGTAGCTGTAGAGTGTTCAGTGATGCTAATTTGATACAAATGGTGGTTGGATGCAGTAATTCAGGAAGGATAAAAGTCATGGATTAGTTCAGTGATACTGTGGGGAAAAAATAATGGCTAGGTACAGTGATGTTTTGGGGCTGTTATGGGGCTGCAAATAGTGGTTGGCTGCAGTGATGTTGAGTGGAAACATGGTGGTTGGGTGCAGGGATGTTGAGTGGGTAAATGGTGGTTGGGTATAGGGAAGTTGAGCAGATAAATGATGGTTGAGTGTGAGGATGTTGAGTGAAAATAGGGGGGGGGGGGAGACTGTATGCTGGGATGTTGAGGGGATAAATGGTGGTTGAGCGCAGGGGTGTTGAGCTGATAAATGGTGGTTGGGTACAGGGATGTTGAGCAGATAAATGATGGTTGGGTGCAGGTATGTTGAGTGGATAAATGGGGGTTGGATGCTGAGTGAAAATAGGGTGGTTGGGTGCAGGGATGTTAAGTAAAAATAGGGTGGTTGGATGCAGAGATGTTGAGGGGATAAATGGTGGTTGGGTGAAGAGATGTTGAGGGGATAAATGGTGGTTGGGTGAAGAGATGTTGAGGGGATAAATGGTGGTTGGGTGAAGAGATGTTGAGGGGATACATGGTGGTTGGGTGAAGAGATGTTGAGGGGATAAATGGTGGTTGGGTGAAGAGATGTTGAGGGGATAAATGGTGGTTGAGTGCAGGGATATTGAGCGGATAAATTGGTGTTGGAGGATGGGTGAAAATAGGGTGGTTGGGTACAGGGATGGTAAGTGAAATTAGGGTGGTTGGGTGCAGGGATGTTGAAGGGATAAATAGTGGTTGGGTGCAGGGATGTTAAGCAGATAAATAGTGGTTGGGTGCAGGGATGTTAAGCAGATAAATAGTGGTTGGGTGCAGGGATGTTAAGCAGATAAATAGTGGTTGGGTGCAGGGATGTTGAGGGAATAAATGCTGTTTGGCTGCAGGAATATTGGACGGATAAATGGTGGTTGGGTGCACGGATGCTGAGTAAAAATAAGGTGTTTGGGTGCAGGGATGTTAAGTGAAATTAGGGTGGTTGGGTGCAGAGATGTTGAGGGGATAATTGGTGGTTGGGTGCAGGGATGTTGAGCAGATAAATGGTGTTTGGCTGCAGGAATATTGGATGGATAAATGGTGGTTGGGTGCAGGGATGTTGAGTAAAAATAAGGTGGTTGGGTGCAGGGATGTTGAGGGAAAATAGGATGCTTGGGCACAGAGAAGTTGAGTGGATAAATAGTGGTTTGGTGCAGGGATGTTGAGTGAATAAATGTGGTTGAGCGCAGTTATATGGAATCGATATACCGTAAATAGTGGTTCTGTTCTGTTGTATTGAGAGAAAACAAATGGTGGCTGGCTAAAGTAATGTTGAAGGAAAATAATTGCAGTGAAGTGATGATGTGGAAGTATAAATGATGGGTTTGCTTGACGGTACTAAAGAGATGAAGGCTGTGCATTGATCATGTGGAGGTATAAATGATAAGTCTGTGCGATGGTGCTAAGGAGATGAAGGCTGTGCAGTGATGTTAAAGGGGGTATAAATGGTGACTAAGAGCATGTATATTGTTGAGAATAAAATGGCGGATCTGTGCATTGATGTTAAGGAGATGAAAACATCAGCTATGTACTAATGTTGGGGGATATAAATGACAGTTGGTTGCAGTGATGTTGACATGATGTAAAGAGAAGTATGGAGCAGTGATATTGAGATAAAAAAATGGTGGAACAGCATGGCAATGGTGAGAAAGCAACATTGTGAAATGATGATGTATTATGTGACGGTACCATGGTATTGCTGGTGTAGGAGATTTTGCAATGTGTGATATTGGAGAAATATAAGGGTGATGGTGATATTTTCCCTCTGTAGTATGTGATGGTGAGGTAGTAGAAATTAATCAGTGATCATGGAATTACACAGTGCTGTAGGATTGCGTCACTGGTGATTTAGTACAGTCATTATAGTGAAAGTCCTATACTGAGCTGATGCGGTTCTAATACGCTTTGGTGTGTGAGGGATCAATATGGACTGAAATGAAACAAAATGACACGGAAAGTGACACTACTGGGCTATAGGTATGTCATACCGAGGGACATTACAAACATCAGTGACATCATTCTTCAGCGGCTGAGTGCAGTCTACATCACTGTAAAATGCTTGCTTGCGCCATATTTTGTTATGCACTGTAATGGTTGATAATGGATCACTGACCTCATGTAGAGTTAGTATGCATTAAGGCTACAGACTGAATTATATATATTTGAGGATAGAAACAAAAAAATGTGTATATATAGCTATATCTGAGATATATTTATATTTACCTATATGTAAAGAGAATATATATATATATATATATATATATATATATATATATATATATATATATATATATATAGTTACTGCTTAAACGTACATTTTTTTACCGTTATATAAATAAGCAGACAGAAAGGCTGACTTCATAAGGCCTACAGATCAAAAAGGTCATAAGCAATAATATGGAGGAATAAAAATGGTTAAAGCATAAATACCTGCTTGGCTAGACAACCTATTATTGAAATCAGTTCTAGAACTACCAATACATATCTATTTTTGCAAATGCATAGAAATGTAAACATGAATTTGATATTCAGCTATTTTGTATATTTTAACAATTTTTTGACACAGTCTAGCTTTTTTTTAATCCTGTGGAGTAATTCTAATTAAAACGTCTTATTAGCACCTAGAGCCTTTATGCTTTTCCTATGGAATGGGAAGGGAAAAATACTTTGCACACAAATTTTATTATTTTCTAAACAATGTCGATTTTTAATTGATCTTGTATGAAGCTGTATATATTAATGATTATAATATATATATATATATATATATATATATATATATATATATATATATATATATATATATATATATAGATATAGATATATATATATATATATATATATATATATAGATATATATATATATATATATATATATATATAGATATATATATATATATATATATATATAGATATATAGATAAATATTCATTGCATCTTAGGCCATACTAGCTGTTACATTTGTATGCTGACAGAGGGTGGATTGGTTTAACAAAACAAAATAAAAAAACTTTTCTTTTTTTTTTCTTTTTAGTTAGTAGTTAATACTTTTAGCCCTTTCAGCCACAGTGTTTGGCTTTTTGCACGCAGCTCCTGGTTAATCCTCTGTTCACAAATCCTCATCAGAGTTTTACGAGAAAAAAAGTTCTCATCAACCATTACAATAAGACAAATTTAATCCAGAACAATTGGTTTTAGATTGTGGCAAGACATAGAACCACAAAGCAAAATAACTAATTGACCCTTTTAAGAAAAATGACTTTAAATATCACCTTAACTACATTTGTTTTACACCCTCTATGTATCTGATATTACTACATATTTTAAAGCATTTAAAACTCTTCTCCTTTAAATAAATTTAGCTTATTCTGTGATTTAACCAGACCAGACACGATTCTTAGCGAATAAAACAAAAAACAAGCACAAACAACATAGCATAATCTAAAATCAGCACAGTACAGCATTTTTACCTTTCAAACTGCAAATCTTGAAAGAAAACACTATACTATTTTCCAGATTTGTAAATCTTTATTTGAGTTTGATCTTTTTATCTACAAAATTTACATTTTTTTTTACATTTATAGGAGCTCAGCTAAATTATTTGTTTACAGCTATATCCTTTAAGATGTATACAAAAAGGATTGTGCTCTGTTCATAGAGTTAATTGGCTTTGGGGTGGATAAATGACAGCAAGTATAGTAAGAAAAAAAAGAGTTTGAAATATCACAAAGAAAAAAAAAATGTATGGAATGGAGAAACATTGGCTAATTTATAAATATAGCTAAAATAATAGAGTCATACTATTTTATGCATACAATAATATTGAAATAAATAGCAAATGTTACCATATTTATAATAATAAATAAATATATTTTTCAGAATAAGTTGCATCCACACAGCGCTGGTCCTGAAGTTCTAGAGCTCTAGCCACAGATGTCCATACACAATTCTTGGCTGGGAACCTCTATTGGAACAAGAATTGCGTTTGGACAATCAGTAGCGAGAACCTCGTGTATCCAGCTGTGTCCGCAGTTCCTTGATCTTCCCTCACCTCCCCCTACTGAGGGGATCCCCCAGCTAGCATGGTCACCCCTTCCGTATCCCCTCCATCATAACACAGACTGGGCAGTGTACACAAACAGCATGATCCCTATACACAAGCTAATTATAGCTTACGTTCTCGTCTTTTAACCCTATGGCTACAATAAAAACACCAACACAATACTGCAGTCTATTCAAAAGCTAAATTTCTACTTGGTATTTAATAAAAGCCGATCAGCAACACTGCCTATTGACGAAAGATAAAAAAATTAAACAGTTGTAGTTAATATACATACTAAAATTAAGTCTAACATTTCTTTTTTTGTTAAATAAAGCTATGATTATATCTTTTTTTTATAAAATAAATAGTGTTTTTCCTGCTACATTGGTAGTCTTTAAGTATTGCATAAGATTACCAATGTATCTCTTTCCCGGTAGAACACATCTCTGCATTTTTGCCCCTTCTGCTTCACCTCCCCCAGATCTCTAGATCTTGATTGCAAAATGAAATATGAATGCAGCAAGAAGGAACTGAGACCTGCGGAAAACACAGCACTTCCCACCTACCCCTCCAGGGGCACTTCCTGGGACACCCTTCTTTCTCTCCAAATCTCCCCCACCTTCCTAGATTGTGTATTTAAATTAACAGAGAACATTTCAGCTGCATTTAAAAAATAAAATAAAATCTCCTGTTCACAATGGCACAACGTACAATGTAAAGAATTGAAAACACACTAAACACATAAGAGTCGCTTGCCTGCAAAACAGCAAAAAAAAAGAAACAAAAAAGAAATGGAACATGAACTGAACCCTATGAAATTATATAGCAAAATAAAAGTAAAAAAAGTATAATTTTCATCTCTGTGTTAAATATGCTAGAGAGGAGTATATTAAAAAAAATTATAAAGGGAATACAAATGAAAATAGCTCTCCTTTTTCAAGCCTTTTCACTCAGTTCAAAGCTAAGTAAGCCATTTGAGACATGGAGAAAGATTTTTATGGCAATGATCTGCTGGCCCAGGATGGATGGATGGGCAAGACACATGGACAAATGGTACAGATGTTTGGTTATTGCACCTGTTACCCTTGAGAATTTGAAGGAGAAGTGTTTCCAAAGACTGCAGTTCCACACCAGGTCCCTGGAATCAAGCAAGGGTGGCGGGATGTCTCCTTCGAAGGTCCACCCCAAGGAATCCTCAGCTGGTGGTTTTCGATCTTCGGTCTCCATGTTTGTCCGTCCACACGTTTACGGAAAAAAAAAATATGAAACGTTGATAAGAAATGGAAAATCAGAAGTGTGCTGTAGGGTAATGTGACAGTTCCGTCCCTAAGCTCTGAAGACATCACCCAGAGCTTGGCTGGATGTCTCTGATGCTTCGTTGGGTCCTTGAAGGCTTTTTTACTTCAGTCACACAACAATGAGAGTGTTGCAGAGGAGGGATAGAGAAGAATGGGGCAGGCCTTCAGTTGGTACTGAATTTGAATAACACCACAGGATGATAAATGGTCATTGTGTTTTTGGAGTAATGAATCTCTACTGTCTCCATAGCACAGAAGCAGCAGCTGCAATCTGAAGCCTGACACCTGACATCTCCCCTCCAAAACCCCCCCCCCCCCCCAAAAAAACTGGAAAATCTTAACCCAAGAACCTGCAAACACCCCCACCCCCCCTTGCTTTTTTCACCACCTCCTCAATCCCTCCCATGTCCTTTACATATAAGCCCTTGATCCTAAGCAGTGCAATTCTCTGCTGGAATTGAGAATTGCAAAACTAGTGGAGGAATTTACTAAAGGAAGGTGCTGAGATGGTTAAGCTGATGAAAAGGCTAGCTAGTTAACTGGTTGGTTGCCAGAAGGACTTACATCAGGGCCAGAGCGTAAGCCGACGCGTCAAGGCTTCGTTTTAGCAGGCGTACGCTTTAACAGCAGGTGGTGGTACCTTGTAGTAAGAAACATCAAGAATGGTCTTGCCTGATAAATATTTATTCTATTATGCAACATAGGGAGGCAGTGACAATTTTTTTTAAAGCATAGGAGTGGGTGGTAACCCATAGCAACCAATCCAAACTTGTCTTTTAGCAACTGTAAGCAGTGGTAGTAACTTACAGCAACCAGTAAGGGCTAAGCTTTCATTGTTTGGACTGTTTTTAGATGAAAGCTGCTTTAGGCAAATGCATGTTTGCCATTATTGGAACAGACACTAGAGCATCCTTTTTTAAGGAGCATACAGGCTTATTCATATTGGTTCAGGGCAACGTTCAAATGCAGGTACTCATGGCAACCCACGACAAGTCAACTTTTCCCGCACTAACATACAAAGGAGAAATCCTATTGATTGCCATGGGTTACCATCATTTACTTTCTTAAACAGTGTGTAGAATAAGCACACGAGTCTTTAAAGACAAAAAGGTTGGTGCATTTATGGCATCTGTCTCTCTCTAAATTGATGTACACCATGACAGAGTAGAACATTTAAAATGTACCCTTAGATTCAAATAAATAGAACCAGGACGAAAAATAAAAGTAAAGTCATAAATACATAAAAGTATACATAAAAAAATAATAATGACGCTAGTAACGTGATCAGCAGTTCATGTTTACCGCTTCACATATGAGCAAAAATTAAGTTGTTTTGTTCATTTGCAACCAAAGGCAACCGCTGTTCTATGTTCTTAAAATGACCCTCTCTTTTTTTTTCTCTTGCTCACAGAATTATTCCTGCTCTGTGCTCCCTTCTGGAATTAAAGGCTGTGCAAAGGAGGGGACATTTTGTCTCTCTCCGGTTCTCATTATTTGAGAAATTGATGGATTGTCTTCCTTGTGTTGCAAATTTCCCTCTCTGTTTTTTTTTTTTTTCCAGGCCCGCTCACCCTCTGTCATGGAGTCAAACCCTTTCATTACCGGGGGAATTGAAAACGCATTACGGGCCACACGGCAAGGCTAACCTGTTCTCATTGTGAAATAGATAGTTTCCCTTGTGTTTTATAAATATTAATGAACTGGTGCAAGGAGTACCTGGGCAAGCACGGGTTGTAGATGGAGGATGCGTTCCATCTTGGAACACACGGCCATTTTGTCTGAGCGATTGTGCAATGACACATTCTGTTGCGATAACGAGGAACACGTCTGACTTGCCCAGTGGTCAATAATGACCACCAAGTGATGCATCTGGCCTGGAAAGTACGAGATAGTCGATGAACCCTATGTTTTCTTGCCCTTTGATGAATGCCCTGGGTGGGCTTTGTTCACATATGAAGCTCTGCATTGTGAAATGATGCTTCGACTTGCCATACATTAAAAACATCAATAAAGCAGTGCAAAGAGCAAAACGCATTCCATCGTGCAATGATCAACAGCACCCAATCAGATTTCAGGTTACTTAAGTAACAGTAGCCAGTAATAGTCTCCAGTCATATTGCAAAAGATGAATGCTGATAGGTTGCTGTGGATGACTGCACTCTATACTCTGTTATTTGCTCATTTAAATACATGAGTTCCATGTGCATGCATTAGCACAATGGAAAAAGCAAACAATAAAACTTAAAAAAATATTTTTTTTAAATACAAAATGTATATTGTATATATTAATACTTAATTTTATATTATATTATATTAATTTTATTGTAGAAAAGTAGAAACGTTTGGCTAAATATATTTTTACAGATTTTACCTAATTTGTTTGCTAACACTTGTACATGCTCTTAAAGTTATCTTCATTTATCCTAAAAAAAAGTTTAACTTGTATGTAATGCCAAAACTTTATTTTAGTTTTGGATAGAGTAAAGAATTAAGGGCCAGATTCACGTAGCCCGGGCGCAACTTAATTTTTTCGATTTAAGTTACACCGCCACAATTTTTCCAAGTTAGTGCCCGATCCACAAAGCACTTACCTGGAAATTTGCGGCGGTGTATCCTAAATCCGGCTGGCGCAAGGCGGGCCAATTCAAATGGGGCGAGTCCCATTTAAATTAGGCGCGCTCCCGCGCCTGACGTACTGCGCATGCTCCCGACGCAAATTTCCAGACTTGCTTTGCGCGAAGTTACGATGCGCCGAGGTTTTGTGAATCGCGATGGGTAAAAAAGAGTTGCGCCGGGAAAAATAAAAGATTTGAAAAATTCAAAACCGACGTGGGAACGACGGGTATACTTTTGCATGGTAGAGTACCATTACACTTTTGTAAAGGTACCCTATCTTTGCGACGGCAAACTAACACTTACGGTGACTTAACAAAGGGAAAAAGCTTTGTGGATCTCCGTAAGTGCTAATTTGCATACCCGACGCTGGTTTACGACGAGAACTCCCCCCAGCGGCGGCCGCGGTACTGCATCCTAAGATCCGACAGTGTAAGTCCATTACACCTGTTGGATCTTAGGGCTAGCTATGCGTAACTGATTCAGCCGCATAGATAGAAACAGAGATACGACGGCGTATCAGTAGATACGCCGTCGTATCTCTTTTGTGAATCTGGCCCTAAGGTCCTTGTCAGTTTCTTTTACTTTGACCCATTGAGGACTCCCTGTCCCAGAGACCTAGCAGGAAGTAAGAAATCCCTGTAAAATAAAGGGGTATCTGGGCGCATGCGCGCGGCTGATCATGGTGGACGCGGCTTGATTCGGCTCCGCCGCGACCCGACCTAATCCGGCCGCCTACTGCCGATCAAGACACCCAGGAGCCCCGCTGGTAGCCTCCGCTCCATCCTCGGCAGTCTGCCCAGCAGTTTATGGCCAAGAAGAAAGTTAAAAGGCCTCCAAAACAGCCGCACGGAACTCTCTGCCTCCCGGTCAGTTCAGGCAAGATGGCGGCGCCACAGACGCACGCGGCTCCCCTCCGGACGGGACATGCTGAAATGGATCGGCTCTCCTCTTCTATAGAAGGCAGTAACGCCACTCCAGCAGCCCTCCATCCTCCCCAGGACGGTGAATTCTCAGGGGGTGAGTCTCCCTTCTCCACGGGATCCTCCCTGGACAGAGCAATGGGTGACATTCTCACCAGTCAAAATAGCCTGCAGGCCTCTCAGGAGTTTGTCAGCCCACAGATCATAGCCCCGCAGCCAGTATATTCGAGTGACCCTATCCTTTTAGCTAGATTCTCTGCCATGCTAGAACAGGGACTGGAGAAGACTGGGAGGAAAATCACAGCAGATTTGAAACAAGAATTTTATGATTTGGGCTCTAGGATCAATACTATAGAGAATAAACTGGAAGTCACTGTGTCCAGAACCAATCAAAACACAGATCGCATTTGCGATTTGGAAGCACGTTTGGAAGAGGCTTTAGCAAAAATTGATGATCTCGAAAATAGATCTCGCAGATATAATTTTCGCATCAGGGGGTTGCCCGAATCATTTACGGACTCTCAAGAAGCTACTGCTACTCTGCTGAGATCATTGCTGCCTGACACTCCAGCCCACAAACTAGAGCTGGATCGTGTCCATAGAGCTCTTACTGCTGTACGCTCAGAGGGCCCTCCCAGGGACATTATCGTACGGCCGCACCACTATTCAGTCAAAGAAAGCATTATGCAGAAAGCCCGTGAACTACCGTCAATCCAACTTTTTGATCACGAAGTGCAAATATTTGCTGACATTTCCCCGGCTACCGTACAGAAACGTAGATCCTTCAAGCCTTTATTATTGCCGCTACAACAAAAGGGGATAAGGTACCGCTGGTCATTCCCTTTTCGCCTCTCCTTTCCCTATCAAGGCAAATCTTATTCATTCTCTACATTTTCGGACGGGGAAAGATTGCTGAAACGATTGGGCTTCATCTCCACTTCACCCCTAACATCACCTGATCGCCGGGATGTTCCATCGACAAACCATGGCAGAGGCAACAGAGAGCGTCCAGTTTCGCCAATATGGCACTCCCCAAGAGCTACTAGAAGCAGATCCCGCCGCCAAAACAGACCGCCTTGATGGTGTGAAGGGAGGATTAGAAGAATTTGAATTGGAGGAAAGGCTCCCTGGCTCTCATCCTGGGTCTCTCATTGATAGTTGGTGAACTTACCCCAAGAGATGGTTTAATTGTCTGTTTGATACTTCAGGGTTTAGTTTCCTCTTTTTGTTATTGTTTTTTTTTTATTTGTTTTTTATCTTTAAGCTTGGGACAGGTTCAGAAAATTAAGGTCCTCTTGACTCATATACGTGTTATAACGCAGTTCACATTTCTTTCCACAAGAGGACAGAGAAGCAGAAGGTATGTTGGGGTCTTAACCCTGCAGGCCTTCTCACCAAGACCATTAGCTCACCAGCTTCAGGGTTTTTTTTTTTTTTTTTGCTGGCCGTTCAGGGTCGGGTCGTTGTGTCTTGCGCCTCGCGCTTACTCCAACCTCCTTCCCCCCGCTGGATTAGCGGGGGGCAGGGACCTTGGACATTTTGGGCCCCATAGGTGGCCTGCTTCGCTGATTGACCGCCAGGTCGGTCGGCTAAGTTGTTGTTCCTACCATTCCCCTTTTTTTTGTATGTGTTTTTTTTTTTTTTTTTTATTTTGTTTGTTTCCCGGCTACTGTGTTATTTCCCTGTTTTATTTATTTGAAATGCACCCTCATGTGAGATTCTCATCTCTCTCTAATGATGTTTCCCTTGAATCCTCTCTTCAGGCTGCTACCCTCACGAGGGCGTCTAATCTCCTTCTTCTTTGTCTTTTTTCTTCATCTTTTGTGTTCCATCCGAGAATCACGGTTGTCCGGCCTTCGGGGGACCGATCGATCACTGTATCCCAGTCGGACAAGGTAAGCGACTTCAACCCCACCACACACCATGACTGATCACCATACTCCCAAACCCGTGAAATTTTTAACGCACAATGTGCAAGGCCTTAATTCACCAGTGAAAAGGCGGAAGGCCTTTAATTATTTCCAATCGGTAGGGGCTGAAATAGTGTTTCTTCAGGAAACCCATTTCCCCACTTCCTACAAACCCACTTTTATACATAAACACTACCCCACCTTCTTTCTTGCAAGTGCTCCAGATAAGACAAGAGGAGTTGCGATTTGTCTTGCCAAAAGCCTATCCTTCACTCCCTCACGGGTAATCTCAGATCCGGATGGGCGCTATATAATTGTCAAGGGGAACCTAGAGGGATCCCTGGTAACATTCCTATCCTACTATGCTCCTAACAAGGACCAATTCCCTTTTTTTCAAAACTTACTTCAGCAATTGACAGGCCTGATTGAAGGAACACTGATAATGGGTGGGGACTCAAACATTGCCCTAGACTCAATACTCGATAAGACACGCCCACCAGGATCCCAAATTTTGAGGCCCTCGAAACTCGGTTCCAAATTTGCGAAACTACTACACGACAATGATTTGATTGACATATGGCGAGAGTTCAATGGTTCCAACCGCGACTATACTTTTTATTCGCATGTACATTTGTCTTATTCGCGAATTGACCATGTCTTCACGTCTGCTAGGTCCTTACCAGCTTGCACCTCCTCCAAAATATTAGAAGTTTCCTGGTCAGATCATTCCCCCGTAGTGGTCACTCTTACTTCTCTACGTTGTCCCACAGCTTCCTATACCTGGCGTCTAAATGAGTCCCACCTCAGCAATCCGGCTACATGCTTGGATATTGAAATTGCGTTAAAGGAATTTTTTGCTTTAAATGACCCCTCGCATACTTCTTCAATGTGTACCTGGGCTGCACACAAAGCTACGATCAGAGGCATCTTGATCCAGATAGCAGCCAGGTATAGGAGACATTACAAAGCCTTGTTGAAACAAAAAGAGGATGAGTTAGCTGCCCTACTCAAAGAGCACAAACGTAATCCCCATCGTGACTTAAGGGATAGAATTGAGACCGCCCGTTTGGAACTAAATATATGCCTTACTACGACAGCAGAAAAACAATTACGTTGGACTCAGGCAAGATTTTATTCCCAGTCGGATAAACCAGGTAAATTGTTATCAACAAGGTTGGCCCCTAGACGACCTCCTCCCCACATTCCTAAAATCCGTAGATCCGACGGTTCCTTTACTCAGAATCCCAAAGTGGTACTGCAGGAATTCCATTCCTATTATAATAAAATATATAATGGTGGCAAGGACACAGGGCAACAGGAGTTCGATGCATTTGTCGAACATCTGCCCATTCCATCCTTATTAGAGGAACACAAAGCCTTCTTGGATAGGGATATCGCTGTTGAAGAGGTTCTGGCTGCTATTAAGCAGGCCCCCAAGGGTAAAGCACCGGGACCGGACGGGTTCACGACCCTTTATTATAAAAAATTTTCCACCCTACTGGCTCCCTCCCTAACGCGCGTCTTTAGAGATATACAGAAAGGTGGTCCCATAGACTCTGATTCTAACAGAGCCTTTATAACTCTTATTCCCAAACCCCACAAGGACCATAGTGATGTAGCCAATTACCGACCCATATCCTTAATTAATACGGACCTAAAACTACTTACAAAAATTTTGGCAAATAGGATGTTGACATTTTTGGCCGACTATATTCACCCTGACCAGGTGGGTTTTCTGCCCCATAGACAGGCAGCTGACCAGATCAGGAGGGCGATTGATCTTATATCAATATTACGCTCGTCGTGGGATGGGGGACTACACCGAAAAGGGATGTTGCTATCCCTAGATATTTGCAAAGCATTTGATTCCTTGTCATGGCCCTTTCTATTTCGAGTATTGGACAAATGGAATTTTGGCCCAGCCTTTTTGGCCTCTTTGCAGTCTCTATATAGCTCCCCTTCTGCGCAAATACTGTTGAGAGGTCACAAATCCGACTTGATACCGATCTCTTCGGGCACTAGGCAGGGATGCCCATTATCCCCCATTCTATTTGTCATAGCCTTTGAAACCTTAGCTATAGCAATCCGCCATCATCCGGATGTTCTGGGTATAGAAAGTGGGGGGAAGTATCATAAATGCGCATTATTTGCGGACGACCTCCTATTGTTTATTACATCTCCCCATACCACCATACCGAATCTCCTGTCCCTATTAGACCGTTTCGGTAAAATTTCGGGCCTATTGATTAATCGGGACAAGTCGGAGGCACTGAATGTAAACTTGCCAACCTCAACGTTAGAAAGTATTAAAGCTCAATTCCCTTTTAAGTGGCAACAGTCGTCCCTTTCTTATTTGGGCATTAAATTGACTTCCGATGTGTCCACATTATTCAAGACTAACTACCCGCCCCTATTTGCCCGCTTGATTGAAGACGTGAAGACATGGTCCGATATAAGCTTGTCCTGGGTGGGCAGAATCGCCTCAGTTAAGATGATTGTTCTTCCACGGTTATTGTATTTCTTTCGGGTTCTGCCGATCCCAGTACCTGCCGCTGATATACGCCGCTTTCAATCTCAAATTTTTCACTATATCTGGGGTCCGAAAGGCCCTAGAATAGCTCGAACAACATTATACACATCCAAAGAGGAGGGGGGCTTGGGAGTGCCCGAGTTTCGCAAGTATTATTTAGCAGCACAGTTGACTCAATTAACCCAAATACACAGCCGTCACTATTGTCCTGAGTGGGTCTCCCTGGAGGCTCAGGCGTGTTCTCCATTAGCTATGGACCTTGTCCTGTGGACATCCCCTAAATACCGCAAAGCGATTTTGAGTCCAACACTCTCTCATTCCCTTAATGTTTGGGAAATGGGATGTAGAAGATGGGCTCTAAGGTCAGCACATACCCCAGTGGCCCCCCTGTTTGGCAATCCTCGGTTTCCTCCGGGCAGGCGTCCCGACGGATTTAGATGGTGGGTCAACAAGGGATTATTACGGATAGGAGATTATTTTGACCACAGGGGAATACGCCCGTCATCATATTACATAGACAGCTTGGAGATGCCTTCCTCGGAGAGTTACCGCTTACAGCAAATTCAGCATTTTCTCCGTTCGTTAGAGAACAATGGGTCCGACTTGACAACGCGCACTGCCTTCGAGAGTAGGTGTGTGCAGGACTCGGCTCTCCGGGGGGGCATCTCTACGCTCTATAAACAGCTGACCACACCTCTCACTAGGCTCCCGTATCAAGTGGCATGGGAGAGGGACTTGAACATTAGTCCTGAGGCGGGGGATTGGCGTAGTTGGAGTACAAGAATTCATAAAGGCATCCTCAATGTGGCTTTGATAGAGGCGGGTTACAAGGTACAAGCCAGATGGTACTTGGTGCCGGAGTGACTCTCCAGAATGTATCCTGGTGTCTCATCCTCCTGTTTCAGGGGTTGTGGGCAGGTGGGCACACCACTTCATGTGTGGTGGACATGCCCTAGGGTGCGTCGCTTTTGGATCAGGGTCCACGCGCTTATTCTTTCGGTCACAATGGTGAATATCATTAAAGACGCCTCAGTCGCCCTCCTAAACAAACCAGTGGATAATATTCCCAGACATGCCCAGACTTTGATATTTTTTATTTTTTTAGCTGCTAAGATAGCTATTGCGACAGCTTGGAAAAGCCCCATTGTAGACTTAACATTGCTAAAACGGAAATTAAACTGGATCATGTTAAATGAGAAAATAGTGAGCGTTTTAAATGACAAACAACCCCTTTTTGAAAAGACGTGGTCTCCCTGGCTCACTTACTTACAGGCCCCTGCGACATAGAGATGCCTTTTCAGTCGATCGATCAAAGATTCCCGGATGGACACACCCTTCTCTCTTCTTTCTTCTCCTGTTTCTTCTTTCTTCTATCTCTAGTGCCTTGCCCTTGTGGATTCTCTGAATTACCCCCCCCCCATCCCCCCTCCCCTTTTATTTTTTTTTTTTTTATTTTATTTTTTTTTTTAAAAACCTAGACCTTTTCTGTAAAGTTGGGGACTAAGGACTCCCCTACCGGGGTCATTTAGGTTTAATATATGCTGAAGGTATCTTACTTGTTATGATTTTGAGCTGCCCAGATCCTCTAGTTGTGAGTTTACTCGTCCCTGACTCCTACGAAGTGACTCAGCTATCTTAACTATCTGTAAAATGTGTTGTCTGATGGAGAATTTGGGCTCCGAGGGACTTCAATATCTAAATATTGGTCATTGATTGGCCTTCAGTATTAGTTATGTTATGTAGAGGGGCCGCAATTCAGGATCCATCCCTCAATTTGGGTCAATAATGGTTCTATATTTAGTATAGCAAGCATTTGTAGTAATGTGATATTGTCTATATGCTTGGATGCCTGCTCATATGTTACCCAGTATCATTTTCCCTCCTACTTTTGTTTGTTATGATTGAAATTATTTTTCACCTTTTTTTTTTTTTTTTTTTCTCTGATTGTTTTCTCCCCTTTTTTTTTCTTTTTATTACGACTTACTATGTGCAGAGCATGCGAGGATTGTTCGCTGCTCTCTGTGTTGACGCATATAATCTTTACTTGAAAAACAAATAAAAATCATTGAAACGGAAAATAAAGGGGTATCTCTTCCCAGACAATAGTTCCAAGATCAAGTTTACCAAATGGAAGATTTCGCTTCAACTCCTGTTCTTGTGATAACTCAAACATTTTGGATTTCTCATCACAATGGTCATCGGGACCAATGGAGAGAATAAAGCTTCCAATTGGGAACACATACAAACCTGGAGAGCCCCTTGTTCACAGTAACATTTTAAAGGGGATACGTGGAGAAAAAAAATACTTCTCTAATAAATCAAGCCACAAATGCAAAACATGGCAAAAAAAAATGTGCTTGTATTTGTGACTTGTTTTATTTCTTTTTCTACCCCTATTTTTTCTCTCCTTAAAAAAGAAAAAACAATAAAAACCTGACATGAATTCTAACCCTTCCCAACTCTATCCAAAACTATCAAAAAAAAATCCCAAACGGTTTGTCTTTCCACATACTCTAATCTTTGTTTTCTGGTATGGGACATTAGTGAAGCACAGAATGAGGTATCTGAGATAATTCCATAGATAACTGTATATAAGGAACTCCAAGCTGGGTCACAGAACTTCATCTTTTCAAATTGTCCTTAAAGGGGTTGTAAAGGTTAATTTTTTATTTTCTAAATAGGTTCCTTTAAGCTAGCGAATTGTTGGTTTATTTACCTTTTCCTTCGATTTCCCTTCTAAATTTTTTTTTCTTTGTCTGAATTTCTCACTTCCTGTTCCTCCTCAGTAAGCTTGCCCCCATCATCCGACCTGTTCTGGCTGGGGGTTAGCCAGCGTGCTCGCCCTTTCCCTTGGGACTACATCCCTGCGGAGAGACCGTGGGCTAGATTCAGATAGCCCTGCGTAATGTTGTGCGGGCGTAACGTATCTCGGATACGTTACGCCGCCGTAAATTAGGGTGCAAGTTCCGTATTCAGAAAGAACTTGCGCCCTAAGTTACAGCGGCGTAACGTATGTGCTCTGGCGTAAGCCCGCCTAATTCAAATTTGGATGATGTGGGCGTGTTTTATTTTAAAATTTAGTGTGACCCCACATACTTGACGTTTTTTACAAACGTCAAGTATTCGTAAAAGAATCCCAGTGCGCATGCTCGAAATTCCGCCGCAAATCGTCAATGCTTTAGACGTGAACGTAAATTACGTCCAGCCTTATTCGCGAACGACTTACGCAAACGACGTAAACATTTCAAAATTCGACGCGGGAACGACGTCCATACTTAACATTGCGTACGCCTCATATAGCAGGAGCAACCTTACGCCGGAAAAAGCCTAACGTAAACGACGTAAAAAAATGCGCCGGGCGTACGTACGTTTCTGAATAGGCGGATCTACCTAATTAGCATATTCTTTGCGTAAATCGACGGAAGCACCACCTAGCGTCCAGCGTAAATATGCAGCCTAAGATACGACACTTACGCCAGTCGGATCTTAGGGAAATCTATGCGTAACTGATTCTATGAATCAGGCACATAGATACGACGCCGCAACTCAGAGATACGACGGCGTATCTTGAGATACGCCGTCGTATCTCGTACATGAATCTAGCCCCTTGTATTCACAGCATGTCCCCGCAGGGATGTAGTCCCAAGGGAGGGGGCGAGCATGCTGACTAACCCCCAGCCAGAACGGCTCGGATGATGGGGGCAAGCTTACTGAGGAGGAACAGGAAGTGAAAAATTCAGACAAAAAAAAAAGGAAGGGAAATCGAAGGAAAAGGTAAGTGAACCAACAATGCACTAGCTTAAAGGAACCTATTTAGAAAATAAAAAACAAACCTTTCCAACCCCTTTAAATACATAGGGCCAGATTCTCAAAGGCGTTACGACGGCGCAAAGCCATTTGCGCCGTCGTAAGTCCTAATCTGGCCCGGCCTATCTATGCGACTGATTCTTAGAATCAGTTACGCATAGATATCCCTTAGATCTGACAAGCGTAAGGCTCTTACGCTGTCAGATCTTAAATGCATTTTTTTTCCCGCCGCTAGGTGTCGCCGACGTCGTTTTCCCTGTCGCTTATGTAAATTAGCAATTTACGACGATTCCCGAACGTACGCGCGAACGACGCAGAGAATTTACGACGTTTACGTAAGCGTAAACTTGCCCCTGCTAATATGAGAGGCAAGTTTACGTAGGTCCTTCGTATGCCATGTTCAGTATGGCGTCGGGTCAGCGTCGGCTTGTTCCGTCGGTTACGTCGTTTTCCTAAGTCGTCCGCGAATACGACTTTACGTCAATGATGCCTACGTCGGCGTCATTGACGTTTTCCGTCGAGAAATGGAGCATGCGCACTGGGCTATTTTAAGCCCGGCGCATGCGCAGTTCGATCGGCGCGGGGGCGCGCTTAATTTAAATACAAGCCGCCCCCTTTGAATTACGCGGCCTTACGCCGGGCCAATTACACTACGCCGACACAAATTATGGAGCAAGTGCTTGGAGAATACAGCACTTGCTCCAGTAAGTTGCAGCGGCGTAGTGTAAATGGCTTACGCTACGCCGCCGCAGATTCTACAAGAATCTGGCCCCAAATCAATAGTTTTGGGTTCTAAAAAATGTCACCATGACCTTACATAAATGCATTAGTATGTACTGCACAGTTGTTCCTGAGAAAGAAAGTTCTATAAAAAATCATATCAACTATGGGTGTATGTTTTTACCCTTATGCCTTGTACACACGACAGGTTTTCACGACGAGAAAACTGCCATTTTTTTATATTGGTTGCGAAAACCGGTCGTGTGTATGCTCCCTAACAGTTTTCACGACGAAAAAACTACCCGTAAAAAAATTGAAACCAGCTCTCTTTTTTCTCGTCGTGTTTCCCGTCAGTTTTTTTTCTCGCCGCGAAAAACGGTCGTGTGTCTGCTTTTCCGAGGGGAATAAAACACGCATGCTCAGAATCAAGTATGCAGCCCAAAGGGTGGCGCCATTTGAAAGGAACTTCCCCTTTATAGTCCCGTTGTACTTTTTTTTGCATGAACGTGTGTATGCAAGTCAGGCTGGAGAGGAATCACGTTGGGAAAAACGTTGTTTTTTTTCCTGCCGAGAAAAATGGTCATGTATACGAGACATTAGAGGACACTCCACCTTACCTTCAAGGAAGAATAACAACTGGCAAGAAAAGTCCATTCTATTCCATATACAGTATTCACCCAGATTGGTTGGTCCAAGCATACTGTATATGGGCAGGTAAGGAGCATCCCATAAGTATACGTTTTTTCTGATTTATCCTTCAGAAGGCGTTCATCTTATGGCTATGGGTACTTTTCATGTGGGTTGAGGAGCCACTGTTGTAGATTACTGTCTACATTCTTCAGTAAGCACATTTTTAAGTGTATGTAAACCAATTTTGCTCAACCAGGGTGCCTAGACACCCTAGAGTTTATTAGGGGTACCATCTAACTATGGCACTCCTGATGATGGTGTTGCGGCATCACAGAAGTAGATTTTCTTCTGTTGGGCCACATATATGCAGTATGTATTTATGATGGGAGCACGCTCAATCATGAACCCCCAACACAGAGATGGAGCTGTTGCACCAATAGCTTCTGGTCTCAGAGCAACGTCTAGGACAGGGATCTCCAAGCTACGGCCCTCCAGCTGTTGCGGAACTACACGTCCCATGAGGCATTTAAAAACTCTGACATTCTAAGACATGACTAGGCATGATGGGAATTGTAGTTCCTGAACAACTGGAGATCCATGGTTTGGAGACCCTTGGTCTAGGACATGGATCTTCAAACTATGGCCCTCCAGTTGTTCAGGAACTACAATTCCCATCATGCCTAGTCAGTGGCGGTGCGTCTATAGGGGGCGCCGGAGCGCCCCTCCCCCTCTGGCTCTCGCACTGCCACTGATTACAAAGACATAGATTCATGCATTGCATGAATCTATGTT
The DNA here is from genome assembly GCF_905171775.1 of Rana temporaria. NCBI lineage: Eukaryota > Metazoa > Chordata > Amphibia > Anura > Ranidae > Rana > Rana temporaria. The sequence continues at coordinate 146,321,013 of NC_053497.1, read as the reverse complement.
ATTGTTGCCGCTGCCGCCGACTATTCAGGTGGCCGGATGGTGAGCGCCGGCCACCTGAATAATGGCAGCTGGTTGGCTGTGTGGAAGTGCCTATCAGAGCCAGCTTTCCGAGTACAGTCCTCAGGCTGTATTCGGCTTCCGGAAACGTATCTAAGGGACGTACGGGGGGTGCTTTCCTTGAATAAGGCTGACAGGCGTCTCAGCCAATCAGGTTCACCTGTTCTGGTTACCGGTAACCTGATTGGCTGAAGCGTCATAGAGGGCAGGAGAAGACATCGAGGGACGTGGAAGGAGGATGGCTGACCCTCAGAAAGGTAAGTGCCGGGGAGGGGCATTTTACAGGTCACAGTGGCGACAATGGGCACAGTGGCGACAATGGGCACAGTGGCGACAATGGGCACAGTGGCATCAATGGGCACAGTGGCATCAATGGGCACAGTGGCGACAATTAAAGGGCACAGTGGCATCAATTGGCACAGTGGCGACAATTAAAGGGCACAGTGGCGACAATTGGCACAGTGGCGACAGTTGATGGGCACAGTGGCTGCCTTTGATGGCATGGCACAGTGGTGACAATTGATGGCACAGTGGCTGCATTTGATGGCATGGCACAGTGGTGACAATTGATGGCACAGTGGCTGCATTTGATGGCATGGCACAGTGGTGACAATTGATGGCACAGTGGCTGCGTTTGATGGCATGACACAGTGGTGACAATTGATGGCACAGTGGCTGTGTTTGATGGCATGGCACAGTGACTGCGTTTTATGGCATGGCACAGTGGTGACAATTGATGGCACAGTGGCTGCATTTGATGGCATGGCACAGTGGCTGCGTTTGTGGATCACTGGGAGGAAACAGACCTCTGCCACAGGCCTGACTCAGGGCCTCTGCTACAGGCCGGACAACTTGGGATTTGTGAGATCAATTTGAGCAAATCCTCCCAGTTAGTTCAATCAATGTCACCCACTGATAGCTTAAGCATACCTGTCATATGGTGTGGTGACGGGATCCCCGATGGTTCATCTAGGCCTCCTGGACAACCTCTGGTTCTAGGTTCCCCCGAGCCGATCCCCCATCGCACAGCCTCCAGCTTAGGATCCTCTCAACAGAAGGTTGGGACCCAGCAAGTCGCTGGGGCCCCTCTCAATGTCAGGATGAGGCTCCGCATGGTGCACAACCTCAACGAAGCAGGCCACGTGGCGGGGCCCATGGATGCGCGTACTCTAAAGGTGGGTACCGCACCTGGAACTCAGGCCCCGCATAGAACAACCCGCCAGAAGCGGCTGCCCCAGATATACCCCCCTCCCAGCATGCCCAACGAGGGAAGAACTCCTCTGATTGGCTGCTGGGAGAAGGTGGGTCTGTCAGAACCCCTCTAGCGCCAACTGCTGCCCAGGGGTGATAACATACCTCTGGAGCGCAGACTGACCTACAGGACCGATTCTGAAGTGGGCAGCAGCCTGAGTTTCCATAAATCATGAATGGGAGTAGAACTAACCCTTCCATTCCCCACTAACTTTAGTATAGCGCCCGCACTGAAGTAAGGGGGGCGCTACATATTTTTTACAATTTAGGACCTGTTTTCGTATGATGATAAAAAAATCAGGAGCTATCATTTATTATTAAGATGTTGCATACTTTTAAAAGATGTTGTGACTGAAGAAACGCTGATGTAAACCCAAAATTGCTTCCTCCCCATTAGCAGCAGCATTGTCAGTCTGTCAGTCTGTCAGGTAGGCAGACAAATTTCAAACTGATGGAGCTCAAAAGGCTTGGCAGCTTTTAATTGCAGGACAGTGGCTTAGTAGGAAGTGCAGCCTTGCTTAAAGCGGAGGTCCACACAAAAATGGAACTTAAACTTTTCTGAACCCTCCCCCCTCCGGTGTCACTTTTGGCACCTTTCAGGGGGAGGGGGGTACAGATACCTGTATAATACAGGTATTTGCACCCACTTCCGGGCATAGACCCCCGTGGGGGTTACACCACTTCCTGTCCCCGCCCCTCCGCTGTCTTCTGGGAGACGCACGGGTCCCAGAAGACTGCAGGGACCATTTAGATTGTGCAGCGCGAGTCGTGCATGCAGAGTAGGGACCAGGAAGTGAAGCCGCAAGGCTTAATTTCCTTATTCCCTTACCGAAGATGGTGGCGGCAGCACCCGAGGATCGAGGGACGGTTCAGCCTTTAGTGCCGACATCGCGGGTGCCCTTTTAAAAGTCAGCAGCTGCAGTATTTGTAGCTGCTGACTTTAAAAAAAAAAAAAATTGGCGGATTTCCGCTTTAAAGCTGAACTCCAGTCACAAAAACCTTTATTTAATTAAAGTGCTCAATAGCCTCAAAGCCTAATTCTACTTTGTGTGCACCCATAGCCTTTAAAAACCCAGTTATTACCCTGTAAGAATAGCGGTGACATCATCACTGTTTTGTACAGTACATTGCCTGTACAGAGAGCAGAGCTGTAGGAGGGGTCAAGCAGACTCCACCCACTACAAACTGCCTGCAGAAAACTACAGGAGCCACTTTCTCTGGGGGCACCCATGCGGGCTCGCTTCTGAGTCCCGCTGCTGCATCCATTGATACAGACAGCAGGACTCGGTCCCACCCCCCGCGCCTGTGTCACCGGATTTGATTGACAGCAGCAGGAGCCAATCGTTCCCGCTGCTGTCAATCTGTTCAATGGGGAGAGAGACAGCGGTGGATTGGATGTGCACATTGCTGGATTGGATCCGAGTCAGGTAAGGAAAAGGGGGGGGGGGGTATGGGGGAAGCTGCAGCACATAAAAAACCTTAAAGTGTTACTAAACCCAGTACAGTAAAACCTTGGCTTGCGAGTACCATGGTTTACGAGCGTTTCGCATAAGGAGCTATTGAAAAAATAAATCTTGACTCAATTTGCGAGCGTTGTCTCACAAGACGAGCAGGATTCAAGCCTCTGGGGTGTGCAGTACCACATGTGGCCAGAGCTGCAGGGGCACCAGTGATGCTCTAAGACACTCGGAGATGCTCAAAGACGCTTGGAGACACTCGGTTCCCGAGTTTTTCTGAGCATCTCCGAGTGGTCTCCGAGCATCACTGCGTGTCTTCCGAGTGTCTTCGGCGCCCCTACCTCTGGCCATATGCGGTACTGCATACACTAGCAGTTTCCATTGATTCCTATGGGGAAACTCACTTTAATATACGAGTGCTTTGGATTACAAGCATGCTTCTGGAATGAATTATGCTCGTAATCCAAGGTACTACTGTAATATGAAAATAGTTCATCCACTCCCCACAGTGCTCATAAATCTTCTTTTTAAATTAAAATACTGCCACAATATACCTTTTTGGATGATCTGTATACCACGGTCACATGATGAACTGCACAGTTTCTCCAGTGCTGAGAGTTCAGGTAGGAGGAGATTTTCACTACAGCCTGTATACACGCCCACATGTGTGATGTCTATATCATGTGACCTGGCTAGCTCAGAGAACAAGTAACTGTTCTCTCCAGCATAAAAGACACAACTGAGCATGTGCAGGTCGGTTACTCTGCCTGTGTGTTAGCTGGCCTTCCCCAGATAGACCGTGCAGGAGGGGGAAGGATCAAAGAGCCTTTTTACACAATGCAGAGGATAAACCCCTTAAGTTCCACAGTGAGTATAACAAGCATGCTATGCTGCATATACAGACAGATTTTACTGTTGTGGGTTTAGTAACACTTTATGGCTGGGTTCACACTAGTGTGAATTGGATGTGGATTTCCCCGCATCTAATTCACATGACAGTAAATTGTGACTGTCTCTCTTTGGAGCCGGTTCACACATCTCCATGGCGCCTGCAGAGCGGCTTGCACAGGAGTCCTGCACGTCTTCTGTTCTAATTCAGGTCTGAATTCAGGCAAAAATTGGGCCCTGATTCATCCCTGAAATGGAGAACAGGGATGCACCGGACCCCTGCTCCAAGCCCCATCCGTCTGCAGTGTGAACCCAGCCTAAGGCTTTACAACCCCTTTAGGAAAACGTTATACAGGGAGGCATAATACTAAAGATATATTTAGGTTTTACATACATTTCTTTATCGTACATCACGGGACACAGAGCAGCATATTCATTACTATGTGGGTTATATGGAGTACCTTCAGGTGTTGACACTGGCAATCTCAAACAGGAAATGCCCCTCCCTATATAACCCCCTCCCATAGGAGGAGTACCTCAGTTTTTACGCCAGTGTCTTAGGTGTTAGTCATGGTTTAGCTTGCCTCCGCATCCTTGGGATTAGGTGAGCTACCGGTTCTGTCCAAAAAAGCCTGAGCGCTAAAGTGGTCAGTAACCGGACCCCAAACCCTTGGGGTATAGCCCATAATGCTTTCTTTTTAAGAGAGCTGGACCCTGGGCCCAGAACTTAGAAAACCTTTGGGCGCCTAATGTTTTCTGTTTGCCAGGGTGCTATATGGGTCCAGGACAGTGGATCCTTCATGGAAGAAGAAGGTTCCCAGGGCCTGAAGGTCTAGACATCCCCACGGAGATGGGGGAAGATTGGGCCTCTTGCTTGGCAAAGTCCTGCGGCATGGAGCAGGTAAGTAAGGGGAAAAACTTGCGGAACTTGGCTCTTAGCAAGTTTTTTCTGGGAGGTCACAGGGGACATGCCTAAGGTTATGCATTGCATCTGGCAAACCAGTCACATATCATGAAGATAGGATGGCTCTATATGTTATCATTCCCCATAAAAAGTGACCTCCCTGGTAGTGTTGGAAAAGCTGTGAGTGGGGCCTTTTGTGTACAAATGTATGTGTGTGTCAGAGAGCTATGCTTACCTGCAAGCCTCCAGGCGATGCTCTATCCAGTCCTCTTCCTCATGCCTGCAAGGCAGGCAAAAAACGCTGACCTCCTCGTGTGTTCCAGGCCTGCGGCTGCAGGAACAGAGAGGCCCTTCCTCCCAACCCCCCCCCCGTCGGCGGGCGCGCGCGCGGTGCGCGTGCACGTGTTATAGGCGCATTTGGCGCCATTTTAGCTGGGGGGGAAGGGCGGGTCAGTGGTTTAAGGAAGGGGCGGCCCTTCCTTAGTGCCACAGCTCATTCAATACTTTGGCTTGAGGGAGGAAGGACTGGAGTGAAGCACGGGGCGCTGAGGACACACAGTGGCCAGAAAGAATACTACAGTCTTCAGAAGATTGTGGTTTAGCCTAGGAATAGGCTGTTTTTTCTTTTCCATCTCATAGTCTTTTCTTTGGCAATACTACTCAGGGGGATAGAATGTTTTTTCTTGCCTAGATTGAAAAAAAAAAAAAGAAGAAAAGTTTTTTTCTTTTGAAAAAAAAAAAAAAATAAAAAATAAAAAAGTGTCATCTGGGGTAGAGGAAACATTTTTTATTCCCCAAACAGGTGTTTGGGCATTTAACTATTTATAAGTCCCAGGTACCAATAAGTAGCAGGTGTGCCTCGGTATTGTACCATGGCATCAAAGAACAAGCCAGAGGGTACAAAAGGGATTCCCCCACAGAGTCTGAGGTCTCGGACAGAGCTATGCCGCTGCTTTCCCCACAGGGAGCCTTTGGGCCATCGGGATCTGGGGCTGGAGCTGACGCGAGTCAACCCAACCCTAAGATGGTCACGGAGGAGGTGTTGCTCACCTCTTTAAATGAGATGCGGAGAAGCATGGGAGAAATGATAGCCGCAGCTATGCGGGGTAGTAAGCGGAATAGATCTCCGTCACCCGTGCGCGGACCCTCGGAAGAGGAGGTCCTTTCCTCTGGGGAATTGGACGACCTCTTGGACAAAGACCAAGTAGGTTCAGGGATCGAAGATCCGGATACAGAGGAGTCTGGGGCAGTCTCCTTGAGGGAGAGCTGGTGGATTCAAGGCTTGACGGACTTGGTCCATAAGGCATTCAACCTGCCTGTACCAGATCTCCAGGTATCGACGATTTCAGCTTTGGGCTCACTGAGGGCGCCTCAAAGCAGTGCTGTGTTTCCGATCCATCCTCTATTGGAGGGAGTCTTGTTCCAAGAGTGGAACAAACCAGACAAGGTGTTCTTACCACCTAAGAAATGTTCTGTCTTATATCCTATGGAAGAAAAGTTTTCCAAGAGATGGGCTTCTCCTGCAGTAGACGCAGCCATCTCATGTGTTAACAAATCGTTAACATGCCCTGTAGAGAACGTACAGGTTTTCAAAGATCCAGTTGATAAGCGCTTGGAAGCACTACTTAAGAACTCCTTCACTTCTGCAGGGGCAGTAGTACAGCCAGCCGTGGCTGCGATTGGAGTCGCTCAAGCTTTATCAGATCAATTTAAGCAAATGCTTGAACTTATTCCTGCCGAGCAGGCAGAAGAATTTTCGGATGTCCCTAAGGCCATATGTTTTACGGTAGACGCAATCAAGGATTCCATCCAGCAAGCGTCACGTTTATCGTTATCCCTTATCCATATGAGAAGACTCTTATGGTTGAAAAGCTGGGAGGCTGAGCCCCCATGCAAGAAGCTCCTGGTAGGGTTCCCCTTCCATGGAGGACGGCTCTTCGGAGAGGACCTAGATAAATACATTCAGACCATTTCAAGCGGCAAGAGTACACTCTTGCCAACTAAGAGGAAGGTTCAGGGGCCTGCGTTTAAACGACAGTCCTCCCCTGGGCAGGGGCCCTCTAATGCCAAGCAGTATCGACGGCCTCCTGCAAGAGCAAACTTCGGCTTCAACAGCAGATCAGAAGGACAGGCTGTTAGAGGCAAGAGGCAGTGGTTTCGCAAGCCAGCAAAACCAGCCCCCAAGTCTACCTCATGAAGGGGCGCCCCCACCCACGAAGGTGGGGGGAAGGCTGCGACTCTTTTCGGAGATTTGGGAAGCCAGCATTCCCGACGAGTGGGTACGGTCTTCCGTGGCCACAGGCTACAAGCTAGAGTTCCTAAGGTTTCCTCCTCCTCATTTCCAGGAGTCGAGGATTCCAAACGATCTGGAGAAAGGAGCCGCATTAAGATCGGCTCTAGATCATCTACTTTCCCAGGGAGTAATAGTAGAGGTACCAGTCCTGGAACAGGGGCTGGGTTTCTACTCCAACCTAATGGAGGCTACGGCCCCCCGGGTGTTCACGAAGGTTCTAGCTCCAATCCTAGCCAAGCTAAGGATCCAAGGGGTCACGATCCTAGCATACCTGGACGACCTCCTAGTCATAGACCACTCGTCTCCCGGCTTGGAGCGAGCAGTGGCCCTCACGGTCCAATACCTCGAGAGGTTCGGCTGGGTCCTAAATCGAGAAAAGTCAGCATTCCAGCCCACAAGGCAGTTGGAATATCTCGGCATGAGATTAGACACAGAACAACAAAGGGTGTTCCTACCTCTGAGGAAGGTCAAAGCCATCAAGGAATTAATCCTACTGGTTCTAAGCAAGAAAGAACCGACTATTCGCCTATGTATGAGACTACTAGGCAAGATGGGGGCTACATTCGAGGCGGTGCCATACGCCCAGAGCCACACTCGCATCCTGCAGGCAGCCATCCTGTCAGCATGGAGCAGAAGGCCACAGGCCTTGGATATCCCGTTGCCACTCTCATCAAGAGTCCGGCAAAGTCTGTGTTGGTGGTTAGACCCTCAGAATCTACTGAAGGGAAAGTCTTTCAACCCAGTGGCTTGGAAGATAGTGACCACAGACGCCAGCCTGACGGGCTGGGGAGCGATTGTGGATGGTTCCACTCGCCAAGGTATTTGGGCAAGGCCAGAGAAGCTTTTACCCATCAACATCTTGGAGCTCAGAGCGGTTCGACTAGCCCTCAGGGCTTGGACGTCGAAATTGCAGGGGTTCCCGGTGAGAGTTCAATCAGACAATGCCACGGCAGTGGCATACATAGATCACCAAGGGGGAACCAGGAGTCAGGCCGCTCAGAGAGAAGTGAGCTTGATTCTCCTAGGGGCAGAGGCTCATGTGCCCTGCATATCGGCAATATTCATTCCCGGAGTGGACAACTTTCAGGCGGACTTCTTAAGCCGCCAGACTCTATTGCCGGGGGAATGGTCTCTGCATCCACAAACCTTTCAAGCACTCTGCCAAAAATGGGGAGTGCCGGACGTGGATATCATGGCATCGAGACTCAACAAGAAGCTAGACAGGTTCATGTCCCGCTCAAGGGATCCGATGGCCTGCGGAACCAATGCTCTGGTTTGCCCTTGGCATCAGTTCAAACTTCTTTATGCGTTTCCCCCGCTCCAGTTACTACCCCGCCTGCTGCGCAGGATCCGGGTGGAGCACATACCAGTCATCCTGGTAGCTCCAGCATGGCCCAGAAGGGCATGGTACTCACTAATCTTAAGGATGGTAGTGGGAGACCCTTGGACTCTTCCTCTACGGCCAGACCTGCTATCGCAAGGTCCGATCCTCCACCCTGCCTTACGGCATCTAAATTTGACGGCCTGGAAGCTGAATCCCTGATTCTCAGGGGTAGAGGTCTGTCTCAGAAAGTAATCTCTACCCTAATCAGAGCCAGGAAACCGGTCTCTAGGGTGATTTATTACAGGGTCTGGAAGGCCTATGTAGGCTGGTGTGAGTCCAAGCGATGGCTTTCTCGCAAATTCACCATTGATAGAGTTTTAAGTTTTCTCCAGCTAGGAGTGGATAAAGGATTGGCATTAAGCACAATCAAAGGACAGATTTCTGCTCTGTCAGTGTGGTTTCAGCGGCCGCTGGCCACCCACTCGCTGGTTAAGACCTTCCTTCAAGGGGTCTTACGTATTAAACCTCCAGTTAAATCCCCGCTTTGCCCGTGGGATTTAAACCTTGTTCTGTCAAGTTTACAGAAACAACCGTTTGAGCCGTTGGCTGAAATTCCTTTGGTTTTACTGACAAGGAAGTTAGTATTTTTGGTCGCCATAGTTTCCGCAAGAAGAGTATCGGAACTGGCGGCCTTATCCTGTAAGGAACCATATCTTATTTTTCACAAGGACAGGGTCGTTCTCCGCCCTCATCCTTCCTTCCTACCGAAGGTTATATCCAGTTTTCATTTGAACCAGGATTTGGTATTACCATCCTTCTTCCCTAAACCTACTTCCAGAAAGGAAGGGTTGCTGCATACCTTGGATATCGTCAGGGCCATGAAGGCCTATCTTAAAGCTACAAAGAAGATCCGGAAAACAGATGGGCTGTTCATATTACCGGATGGGCCCAAGAAGGGGCAGGCAGCTGCAAAGTCCACCATTTCTAGGTGGATTAAGCAATTAATCACTCAGGCCTACGGCTTGAAAGGGTTGCCTCCTCCAGTATCATTAAAGGCTCATTCTACTAGGGCCATGGGCGCCTCCTGGGCAGCACATCACCAGATCTCTATGGCTCAAGTTTGCAAGGCGGCAACCTGGTCTTCTGTCCACACGTTTACAAAATTCTACCAGTTGGACGTAAGAAGGAATACTGATACAGCCTTTGGGCAGGCAGTGCTGCAGGCTGCAGTTTGAGACCCTCGGATTCCGGGGGCTCCTCTTTTTTGAGTTAAATTTAAAATTTAAGATTATTTTTCTCAACTAAGTTGGATTTATTATGATTTGAGTATTTCTCTAAATTAAATCCTTTTGTCTTGGAGATGTTCTCCCTCCCCTCATTGTGAGCATTGCTTTGGGACATCCCACATAGTAATGAATATGCTGCTCTGTGTCCCGTGATGTACGATAAAGAAAAAGGGATTTTTAATACAGCTTACCTGTAAAATCCTTTTCTTGGAGTACATCACGGGACACAGAGCTCCCACCCCTCTTTTTGGGGACCATTTTGGGAGGCATACTGCTTGCTACAAAACTGAGGTACTCCTCCTATGGGAGGGGGTTATATAGGGAGGGGCATTTCCTGTTTGAGATTGCCAGTGTCAACACCTGAAGGTACTCCATATAACCCACATAGTAATGAATATGCTGCTCTGTGTCCCGTGATGTACTCCAAGAAAAGGATTTTACAGGTAAGCTGTATTAAAAATCCCTTTTTTAACCACTTCCTGATGGCCGTACGTCTTTTTACGGCCTCCGCTCCTCTTGGCCACTGGGGGGCGCGCGAACGCGTGCCCGCCACATCACTGAGATGCCGATGCGCGTGCCTGGTGGCCGCGATGTCCGCCAGGCTGCCGCGATCGGCGGGTTACAGAGACAAGGAACGTGGATCTGTGTGAGTAAACACACAGATCCACATCCTGTCAGGGAGAGAGGAGACCGATCTGTGTCCCTTGTACATAGGGACACAGATCAGTCACCTCCCCCAGTCAGTCCCCTCCCCCACAGTTAGAAACACTATGCAGGGTACACATTTAACCCCTTCCTCACCCCCTAGTGTTAACCCCTTCAATGCCAGTCACATTTATACAGTAATTGGTGCATATTTATAGCACTAATCGCAGTATAAATGTGAATGGTGTCAAAAGTGTCCGATGTGTCCGCCATAATGTCGCAGTCCCAATAAAAATCGCAGATCGCCGCCATTACTAGAAAAAAATAATAATTCTGTCCCCTATTTTGTAGGCGCTATAACTTTTGCGCAAACCAGTCGCTTATTGCGTTTTTTTGTTTTTTTTAACCAAAAATATGAAGAAAATACGTATCGGCCTAGACTGAGAATTTTTTTATTTTTAAATTGGGCTATTTATTATAGCAACAAGTAAAAGATATTATTAATTTTTTTTCAAAATTGTTGCTCTTTTTTTGTTTATAGCGCAAAAAATAAAAACCGCAGGGGTGATCAAATACCACCAAAAGAAAGCTCTATTTGTGGGGAAAAAAGGACCTCAATTTTGTTTGGGAGCCACGTCGCACGACCGCGCAATTGTCAGTTAAAGTGACGCAGTGCCGGAAGCTAAAATTTCACCTGGGCAGGAGGGGGGTATATGTGCCCAGTAAGCAAGTGGTTAAGCATTCGTCATTGAATATATTGGACATTTCAAGAGCCTGTGCATGACGGTACTATATGCTAGCTGATATTGATCTTTTTGATGTCAATGGCCCAGATTCAAGAAGCAATTGCGCCTGTGTAACCATAAGTTACACGGTGCAATTGCTTGCTTGCTCCGGTGTAACGAGTGCTCCTGATTCAGGAACCTCGTTACACCGACTGCAGGCTAAAATCTGCGCGGCATAAGGCTCTTATGCCACGCAGATTTTAGGCTGCATTCTTGAGTGGGCCGCTAGGGGGCTCTCTCATTGTGATCAGCGTGTAGTATGCAAATTGCATACTACCACTGATTCACAAATTTGCGCGGGCCCTGAGCAAGCCAGGTACGGAGTTTCCGTACGGCAACTTTAGCGCAAGGCTGCCCCTTCTAATAGCCAATGCTAAAGTATAGCCGCCGTTCCCGCGCCGTGAAATTTGAATTTCACGGCGTTTGCGTAAGTGATTCGTGAATGGCGCTGGACGCCATTCACGTTCACTTTGAAGCAAATGACGTCCTTGCGACGTCATTTGCCGCAATGCACGTCGGGAAAGTTTCCCGACGGAGCATGCGCTCTACGCTCGGCGCGGGAGCGCGCCTAATTTAAATGATTCCCGCCCCCGGCGGGATCATTTAAATTGCGCGCGCTTACGCCGGGCAATTTTGCCGGCGCACTCTCAAGTTACGGAGCTACTGCTCCGTGAATCGAGGGCAGCGGCGCAAATTTGCGGGGGCGCAGGGCAAAATCGTTGCCCTGTGCCTCCGTAAGTTTAGCGCAAATCTATGCTGAATCTGGGCCAATATATCTACTTGCCCGCAGTCTATCTGTCTGCCATCAATTTAATGACAAATGATGGAGAGAGCAGCAATTTATTACAATTAATTCTAGCTAATCAGAATATAGCCCGTACAATTATCACTGGAAAACTGCTGCAAGCTTTTCTCTGACTGGTTGTTGTTACTATTGGTTACGTCATACTACTTTTCCTTCCATATTATATTAATTAGTGGACTATAGGGTAAGCCCTAATAGATAAAAAGTTTTAAGTAACCAATCGGCTTTAAACTGTAATTTCTTCAATGCACAACTAAAAATAAAGGATACCGATTGGTTGCTTAACCCCTTCACACCCAGCTCTGTCATCCCTTTAATAGAGCCTGTACACCCAGAAGGAAGGATTGGCCAATCATGTGATCACTGTGATTGGCTATCACAGTGGTTACATGATTGGAAGCCTGTCCTGGAGATTCCCAATCATTCAGTCAGCACACTGTCAGCAAAGAAAGCTCTGCCGCCCATGGACGCATATGTGCGGCATATGGGCATTAAAGCCCACCATCTTTGCCGATGCATATATGCATTACGTGAGCAGCTAGAGGTTAAAACAACCTAAATGTATTTTTTTTTTTCATACATAAGCCCTCAGACTTTTTTTAGTGATTTTGTACCATGGGCAGCGGTGTCCTGTACCCACATTCAGCCAATCACAGATAAACACTCATATACTTTAGCTTAATTAGTCAAATGAAAGCTGTTCTGTGACTGGTTGCTGTACACTCTTATTCTGTATCATTTTAGTAAATAAACCCTTGTTTAGCTACATGCAAATTGGTTTGATGTATAGGAGCACAGCTGTGTTACACAGGGAACGCACAGCCTCACACAGTGACCCATGGAGTGCATACACGGGGCTTTCCACACACAGACACTGCGGCCTTTTCAGGGGGCGAGTCACCCTTACAAACAGATAAATAATCCACATTGTCTTGCTGCAATGAATATTATTGACTTTTCACTACGACAGCTGCAGAAGGCACCGTCTAATAGAGACTTGGGTGCAGGGAGGAGGAGGACCTCTCTGGAGAAAGGGAAAACAGGAGGGAGATATAAAATGAAAATGTGCGGTGCCAAAAGCATAAGAAGGTAATATTAAAAAATAAAATATAAATCTCCTCCCAATATAAGAGATAGACAGGATACATATTAAAACATTAAATATAAGATTCAGGGGGAAAAAAATTGAAAGATGACAAAGGGACTGATTTAATGTCATGGCTACGTGCAAAGCACCAAACCCATTGCAACCAATCTGCATTCATCTTTTTTGATTTGAAGGCAGTATGCTAAAATATTACTGGCTGCCCTGACTTAAGTTGGCCATACACTGGGAGATTTTTGAATGAATGTTTGTACAAAGATTCACACAAAAATTCATACAAAAATTCTCATCAGTACATTCAGTCACATGACAAATGGAATAAAAAAATTGTTTGCATTTAACGTTCAATTTTGAGCGAATGGACTTTTCCCGAGTCGAAAATTGCTGTTAGAAATAAATCTGGAACATTTTTCCATCCTACTCCTTCAAATTTTCTCTGCAGCCAAAAACGAATGTCCATGTGGCCCCCATAATGATTAGAAAATGAAACAAACTTTAATAAAATTATTATATTTATTTTCCTGTTTTCACATACTGCATGAACTGCGTGAATGTAAGAACAAAAATGTATTATGGGCAAGAGAGGAAACCAGAGGCTAAAGGTGCTAAATATCACAAATCATCTATCACAAAAACGTAAAAGTTAACAATTTTATTCAGTACTTCCATAAAAACATTAAAATTGTCTATAAGGTTTGAAATGTGTGTCATCATTGGAATCATACATAAATAGTACATAATGCTATCACAAGTATGTTGCTTGAAGAGGTTTTTTTTCCGCGTTTCACCTTTTATTTAGCTTCTTCAGGAGATTATATTACAACATACAAGTTGCATCAAATTAATTATCTAAATAGAGAAATACAGGGAAACACATAAATATCAGTAATTCAACCACATAATGTACTACATATGCCACAATTTTTTTAGAAAGAACAGTATATACAGGTGCATGTAAAAAAAATCGAATATCATCAAAAAGTTAATTTATTTCAGTAATTAAATTCAAAAAGTGAAACTCATATATGACTATATGACAACGTGAAAGAAGTTTGAAATCTGTGCAAATTTATTAAAAAGAAAAAATACCATGGGCCAGATTAACATACATTTGCAGCGGCGTAACGTATAGCATTTACGTTACACCGCCGCAAGTTTTACGGGCAAGTGCTTGATTCACAAAGCACTTGCCTGTAAAGTTGCGGCGGCATAGCATAAATCCCTCCGGCGCAAGCCCGCCTAATTCAAATGGGGCGTGGATCATTTAAATTAGGCGCGTTCCCGCCCCGAACGTACTGCGCATGCTCCGTTTTGAAATTTTCCGCCATGCTTTGCGCGAAATGACGTTGCACCGACGTAATTTTTTGAATGTAGACGTGAGTTACGTCCTTTCCTATTCACGGACGACTTACGCAAAAAAAAAAATTAAAATTCGACGCGGGAACGACGACCACACTTTAACATGGGACGTCTATCTATACGCCACGAAATAGCAGCTTTAACTATATGCCGGGAAAAGCCGACTAGCGACGACGTAAGAGAATGCGACGACCACGCGTACCTTCGTGAATCGCCAGAAAAATCGAATTAGCATACCCGACGCGGAAAACGACACAAACTCCACCCAGCGGGCGCCGAAGTATTACACCTACGATCCGAAGGCGTACGAAGCCGTACGCCTGTCGGATCGAAGCCAAAAGCCGTCGTATCTTGGTTTGAGGATTCAAACTAAAGATACGACGCGGGAAATTTGAAAATACGCCGGAGTATCAGTAGATACTCCGGCGTATTTCTTCTGTGAATCTGGCCCCATGTACATAAGTATTCCCAGCCTTTGCTCTAGCACCTTTAGCATCAATTACAGCATAAGTCTTTTTGAGTATGATGCTACGATCTTGACACACCTGGTTTTGCCAGTTTCTCCCATTCTTATTTGCAGGACCTCTCAAGCTCCAGCAGATTGGTGAATAGCCATTTTCAGATCTCTCCAGAGATGTTCAATCAGGTTCAAATCTGGGCTCTGGCTGGGCCACTCAAGGACATTCGCAGAATTGTCCCATAGCCACTTCTTTGTTATCTTGGTTGTGTGCTTATGGTCGTTGTCCTGTTGGAAGATGAACCTTCGCCCCAGTCTGCGGTCCAGAGCGCTCTGGAGCAGGTTTTCATTAAGGATGTCTCTGTACATTGCTGCATTCATCTTTCCCTTGGTCCTGACTAGTCTCCCAGTCCCTTCTGCAGTAAAACATCCCCACCATGCTTCACTGTGGGGATGGTATTGGCCAGGTGATGTGCGGTGCCTAGTTTCCTCCAGACACGATGCTTGCCATTCAGGCTAAAGAGTTCAATCTTTGTTTCATCAGGCCCGAGAATTTTGTTTCTCATGGTGTGAGAGTCCTTCAGTTGCATTTTAAAAAACTCTATGCAAGCTGTTATGTGCCTTTTACTAGGGAGTGACATCCATCTGGCCACTCTACCATACAAGCCTGATAGGTAGCGGGCAGAGATGGTTGTTCTTCTGGAAGGTTCTCCTCTCTCCACAGGGAAATGCTGGGGCTCTGTCAGAGTTACCATCGGGTTCTTGGTTACCTTCCTGACTAAGACCCTTCTCCCCCCAATCACGTTTGGCCGGGTGGCCCGCTCTAGGAAAAGTTCTGGTGGTTCCAAACTTCTTCCATTTACGGAGGCCACTGTGGTTATTGGGACCTTTAATGTTGCAGAAATCTGCGGCTCAAATTTTTATGGTGGGGGGTTGCGTTTAAGTGCTTGGGTGTAACTTTAATATTTGACACTTTTTTTAACAAAAACATTTTTTTTTCATCTAATAGGGGATAAAAAGTCCCCTATGTAATTTTCTTTTCGTGATAGGACCTGCATTGAAACTAGCTGTCTGGACTAAGCACATGGACCAGGACTCTAAGACCCTAGCATAATTTTAATGATTCCCTCCTTTCACCAAGACCTTTGGCCTTACGCTATTGTGCAAACAGCTTGCCCCTTATGCTTTGTCAGATCTATAGTATGAACCATATACAAAATATCATCCTCTGAAATGCTGGTCAGCGGAACTTCCGTGAAAAAGCCTTGACAGGATGACCTTTAAGGGAGAGTGCCTGTTTGTTACTTCCGTAGACTTATACATCAAAGAAATCAGTACTCTCCTCCCCCAGAAAAAGAAGATTCATGCTCCCTCAGGTAGGTCTTCACCTTCTGAAATTTGTAAAAGTTCCTTTTGTCCCTCTCGGACCTCATGCTCCAAGTCCAAGCTTAAAGCGTACTTTTCTGGGAAGAGGCGGACCTCTAAGTCAGCCAAGTCTGGCCCCAAACCCTCTCTCCAATGAAAGGGTACCCCCATGTGTCAGAGAGGGGGGATGTCTGTTGGCCTTTTTGGATTTCTGGTCCTAAAAAAGAGTGTAATTTTTATCAGTAACAAACTCCCTGCTTCATACTTTCAAATTTGCTTCCTTTCCTGCAAAGACAGGCGGATCTTGTTGCTGCTATTTAGTAGCTCTTCTCTCAGGAGGTAATCACCCCAGTTGAAAACAAGGAACTATTTTTGGGTTTCTATTCATACCTGTTTATAGTTCCCATGGCAAATGCTGGCACTCAGCACATTCTGTATTTAAAAACTCTCAGCTTGTTCCTACGAGTTCAAAAGTTCTGCATGGAATCAGCCAGGCCAGTCATTGACTGCTTCCTTCCAGGAGACCTTCTGGGCTTTGTTGACATAAGGGATGTGTGCTTGCATGTTATCATCTTTCCTATTCGCCAATGCTATCTGTGTTTTGTGTTTGCACTCTACACTACCAGTGTGACGCTCTTTTCTTTGGACTGTCCACGGCACATGGGTCTTCGCTAAGGTGTTTGACTTGGTGCTAGCTCTGCTGTGTTCTCAGGGCATACATGTTGTGGGATACCTGGATGATCTCCTGGTAAAGTACCAGAGTATCTAGGCCAGTCATTGGATATGGCCCTGTCCAGGATCTTCCTGCCCCTGGACAAACATCTGCTAATGTGCATGGGCATTTCGATCCCAGGGTTGGACCCCTAACTTGGGCCTGATGGTAGCCACCTTCAAGGTAGTACTGTATGCCCAGTTTTACTCCAGACCGTTGCAACTCTGGCAGTGTGGGACAAACAGACTGGATTCTAGGACAACTTCATGTCTCTAACCTGCAAGGCCAGGCTCTCCTGGTGTGGTGGATTTCCAACCCTGCACCAGAGTCAGGGACACCCTTTCCTGAATGACGTGGCAAGTTGTCACAATGGATGCCAGCCTACATTCCTGGGGGGAAGTCCTGAATGCCCTCTTGTTGAAAGTGATTTGGTTGTTGTAGGAAGCTCACTTTCCTATTGACATCCTGTAACTTAGGGAAATTTGGTTGCCCCTTCAACACTGGACCTCTCAGCTATGAGGTGACCTGAAAAGAATCCAGTCTGATAATGCCACAGCAGTGGTCTACATCAACTATTAAAGAGGCACCAGGAGTTACGCTACTCAAAAGATAAGTGGGCATGATTCTTACTTGGGCAGAATTGTACATTCTGATCCTGTGTTGCATTTAAGTCCCAGGTGCCAAAAATTGTCAGGTGAACTTTCTCAGCCATTAGTGTCTGGATCAGGAGGAAAGAAAGCTCCACCCAGAGCTGTTACAAACCCTCTTCTGACATGCTGATTCAACAACAAACTATCACTAGGTCCAGGGACCTGTAGGCTTTCGGAATGGATTCTCTGGTGACTCCATGGTTTTAGTTTAGATTGATCTATTCCTTTCCTCCTCTACAGCTTGCCCATTGTCTCCTTTGCAGGATCGAAATGGAGGGCATTTTGGTGATTCCTATTGCACTGACCTGGCCCAGGTGAAAGACTTACCATGGACCCTTCTTGACTGTCTGCTTAGTTTGTTGAGAGACAATTTGCGCTTTTCAGTCTTCGTGCTTTTAAGATCGTTTTCTGCTGTTCAGTAGGTGCTTGTGGGTTCACCAAGGGGCACCAACCAACCTCCTTGAGGTTACAAAATACAAGATAACAATGCTTTGTAGGTAAGCGTGTCTCTGCTGTTTTTTTGTTGAACATTTGGACCATCTGCTATTATTTCTCATCTTTTTTCAAATGTTTTATACCAATAATGTTATATCTATACAATACTGTGTCCATGTGGCGTGATTGTATTTGTATATAAAATGGATGTCGTTTTCCCCTGAGGAAGCAGAACCCCGCGAAACATGTAGGGAAATGCGATCTTCCTGTTTTCTCAAGTTAACTACAATCCCGCTTGTTGATGACCATTGGTATCCATGAAATCAATTGAATCATAGATTTTAATATACCGTATTTTCCGGCGTATAAGACGTCTGGGCATATAAGACGACCCCCTAATTTTCCAGGAAAAATTTTGTTTTTTTGATATATACTTACTGTATAAGACTACCCCCTTCATTCTAGTCTTTCTGGAAGCTGAGTGGGAGCCAGAACCGCTGACAGAAACAGGCTTTTTCAAATCTCACTGTGCCAGTACATTACATTCCTCACTGTGCCATTACATTACATGCCCAGACTGTGCCATTACATTACATGCCCAGACTGTGCCATTACATTACATGCCCAGACCTGCCATTACATTACATGCCCAGACTGTGCCATTACATTACATGCCCCCACATTGCCACTGTGCCATTACATGCCCCCACATTGCCACTGTGCCATTACATGCCCCCACATTGCCACTGTGCCATTACATGCCCCCACATTGCCATCACTTGCCCCTCACTGTGTCATCACTTGCCCCCACTGTGCCTGAACTTGTTGCCCTCCCAGTGCAATAACACTCACTTTTTTTTTCCAGCGGTGACAGTCCCCCATGCTGCGAGCGCGAGCGTGAATGATTTCAAAGCCACGCCTTCACTTCAGAGTGTTCTGTGATAGGCGGCACACAAATTTTCCCAGCAGCGCCTCTGTTCTGTTTTCCGCCTATCACGGACGTCTTCTCATCTCGTCCGAGGATGAGGAGGCATCTGTGATAGGAGGAACACAGAACAGAGGCGCTGCTGGGAAGATTTTTGTTCCTCCTATCACAGAACACTCTGAAGAGAAGGCGCGGCTTTGAAATCATTCACGCTCGCGCTCGCAGCATGGGGGACTGTCACCGCTGGGAAAAAAAAAGTGAGTATTGAGACCGTACCCGGCGTATAAGACGACCCCCGACTTTGGATGCATGTTTTTGCATCCAGAAACTCGTCTTATATGCCGGAAAATACGGTATATATTTTTTGTATTTTTGTATACTTCTATGTATTGAATAAAATTAATTTAGTAATTTTTTTACATAAGACATTGTTCTTTGTCATCATTACTACCTACATATATGCACCGTAATTTATCCCCTTTTCCTCCTATTTTCCATAACAAGATAACAATGTTATTGTGGAAACTTTACACACCAAATTAAATAAATAAATATATATATATGGAGATCACTAGAAAACAAAATTAAAATTATCGCAAAAAATGCAGATATTGCTTAAAAAATTAAAAAAATTAAATAAACATTATTATGGAGATCTAGCTTTAAAAAAAACAAATAAATATTCATGAGATTACGAGAAATAATAAATAAACAAGTTTGTTAGAACTCTGTGTGAATATCAGCAGCAAAACAAGTTCATTATTGTAGCATTATAAAGAAGAAAAGAATGTGCAGCATTAAACGATGCAATAATTTGCAGCGTGATGAATGTGATATCTCCATTACGAACGCTAGTTTTACCAGAAAGAGCGCTCCCATCTTATACTTGACTCTGAGCGTGCGCATTTTTTTTGCCCATGGGAAAACCATACTGACGAACGGTTTCCCACGTCAGGATTTTTTCCTGATGGGAAAAAAGAGATCATGCTCTCTTTTTTTGTTCCGGCAGTTTTCCCATAAAAAAACTGCGATGGAGCATACACACGGCCGGGATTCCCGACGAAAAGCTCTCATAGCAGTTTTCCTGTCTGAAAAAATGGTCGTGGGTACGAGGCATGTGGGTCTGTAGGACATTAGCCTTGTTCTTATGGTCATTCAGAGACCACCTTTAACCACTTAACCCCCAGGCCATATTGCTGCCCAAAGACCAGAGGACTTTTTGCGATTCGTGACTGCGCCGCTTTAACTGACAATTGTGCGGTCGTGCGACGTGGCTCCCAAACAAAATTGGCGTCCTTTTTTTCCCACAAATAGAGCTTTCTTTTGGTGGTATTTGATCACCTCTGCGGTTTTTATTTTTTGCGCTATAAACAAAAATAGAGCGACAATTTTGAAAAAAATTAATATTTTTTACTTTTTGCTATAATAAATATCCCCCAAAAATATATAAAAAAACGTTTTTTTCCCTCAGTTTAGGACGATACGTTTTCTTCTACATATTTTTCGTAAAAAAAATCGCAATAAGCGTTTATTGATTGGTTTGCGCAAAAGTTATAGCGTTTACAAAATAGGGGGTATTTTTATGGCATTTTTATTAATATATTTTTTTTACTAGTAATGGCGGCGATCATCGATTTTTTTTCGGTACTGCGACATTATGGCGGACACTTCGGACACTTTTGACAAATTTTTGGGACCATTAGCATTTTTATAGCGATCAGTGCTATAAAAATGCATTGGATTACTATAAAAATGCCACTGGCAGTGAAGGGGTTAACATTAGGGGGCGGGGAAGGGGTTAAGTATGACCCTGGGTGTGTTCTTACTGTTGGGGGGGGGTGGCCTCACTAGGGGAGACACTGATCCTCTGTTCATACATTGTATGAACAGAAGATCAGCATTCCTCCCCCTGACAGGCCAGGGAGCTGTGTGTTTACACACACAGCTCTCGGTCCCCGCTCTGTAACGAGCAATCGCGGGTGCCCGGCGGCGATCGAGCCCGCCGGGCACACGCACGGGAGTCGGGGGGGAGCGGGGGGTGCGCGCCCCTAGTGGCGGCTCAAAGAGCAGACGTTATACTACGTGCTCTCGCCCAGGAGAGCCGACCTGCCGCCGTAGAATGACGGTGCGCGGTCGGCTAGTAGTTAAAACCCATTCCTTTGATAGCACTAAACTGGAAAAAACCGATGCCCCCATCCCAAGAGGCCCTCTACGTTAGGGTCAAGGATGTAGAACTCATGGAGAAAATGACGGCTAGGATCCGGGACAAACTGGAGGAACATGACCTTGTCTGGGAGAGGTGGCATGTGAGGGAGGACCCGCCGTGAGCCGACGACAGACCACCGAGGTATGCTACCACACCCACCCCTCTTGCCTGCCCTTCACCCTCCTCTCTCTCTTTTTCTATCCTTTCCTTTTTCTTTTTTCTCTTGTCCTTTTTCTCTCCCTCCTCACTTGCCTCTCCCACTCACCCATCCCCCACCTCCTCTTTCCTTTCTCTCTTTTGTTTGAATCCTGTTATTATACAAGCTACTGATAGTACGAATAACTATGAAACCACTGTGTAAGCACATTAAGCTGGAATTGTATACCTTTTCTTTTCTCTTACACCAGATGTGTTGCCATATTTTGTACTGTCCTTTTTTTTCGAAAATAAAAAACTGTTATTTGAAAAAAAAAAACCCATTCCTTTGTCTGATCACACTTACAAGGCGGCCTTTCTCATTGCTATTGCCTCAGCGTGGAGGGTCTCTGAGTTAACGGCCTTATAAAGAGCCTTTCCTAGTGTTCAGCTGCCCACAGATGGACCAATTTTTTTTATGCTCAGGCAGCAGGCTCAAAAAAAGAAAAAAAAAACTGACAGATTCCTCTATCCACACAACTGAAGTGGATAGAAGAATCCTCCTCTCTGCGACATTGTATTCCAACAGCGGGGATTCTGCACTGTTAGAATACACTGATCAGTAGCTGCAGCCACTGATAGAGAATTTTTTTCCAATAAGTCGGTTCGACAGAAGTTGATTCAAATTCCTTCTGGTCTCTGTTGAACCATCCAACTTTCGATACATATATTATGGCCAGCTTTACTAAGATTGTCCTGAGGTCTGAAGACTTCGCTCTCCCTAAGGTGCTTTCTTCCTTCCACCTCAACCAGGAAATTATCCTTCCCCTCTTTATGTTGTGCTCCAAAACAATCCAAGGAACATTAGTGTGGGTTGGTGTGGGGGGGAGATGGGGTCTATAAACTCTGGAGAAAAGCTCCAATACATGAGATCAGGATGGCTTTATACCTTCAAAACAACCACTTGCCGACTGCCCACTTGCAGTAAAATGTGGTTCGTACAGTAGGGTGACCAGACATCCCTGGTTTCTGGGGACAGTCCCCGGGATTGAGAACGGTGGACTGCCTATGTAAACAAGACAGATCGCCGTTTTGTCAGTATGGAAGACATTGATCCTGTGTTCCCGCAAAGCAGGCACAGGGATCTATAGGAAAACACTTGTTAGGTACACATATAACCCTTTGATTGCCCTAGATGTTATCCCCTTCCCAGCCAATGTCATTAGTACAGTGACAGTGTTTACAGACGCTCTCCATCAAATCTGATAGAGCTTGAGCTATTTTGCAAAAAAGAGTGGGCAAAAATGGTTGCTGAACCACACTTTTTGGTTGCACGCCACACTTTTTTTATTTTTTATTGTTGAAAACCATTTATCATTTTCTTTCCACTTTACAATTATGTGCCACAGAGTCAGTTAGTTTCAGATTATCCGCTGCACTATCACAGTCCCTCTATAAGTCACTGATCATCGCCAGTATTAAAAAAAAAATAAAGATAAAAATTACAGTATATATACTTATAGGTTGGACTTGATGGACTTGTGTCTTTTTTCAACCTCACCTACTATGCAACTATACCAAAGTTTGTAAATGCTGTAACTTTCACACAAACCAATAAATATACACATATTGTTTTTTTTTTCCCAAAAGACATGTAGCAGTATACATTTTGGCTTAAATTTATGAAGAAATTGGATATGTTTATAATAGAAAGTAAAACATATTTATATTATTTACCTGTACGGTTTAGAAGATATTCACTTTGCATAAAGCTGCTGACATCAGCGGCACATGCGCTGTGAATGCCCGTCTGAAGGTCTGGCAGACACTGCCGGACCTTGCCCGGAAGAAGTCTCCCATGGCCATGCGCGGCAGTGACGTCATCATGGCTTCGGCCACTCACAGCACCGGAGCCGCAAACCGGGAAGAATGTCGGCTCCCTCGACGTGGACCGGGCTGCAATACGGGGACTTCGTTCTATGTAAGTATTTCATAATGAGCTAGTATGCGGTGCATTATGCATTTGCCTTACAGGGTTTTTTTTTTTTACATGTGCGGGTATACAGCAACTTTAAGAATTAGGTAGAACCTGCATTTTCCTATAAAGTATAACGTAAAGGGGTTGTAAAGGTAATTTTCTTTTCCCTAAATTGCTTCCTTTACCATAGTGCAGTCCTCCTTCATTTACCTCACCCTTCGATTTTGCTTTTAAATGTCCTTATTTCTTCTGAGAAATCTTCACTTCCTGTTCTTCTGTCTGTAACTACACAGAGTAATGCGAGGCTTTCTCCCTGGTGTGGAGAAAGCCTCTTGAGGGGGCGAGCAGGAGTGTCAGGACGCTCACTAGCTCCTTTCTCTATCTGCAAAGTAGAGAGTGTCCTGACACTCCTGCTTGCCCACTCCCCCCCAAGAGGCTTTCTCCACACCAGGGATTTTGCCAATAATGTGGAGCATACCCCCGCGGTGTTACCTATCAGGGGGTGTCTTTTGAGTGAAGGAGCCAGTCCTGCGTGGCACCAGGGAATTCTGTGGTGTGGGATCTCACTTTGATCTTGTTCCAGCCTTGTCCATAATTTGGTATCTTTATGCCTACACCAGTCGAGAAGTCTACCGAGATGGGTTGCATGGTAATAGGTGCGGATATCCGGTAGCGCCAGACCCCCGTGCAGTTTTGGGAGAGAAAGTACCTTCCTATTTAGTCAAGGGCTTTTCCCCGCCCAGAGAAACCGGGTGAGAGTGGTATGCACCTGTCTGAAATATTCTCTGGGAATGTGAATTGGGAGGGCCTGTGGAAGATATAGGAATTTGGGCAGTATCGACATTTTGAGGATGTTGCAGTGGCCAATCCACGAATGGAGGCCGTCCCATCCGTCAAGCAGCCTTTGAATATTTTTCAAAAGAGATGGTAAGTTGAGTCTGAATAATTGGGGTATGGATGGGGGAATGTAGGTGCCCAGGTATTTCAGTGCTGTGTCAGTCCATTTTAAATTAAAGCTATCCCTAAGGCCGAGTACACACGATCGGTTCAAACCGATGAAAACGGACTGAAGTTCAGTTTCATCGGTCCAAACCGTCCGTGTGTACGCCCCATCGGTCTTGTTAGAGAACTTGCTTTAAAATCAAACCGATGGACCGCTGGTCCAAACGGATGGTTAGTACACAAAAGCATTGGTTCAAAACCCACGCATGCTCAGAATCAAGTCGACGCATGCTTGGAAGCATTGAACTTCGTTTTTTTCAGCACGTCGCTGTGTTTTACGTCACCGCGTTCTGACCCGATCGGATTTTGAACTGATGGTGTGTACGCACATCAGACCATCAGGCCACTTCAGCGGTGAACCAATGAAAATGGTCCGTCGGACCTTTCTCATCGAATGGACAGATCGTGTGTACGCGGCCTAAGGTGTGTAAGCTGGCTTTGCGGTATCCCTACGCCCATAGCCTCCGATTTAGTCAAATTAATTTTTAGATTGGAAAGACGGCCATAAGCGTCGAACTCTCGCAGTAGGTTAGGTAGGGAAACTGAAGGGTTCGCGAGGGAGAACATTAAATCATCCGCGCACGCAGATACTTTATACTGCGTACCGTTCACCCCTACACCTGTAATGTCTGGGTTCCGTCGGACGTGGCATAAAAAGGGTTCGAGGGTCAGAGCGAACAAGAGGGGAGATAGGGGGCATCCCTGCCTGGTCCCATTTGAGATCGGGAATGTCTCCGAAAGTATTCTGTTCACTCTCACCCTGGCCGTCGGGTTTGTATATACAGCAGTCACCCAATTTAGCATTGTTTTTGCTTGAGTGTTTGCGAACATGAACTGCCAATTCACTCGGTCAAACGCCTTTTTTGCATCCGTTCCGAGGAATACACTTGGCGTTTTGCTGTTCACCGCTACATGGAGTAAGTTGAGGACCTTGGTAGTATTGTCCCTAGCTTCCCTGGTCGGGACGAAGCCCACTTGGTCTAGGTGGATTAGGTGTGGGAGGTGGTGTTGCAGTCTGGAAGCTAGGATTTTGGTAAAGATTTTTAGGTCCGTATTCAGGAGGGACATAGGATGGTAACTCCCACACTGGGTTGGATCCTTACCTCTTTCGGTATGACCGAAATTTGTGCCACTAGCGTGGAGGTGTGGAAAGTTTTTCCAGATCCCAGACTGTTGTACAGGGCCACCAGATGTTGGCCCATCGAGGGGAGTAAGGTCCTGTAGTATGAGACGGTCAAGCCGTCTGGGCCTGGGGCTTTACCTGCTTTAGCGTTTTTAATGGCTAATTGAATTTCTGGCAGTGTGATGGGTTCTTCCAACAGCTCCCGTGCGTCCGCCGATAGCGAGGGCATAAAGGACTGGTCTAAGTATTCTGTCGTACCGTCATGTGTGGATGTTGTCCCATTTAGATTGTATAGGGAGCTATAAAAGCTTCTGAATTCATGTGTGATTTGATGGGGTAGGGACACCTTCTGCCCAGTGGCAGTTGAGATATGCGGTATATAGGATGCTGCTCGCTGTGCTTTCAATGTTTATGGCAAAAAGTCTGCCACATTTATTGCCTAATTCGTAGTATTTCCTACGCAAATCTGGATTGTCGCTTTGGCTTTAAACTGCAGGAGGTCAGTGATCTTTGATCTGGCTGTGTCAAGCTCTATCCCGAGTTGCCTGGTCGGTGCAGCCTTATGGGATGTTTCTAAGGTCCACAGTTTCGCCAGAAGCAGTTCCAACTGTGCTGCCCTTATCCGTTTTAGTCTGGACCCGTGTTTAATGAGCACCCCCCTAATCACGGCCTTGTGGGCTTCCCAGGCCACCCCAGCGTCACTCTTAGGAGTGCTGTTTGTGTCGAAATAGTGCCCCATAGTGCCCCAGGGTCCTGTAAAAGGCTCTCGTTTAGTCTCCATGAAGGCCGATGGCCCGTTTGTACGTCCGACAGGGCGTACCGGATGCCTATCGGAGAGTGGTCCGACCATGTAATCGAACCGATGGACGTGTCTCTGATCGCGTGTAATTGACCGTGTGGTATTAGAAAATAATCGATACGTGAAGACGTCTGGTGTGGTTTAGAGTAAAATGTATAGTCGCGTTCTCCCGGATGGAAGAAGCGCCAGGCGTCGACCAAGTGCGCGGAGTGGAGTGCTGTGCCAATTAGTTTGCTTATATCCCTGGAAGTGGAGGATGTCCCAGAGGAGGTGTTTAATAGCAGAAAGTAAAAAATAGAAGAGCAAATACCACCAAAAGAAAGCTCTATTTGTGGGGAAAAAAAGGACATACAGGGGGTCATTTACAATAGCACTACGTGCTAATTAGCGCTAAAATGCCCAAATCTTGGGAATTAGCACTAAAAAATTCACTATAGTGCTGGTCCAAAAATACTCCCAAAATCTAATTTATTATAGCTCCCAGAAAACAGAGAATTTCACAGTGAGCATGATATGATTGCCTAAATGCTACTGAAATATGCAGTATATATTTTAAAGATAATCTGCTTTTAAAGTGTGTAAAAAAAGTGATTTCTACACTTAAATATCTTTAAAAGTCTGAGAAGAGATAAATTCCTCGTCTCTTTACAACTAGGTGCCAGCACAACTGAGCATGCTCAGATATGCAAACTACTCTAATTTTAACTCCCATAGCTTTTTTACCAAGAGTTATAGCAAATACCAAAATGAGCACCCCCTAGTGGTTAACCCCTTCCCTGCCAGCGTCATTTACACAGTAATCAATGCATTTTTATAGCAGCCGCAGTCACCATAAAAATCGCTGATCACCGCCATTACTAGTAAAAAAAATATATATTAATAAAAATGCCATAAAACTATCCCCTATTTTGTAAGCTTCTATAACTTTTGCGCAAACCAATCAATAAACACTTATTGCAATTTTTTTTACCAAAAATATGTAGAAGAATACCATCTATTTGCCGTAGCTTACAATGTACGCTTCAGGGGGGTGTTTCTCGTGGCCCATTTGGGCTATCGCTTTGCACGTCTGTGCCTGCGTTACACGCCCCTCCCGCATCTTGGTGCTCGGCATTGTGGGATTTGTAGTATACAGGGCCAGGTTGCATTTTCGCGCATGCTCACTGGCGCTCTCACGTCAGCATCGAGTCGTTGTAGTCAGACGCCGACTCGATGGAGGTCACATAAATGCCAGCATCTCAGACTCTACCACTGTCTGAAAGGGAGGGCGACCTTTCCACTATACCACCACGTTTAGGGTAAGGCTCAAGTTAACTTTCTCACTATTTTGTGTACATTCTCACATGCTCTTTTTCTCATATTTAAAGCGGGAGTTCACCCATGTATTAAATTTTTTTTTTTCTCCCCTTAGATTCCTGCTCGTTCAGTCTAGGGGAATCGGCTATTTATATTAAAATATGAGCATTACTTACCTGTTTTCGAGCTGCATCTTCTTCCGTCGCTTCCGGGTATGGGTCTTCGGGAGCGGGCGTTCCTTCTTGATTGACAGCCTTCCGAGAGGCTTCCGACGGTCACATCCATCGCGTCACTCGTAGCCGAAAGAAGCCGAACGTCGGTGCGGCTCTATACTGCGCCTGCGCACCGACGTTCGGCTTCTTTCGGAAAATTGTGACGCGATGGATGCGACCGTCGGAAGCCTCTCGGAAGACTGTCAATCAAGAAGGAACGCCCATTCCCGCAGCCCATACCCGGAAGCGACGGAGAGGATGCATCTCGTAAACGGGTAAGTACTGCACATATTTTAAAACAAATAGCCGATTCCCCTAGTAAAAACTACCAGGAATCTAAGGGGAAAAAGTGCCCTCTAAGGGTGAACCCCCGCTTTAATTCTAAAGCCATTCACTTAGTTATTTCTCTCTGTAACATTATACATTTTTAAATCTAACTAATCAACCAACTTTTTCCTTATAACTTTGTTTCCTTCTTTCATTAGACCAGTGGTTCTTAACCTTGTTGGAGGTACTGAACCCCACCAGTTTCATATGCGCATTCACCGAACCCTTCTTAATTGGAAAAATAAAATATGATTTTGCGTGTGATGGGCACAGTGGCTGCGTGTGATGGGCACAGTGGCGAAAATTGATGGCACAGAGGCTGCATGTGATGGCATAGTGAGGCTGCAATTTATATATATTTTTTTTTTGCTAGTCAGAGAAGGCTCATTTAAAATAACACAAAAACATTTTTTTTATCTGCCATTTTATATTATTTTATATTTTATTATATATTAATAAAGTGCTGGTCACCTCACCTCAGTCAGCCTCCTCCCCTCCCCCCCAATCCAGACATTTAATTATATGCTCTTAACAGGTTCTACTTACTTTTAAACAAGTTCAGTAGTCTTTTTTAGCACACTGTCTGCTAGGTTCAAATTCCACTAGTCAGGCAGGCTCCTCGAGACTAGTTCTTGCCTCTCTAGCTCGTCACAGGCAGCGCCGACACTCAGCTCTCTGCGCAGCACTCCGAGCCCCCCCTTCCGGCCGTGAGTGGAGTGACGTCACGCCGCTGGAAGGGACCAAGAGACTCCTTCATAGGGGGAGTAAACAGGCTGCAGCAGACAGGAAAGGGAGCAGGGAGGTGACGGTCCCGGATGCAGGAGTGCACTCGGCACACAATTTGTACAGTGCCGCTGGCCGCGCTGGTGGCCGTGGCAGAGCTTCACCTGTGGCTGCGCCCCCCCTCCTATATGAAATGGTATTGCCCAGGGCACCCATCCACCCCTGCCTTGTACCGGCGGCCCTGTGTGACCTCCGCCGAACCCCCGAGACTCACTCACTGAACCCCTGGGGTTCGATCAAACCCAGGTTAAGAACCACTGCATTAGGCTGTACATATCTGTTTATTCTTATTCTGGTAATTTATACTGTATTCCATTTGTTAATTATCATTTTCCCCTTTTCAATATTTCTATTTTTGTTTTTTATTTTAATCATTTAGGCAGGTCACTGTGTGTGCCCTCTGTGGCCACGCCGAGGCCTCCCCCTCTTGCTCGGGCTGGTGTTCACCCCACTCCTTGGGCAAAACATGTCGGGATAATATGCAAAGCCTCAACTAACTGGTGTAATCGGATATCTGCCTAATATGACCATCTAGCCTCTGATTTGCGATTACGTTACCTAATGTATATGCTTTTTAACCTTAATCTTCATAAAAAATGTCTATATCTCTTTCTTAAACAATCGTTTCTCATTATTATCTGTAATGCACAGTGAAAATCCACCCTGCCTCTCATTTTCACATATGTAGAAGAATACGTATCGCCTAAACTGAGGAAAAAAATTGTATTTTATATACTTTTGTGGAATATTTATTATAGCAAAAAGTAAAAAAATATATATTTTTTTTCAAAATTGGCGCTATTTTTGTTTATAGCGCAAAAAAAGTAAAAATTTGTTTGGGAGCCATGTCGCATGACCACACAATTGTCAGTTAAAGCGCAGTGCCGAATCGCAAAAAGTGGCAGCCAAATCCTCCGGGGCTGAGGTGGTTAAAGAGCATTTTTTGGGAGTGAAAATGAGAGTTATGTAGCCTAATGCAAGTTTCTAGCTATTATCTTTTGCCATATTACACTACTTTTTGGGTGAATGGGTAGGGGTACAATGTACAAAATATCGATTCACATAGCGGTGGGCAGGATCTGGGGGCACCCTTGTTAAAGGGGGCTTCCAGATTCCGATGAGCCCCCTGCCCGCAGACCCTGACAAATGGCCCGGGTTGTTGGGAGCACATGGGGACAAGGTGCTTTGGGGGGGACCCCAAAGCACCCTACTGATGTTGGAGGCACATGGTCTGGTATGGTTCAGGGGGGAGGCGGCTCACTTGTCCCCTCCCTTTTCCTGACCTCCAGGCTACATGCTCAGATAAGGGTCTGGTATGGATTTTGGGGGGCGCTATGTGAGGGTGTACAAAAACAAGTGTGTCATACACTTGACACTATATGTACCAAATAAGTTAATCTTGGTCTCATCAGACCACAGGACGTGGTTCCAGTAATCCAAGTCCTTAGTCTGCTTGTCTTCAGAAAACTATTTAGGGGCTTTCATGTGCATCATCTTTAGAAGAGGCTTCCTTCTGGGACAACAGCCCAGTGTGTCTTGCCTACAGTCAAGCATGGTGGTGGGAGTGTCATGGTCTGGGGATGCATGAGTGTTGCCATAACTGGGGAGCTACAGTTCATTGAGGGAACCATGAATGACAACATGTACTGTGACATACCGAAGCCAAGCATGATCCCCTCCCTTCGGTGACTGGGCCGCAGGGCAGTATTCCAACATGATAACGACCCCAAACACACCACAGGACCACTGCCTTGCTAAAGAAGCTGAGGGTAAAGGCGATGGACTGGCCAAGCATGTCTCCAGACCTAAATTCTATTGAGCATCTGTTGGGCATCCTCAAATGGAAGATGGAAGAGCAGCTCTGTGAAGTTGTCATGGAGGAGTGGAAGAGGACTCCAGTGGCAACCTATAAAGCTCTGGTGAACTCCATGCCCACGAGAGTTAAGGCAGTGCTGGAAAATAATGGTGACTATGCAAAATATTGACATTTTGGGCCCAATTTTCACTTAGGGGTGTACTCACTTTTGTTGCCAGCGGTTTAGACATTAATGGCTGTGTGTTGAGTTATTTTGAGGGGACAGCAAATTGACATTGTTATACAAGCTGTACACTCACTACTTTACATTGTAGCAAAGTGTAATTTCTTCAGTGTTGTCACATAAAAAGATATAATAAAATATTTACAAAAATGTAAGGGGTGTACTCTCTTTTGTGAGATACTGTAGTCACTGACAAGCCCTGCAAGTGTCGGATTGCATAGGCAATTGAGCAGAGCAGCACCTTACTGTGTTCAGCTTCATAACCAGTTAACAGTAAAAAAAAACAAAAAAAATGTCCAACTGTGTCTAGACACTGTGGCCCGGATTCACAGAGAGCGGGCACACATTACGCCGCCGTATCGCAAATAAAATACGCTACACTGATGCAACGCAGAGAGGCAAGCATGGAATTCACAAAGCCACTGCTCCCAAAACTGCGCTGGGTTTTCAAAGGCGTAAGTCGGCGTAGGTGGAAGTGGGCGTGAGCCATGCAAATGAGGCGTGACCCCAAGCAAATGATGGTCCGAGCGCCAGACAGATACGTATCACGAATTGCGCATGCGCTGGGATGTGGACGCATCCCTCTGCGCATGCTCAAAACCACGTCGGAACAACTGCCTAAGATATGCCGGTTCACTGCCTACGCCATGAACGTAACCTACGCCCAGCCAGACACACGTCCAACGTAAACAACGTAAAATACGCCGGCTTGAGTTCCCTGGTGCAGACCTTTGCATGTCTGCTGCTGAGTTACACCTGCTTTATGGGGCTTAACTTTACGCCGGACGTACAACTTACGCGCAAATCGCGTAGCCTACATCGGGCGCACTTAGGTTTGTGAATCACCGTATTTCCCTCATTTGCATATTTGAATGGCTAAACAATGGGAGCATCCAGGCTAAATGTGCACCTACGCTACGCCGGCGTAGGCAAGTTACGTCGGCGGGTTGAAGCCTGTTTTTAGGCGTATCTTAGTTTGTGGGTCCGGCGCAGAGATACGACGGCGCATATTTGCACTTACGCGGTGTATCTAGAGATACGTCGGCGCAAGTGCTTTGTGAATCCGGGCCTGTGTATTGTGGAGTAACAGTTTTTGTTCAGTATTGGGAGTGTTGTGGTTGTATTGTGAGTACCTGTGTATAGTGAGTACCTGAGTATTGTGAGATACTGTATGTAATTTTTACTTTCACTGATCAACAAGCCTGAGACATGGTTTCCTTTGACTAGCTACAGTCCGGCTCCCCTAAAGTCTAAAGAACAGTAAACTGGCCCATTGTTTTGAACGTTTGGAGACCCCTGGTCTAGATAAATCATTGACTGACCGGTCAACATCCCTAAGTTATGCTGAAATGTCATAGAAAGTGGGGGGCACTAGGGATGCTGCACTGGGCCATAGTGAGTCAGGGTGTGGGAGGAACAATCAAATATCTATATCTGTTTTCAGTCTGCGTATTTATGTGTTACTAAGTATCTTGCACAAACCAAATATACCTGTGAAAGTGCATATTAAATTTCCTGTTCAGGCTTAGGGCCCATCACAGAGTGGAATTTATAGTATCCTTAGCTGAACTCTGCAGATATTTGATCTGCTGTCATATGTAGCCAAGCTTTAATTCCAAGGCTTGCAAGTCATTTTGAGCTGCTGAAGTTAGAAGAAAAACACTAAACTACTGTACCTCAGCTATGTGATGCAATGTCATTGAAGAAGAGTTATAAGCAAAAAATGGAGATTAAAGCAGACCTTCACCCCAAAAGAAAATGTACGTGCACCTTGCCCCATCCCTCTCCCATGTATATATTTTAGGGCTGGGGAAATTAAAGATTAATTCCTCGATTAATCTTTAATTTTTTTGATCGATCAAAATTCTTTTGATCGATCAAATATCTTGACGTCACCGGACAGCCTGGACAGTGAGACTTACCCTGCTGAATGCGAGCAAACTGCACCCATTGGATTGAGGTACCTTTGCATCTGGGGGCAAAAATAACCATTGTTTTCCTGTCCTAAGCAGTTTTGTGCAGACAATTCTTTGTGTATCGGCAACATCTGTTCCGTGCGAAAGACTGTTCAGTTCTTCAGGGTATATTGTCAATAAAATGCGATCATGTCTGCTTCCAGAAAATGTAAACACTCTGGTATGTCTGCATGACTGGCTAAAGTGACTATAAAGTGACTGACAGTCAATATACTAGATAAGTTTTATAATTAAAGTTAAAATAACTTTCTACGTTTTTCTTAAAGTTTAATAAGAAAAATTACTTACGTAGTGCTACAGTTTGAATTTAAAACATATTTGTGTTAAATGTGAAGTTAAAGCGGTGGTTCCCCTAAAAATAAAGTTTTGACATTGCATTTGCTATAATAATTACAGTTAGAATCGCATCCATCGCGTCACGAGATGCCGAAAGAAGCCGAACGTCGGTGCGGCTCTATACGGCGCATGCGCAACGACGTTCGGCTTCTTTCGGCATCTCGTGACGCGATGGATGCGTCGGTCGGATGCCTGTCCATCAATAAGGAACGCCCACCGCCAGCATCGTACCCGGAAGTGGCGGTGGGAACGAATAATACAAACGCTACGTACGGAGGTATTTTTTACATAAAACCAGCCGATTCTAACTGTAATTATTATAGCAAATGCAATGTCAAAACTTTATTTTTAGGGGAACCACCCCTTTAAGTCATGGATTGTGGAAACTAACTAGTGTTGGGTGGTTGTATATAGTGTATGCCACATTTACCACAG
Organism: Rana temporaria; assembly: GCF_905171775.1. Lineage (NCBI taxonomy): Eukaryota > Metazoa > Chordata > Amphibia > Anura > Ranidae > Rana > Rana temporaria. The sequence goes on along the minus strand of NC_053497.1, from coordinate 146,287,663 downwards.
ACTAATGCAAAGTTGCAATGCAAGGAGATCAGCTAAAAGTAGTTGAATCTGTATGTCCGTTATAATTAATCGAAATTAGTCGATTAATCCTTAAAAAAAACAAAAACGATTAATCGAACACGAAAATTATAATTAGTAACAGCCCTAAAATTATATTTGTGTTTTTTGTGCTTAGGCGAGAATGTTGCGCATGTGTGAACAGATGTGCTGAAGGGCTCTCCCAGGCTTAGGGACATCTGCATATTCACTGTAATTGCTGCACACTCGTGCCAGTATGCTACAGTCAAGGAGGTCTGAACGTGCCGGACAATCGAAAGTGGCAGTGACCGTGGAGAGTTGGAGGTTAAGCCATGTTTAAAGAGACCGAAGTTCCTCTTTAAAGTGATTGTAAAGGCAGAAGTTTTTCATCTTAAAGTAGATGTCAACCGGATTCATGAAATTTGAACTGGGCACGTATATCTGTGTTTTGTTATTTTTTTGTTATCTCTCTTCAAAGCACTATGCCCATTAGCTTTCTCCTGCTCCCTTCTTCTGTTATCAGCCTGATAACGCCTGACAAGTTCTCCACCACATATGATAAAGGAAGCCAGAGTTTTGAGTCTGGGAGGATGCTATAAATAGTTTAGCAGAGCCCTGAACGATTCAAGGGACAAAGCTGAAAGTCTCTACCTATGAGGAGAGGGGCTGTATGCCAAGGCTTCACTGTAGTGCTGAACAGGAAGACAAAATTGTTAACATGATGTGCACTTTCTATACTATATAAAGATAAACAAAGAAGATTTACATGTAAACCTTCTGTAGGGAGATTTGTTTCATCCCTGTGTATCATCTGAGGCTGTTCACCTCACTTGGTATATGTGAGGGTTTACATCCACTTTAATGCATTCTATGCACTAAGGTAAAAAAAAACTTCTGTGTGCAGAAACCCCCCTCAGCCCCCTAATACTTACCCAAGCCCCCTCTCGATCCAGCGATGTTGCACAAGCGACTTGGCTGTCTGGGACTCAATCTCCTCATTGGCTGAGACAGCAGCAAAGTGCCATTGGCTCCCACTGCTGTCAATCAGTCAGTGAGCCAATGAGCAGAGAGAGGTGGCCGGGCTGGGCCGCGGCTCCGTGTCTAAATGGACACATGGAGCTGCAGCTCAGTTCAGATGCCCCATAGCAAGCTTCTTTCTGTGGGGGGCACTCAACAGGAGGGAGGGGCCAGAAGAGCCGAAGAGGGACCTGAGGAGAGGAGGATCCAGGCTGTGCTGTGCAAATCCACTACACAGAGCAGGTAAGTATGACATGTATTTTTATTACCTGCAAAATAATGTGCATTTATCATGTATTTCTAAAAGATGAACTTATCCTTTAACTTTTACATAGTTACATAGTCAGGTTGAAAAAAGACACAAGTCCATCAAGTTCAACCATACAAAATAAAATAATAATAATATCGTACAATCACATATACCCAATTCTATACCCACAGGCCTTTCTTAAAGCACTTTACTGAGCTGGCCAGTACCACCTCTGCAGGGAGTCTATTCCACATTTTCACAGCTCTTACTGTGAAGAAACCTTTCCGTACTTTGTTTAATTCATTTATTTTATAAAAATTTTATTAGCTAATTTTATTATTAAATTAGGCAGTATTAGTAATGTCTTTAAAGTGGTTGTAAACCCTCTGTGGGAAGGTACACCTACAGGTAAGCCTAGATTAAGGCTTACCTGTAGGTGTTTGCAATATCTCCTAAACATACACGGTTTAGGAGATATTTGGCAAAAGTAATACACCATTGTCTACGGCGCATGCACGCCGTAGACAACGGCGCAGGCGCACTGAGAAATGCCAGTTTTCTCAATGGCCAATGCTGGCTTTGCTGGCTCCCTCGCACATGCACGGAGTGATGTCTTCGCCGCTCTGGCCAATCATAGCGCCAGGTCGGCGATACCCGGAAGTAACCTTCCAGAGAGATGTCTGCTGCTAGAGGGGGAGACGAGGACGGCATCGGGGGGTTTGGGGGCCCTCTGTCAGCCCCCCTCTGTTAGCCCACCCCCTGTCAGCCTCCCCTCTGTCAGCCCCCCTCTCTGTCGCTCTCTGTCAGCCCACTCCCCTCTGTTATCCCACACCTCTCTGTCAGCCCCCCTCTTTGTCCCCCCCTCTCCCTCTGTCAGCCCCCCCTGTCAGCCCACCCCTTCTCTGTCAGCCCACCCCCCTCCCCTCTGTCAGTCCACCTCTTCTCTGTCAGCCCACCCCCTGTCAGTCCCCCCTCTGTCAGCCCCCTTCTCTGTCGCCCTCTGTCAGCCCCCCTCTGTCAGCCCACCCCCCTCTGTTAGCCCACCCCTCTCTGTCAGCCCCCCTCTCTTTCCCCTCACCACCCTCTGTCAGCCCCCCCTCTCTGTCCGGCCCCCTCTCTGTCCTCCCATCCCTCTGTCTGCCCACCCCTCTCTGTCAGTCCCCTTCTCTGTCAGCCACAGCAGGGTGCACCATGCCAGCCACCCACTGACCCAAAGCAGGGAGCCAGATTTTTTAAATGAAATCCGGGGAAATATTTTTTTTTTACTAGTAATGGCGGCAATCAGCGACTCTCTGCCCATTGCCACCGCCTGCCTCACAGCCTGTCAAGTCTTACTCTTCTACCTACTACTGGGTGGGGTGCAGAAGAAGATCACTCCACCAGGGAAGGCAAGGAGATAAGCAGGCAGGCGGCTGGCCGGGACTTGAGCCAAGGCAGAAGAACATGCGAGCGGAGCTTTAATGTACATGCACCCGAAACTGAAGAAATATTCCCTTGGCTCTGACCAGCACATAATCATCAGAAAGGGGCACAGATAATGGAAAAAAATATTTTTTTCATTCTGCACTGACTGTCTTTGAAATTGCCCCAGTCCCTGTTCAAATCCAATCTGGGGACAAAACTGGGGACATACTTGGTCCGGGGACAGTGTCCTCAATCTGGGGACTGTCCCCTGAAACCGGGGATGTCTGGTCACCCTGACCCATGGTGACCTACCCACAGCAGGGCCAGGGTGCCAGCCAGCCACCCATGGTGACTCACCCACACCAGGAAACCAGACAGTCACAGCAGGGTGTCAGCCAGCCACCCACAGGAGCCAACCAGCCACTAGGGATGAGCTTCGTATTCGAGTCAAACTCATGTTCGACTCGAACATCGTATGTTCGATCGTTCGTCGAATTACGAACGTTTTGGGCCGTTCATGCCAAGTTCGAGTTACGTTTCACAGACCATAATTCACTGCGGCATCGCTGGCTGATGATTGGGCAAGCATGCACTATGACCCGCATGCTTGGCCAATCACAGCTTGCAAAAAACGGAGAGACATAATTGGCCAAAGCCAGGGTGGCTTTGGCCAATTATGGCTCAGGGGGTTTAGTACACGCCCCACACTATAAAAGGCCGCCTGCAGGTCGGCCTTGTGTAGTATGTTGCGGTGGTTAAGAGAGAACAGAGAGAGACCGAGAGAATGTCATTTTTTGCAGGTAGATAGAGCAGGCAGGCTAGTCAGTTAATGTTACAGTGTGTAGAGGATATATATACATCCCAGGTGTTGTACATATATTTATACACTGTATAGTTTAGCTAGATCAGTTCTTCCTAATTTACTGGCAGGCAGGTGATTGTGCTAGCTGCAGTATTCTTACGTGGTTTATTGCCTGTGTCCTCTGTAGTTTGCACCTAAAGCTACTTGGTGTGTACTGCCCGTGTCCTCTGTAGTTTGCACCTAAAACTACTTGGTGTGTACTGGCCGTGTGCTCTGTAGTTTGCACCTAAAGCTACTTGGTGTGTACTGGCCGTGTGCTCTGTAGTTTGCACCTAAAGGTACTTGGTGTGTACTGGCTGTGTGCTCTGTAGTTTGCGCCTAAAGCTACTTGGTGTGTACTGGTCGTGTGCTCTGTAGTTTGCACCTAAAGCTACGTGGTGTGTGTACTGTCTGTGTCTGTGCTATTTTTCGCAATGATCTTCATCCATATTGCAGGGACCAGACATTACATTAAAGCCGCAAGCAGTTTTAAATTACTTTTTTCTTATAGTAATCTCATTTTGTGCAGGGACAGTTCTAAACTGTTTTTTTTTTATTTTTTATTTTAGCATCATTAAAATCACTGCCCAATCAGCCTTTGTTCTCCCTGTCTGACCCTCCTCCCGGAAGTTATCACGCGACCTGTCAGGTGACCTGTGAGGCTGGAACAGGCTTTATCCTGATGGCCACAGGACAGGCCTGAAGACTCAACATTCTGCTAAAGCAGCCCATGGATCCGGGACGAGGACTACAGGATGTTACAGATGAGCCTTCTTTCCTTACCTTCTTGTAAGTGTGTTTTGTACAATGTGTCATTAAAAGAACCTCTTTAATACTGCACTTAGGTGGCGCTTCCTTTCTCTACCCCACCCAGTTAAGGTAAGAGGAGCGCTACAAAGTGCCAATTGTATTTCTTTATTTGTGAGAGGTTGGGGCAGGGGGTTTTACTTATGTTCTTTTTTTTTTGCGCAATTGCATATAGTTTATATTCTGTTTTTGTGTGTGTTTGCAAAAATAAAGTGGGCTGGTCTGGATGAATTTTTGTCCCAGTCCAGCCCTGACCATGACACAATGTGGGGAGGGGGGTGTGATTTTCTTTAGTGAAGTAAACCAGTATTCACTTCAAATACTCTGTACTGAAAATGAAAAATGGGACCTACCTATGACTATAAGTAAGCAGAAATTGTTAAATTGACTCGTTCACCACTTAGAAAAAAACTGAGAAAAGCCTTCATATAAAAGAAAAACATTTATACATAAAGCTAAAGTTTATCTGCTTTTAAATTTTGCCTTCCCTGGTTCCTCCCTTTTTCTTGATCAACACGCTAATGAAATTTTCTAAACAAAACTTTTCAGTTTTAATTACATACCTTATTTTAGACCCAGTGATATAAACCCTGGGTCTCTGTGCTACCCTATGCAATGCAGACAGATCATAGCTTGTGGAAGGGGCCAACAGGTTGTTGTACATACAGTGCCTTGAAAAAGTACCCCTTACATTTTTTTCCACATTTTGTCATTTTACAACCAAAAACATAAACATATTTTATTGGGATTTCATGGGATAGACCAACACAAAGTGGCACATAATTGTGCAGTGGAAGAAAAATGCTAAACGGTTTTCAATTTTTTTTACAAATAAATATGTGAAAAGTGTGGCTTGTATTTGTTACATAGTTACATCGTTACATAGTAGGTGAGGTTGAAAAAAAACACAAGTCCGTCAAGTGTGTGTGATTATATGTCAGTATTACATTGTATATCCCTGTATGTTGCAGTCGTTCAAGTGCTTATCTAATTGTTTTTTTAAACGATGCTCCGTGCATTTGTATTCAGCCCTCTTTACTCTGATACCCCCAACTACAATCTAGTGGAACCAATTGCCTTGAGAAGTCACCTAACTGTTCAACTGCCCATTTGGTTTACTACTTCACTGTCTTAAAGGGCTACCACTACAGAACATTGGTGCCCCTGGAGGACGTGATTTATCACAAAACTAGTAGGACAGAACGAGCGGCGCGCTGACGTCACCATCCACTATTGTTTGATCTTCAGACGGATGGGTCTGCCTGTTTGCATCCTTCTGGCACAGCAGGCTTAAGGCTTATTTGTCAATCAAACTTGTAAGTGCAATTCATATTTTATTTCAATAAAACGCTAAGGTTTTACACTATCCAGGCGGTTTTTTGTTTTCATATGCCACATTATCGCCATTTGGTTTCTACCACTATGGAGCATGCTAATTAATAGTGCAGTGGGTTCCTGGGGTGAAGCTGTGATTCATTAAAGGCTCCTCTGGGTCCTCCGTAATAGGGGACCATGGGGTTCTGGTAAGCAGACCATTTTGTCATATGGTGGTGGGTATCACATTGGTTTCCTGTTTCACGGATGAAGAGAGGGACGTCACTTATTTAAGGATTTGTGCACGGGTGGACCATTATCGTTGATACCACAGTTGGATTATTCATTTGAACTTTATGAACACTTATGGACTTCCACAATCTTTTCACATCCAATTTACTGATTTTCACCCATGAGTGTTTTTTCATCATTTATTCATTTATAGATGAGTGTTTAACCACTTCCCGCCCGGTCAATGGACAATTGATGTCCGGGAAGTGGTTGTGAAATCCTGACTGGACGTCTATTGACGTCCTGCAGGATTTCATGCCGGCGCGGGCTTGTGGGGGCGCTCAGCGCGGCGATCGATGATACGGGCTGTCAGTCTGACACCCCGCATCTCTGATCTCGGTAAAGAGCCTCCAGAGGAGGCTCTTTACCACGTGATCAGCATTGTCCAATCACGGCTGATCACGATGTAAACAGGAAGAACCGTTGATGGCTCTTCCTCACTCGCGTCTGACAGATGCGAGTAGAGGAGAGCCAATCGGTCGGCTCTCCTGACAGGGATTGTTTATCAGTGCAGCCCCCCCCTCGAATGCCCACACTGGACCACCAGGGAAGCCCACACTGGACCACCAAGGCAGTAAAAAAAAGAAGAGAATAGATGGGCACTGACTGGCAGTGTCCATCAGTGCCACCCCTCAGTGTCCATCAGTGCCACCCCACAGTGTCCATCAGTGCCACCCCACAGTGTCCATCAGTGCCACCCCACAGTGTCCATCAGTGCCACCCCACAGTGTCCATCAGTGCCACCCCACAGTGCCCATCCAAGCCCAGTGCCCACCAGTGTCCATCTGTGCCACTATTTAAGTACCCATCAGTGCCACCAATAAGTGCCGCCCATGAGTGCCCATCAGTGTCACCTATGAGTGCCCATCAGTGCCGCCTATGAGTGCTCATCAGTGCCACCTATGAGTGCCCATCTGTGCCGCCTATGAGTGCCCATTAGTGCCGCATACCAGCGCTGCCTATCAGTGTCCAACAGTGAAGCCTCACCGGTGCACATCAGTGCCACCTCACCAGTGCCCATCAATGCCACCTCATCGGTACCCAACAGTGCCACCTAATCGGTGCTCGTAATCGAAGTAGAAAACTTACTTATTTACCAAAAAAATTTACAGAAATAAATAAAAACTTTATTTTTTTCCAAATTTTCGGTCTTTTTTTAGTTGTTGCGCAAAAAATAAAAATCGCAGAGGTGATCAAATACCACCAAAAGAAAGCTCTATTTGTGGGAACAAAATGATAAAAAAATTGTTTGGGTACAGTGTAGCATGACCGCGCAATTTTCATTCAAAATGCAACAGCGCTGAAAGCTGAAAATTGGCTTGGGCAGGAAGGTGCGTAAGTGCCTGGTATGGAAGTGGTTAAACATTTATTTAAGTTGATTTTCACTATTTATCACTTAGTAACCTTATGCCAATTTAGTTTCAATGTTTTTATTGAATTTTTTACAAAGAAATACAAAATGTAAGTAAAGTCCTTAGTTATTCTAACAATGCATGGGAACCTCCATTACAGACAAATTACAAACTGGAATCATTATGAAGCGGAGTAAGTAAGACATCATTATCCTCAACAATGACTTCAAAGCTCACTTGAAGTTCCACACATGGGCTGGATCTACTACCTTATGACATTTTAGTATTAAATCCTCCAACCATTAAAGGTAAACAAAAGTCATCCATAAAGAATTATTCAGATAAGCATATATGTTAGACACATCAACTAACCGCTGTATATATAAGCAAATCGGTGTAAACGGCTGTGTGGCAAGATCTCCCCCTCACTCCCTGAGATCGAACCACACTCCATGGAAATGCTCGCTACGCAGCGGTTAGGGAGCAAAGGCAAAAAAATAAATAAAAATTTAGATGACTCTCACATCATCATAATAACAAGACAAGGACAGAAAAGTGAAAAGGAGAAGAAAACAGAAGATAAGAGATAGTAGAGAAAATAGAGGAAGAAATAGAAAAAGAAAAAGAGAGTGACCCCGTGCTCCAACCCCACCACCCCGAGACTGCCCTACTCAGGCAAGAATCTCGGATCCCTCGTCAGGTATTTCACCCAGGGGTCCCAAACTTTGTCAAACATTTGCATTTTATCCTGCAATAGTGCAGACATACGTTCGTTTAGCATAATCCAAGAAAGCTTGTTCTTAAGATGCGCGAATGGTAAAGCCGCCCTCTTCCAGGATTTTGCAATAATAATCCTGGCTGAAATAAATATGAATGAGATAAGACGCCTCTGAGGTTTTGATGCCGTCTCTATCACACTACCCAGCAGGGCCTGTCTCGGGGACTTCACTAAATTGACCTGGGTAAGAGAGTAAATGAAGTTGTATACTCTGATCCAATAACGCCGTACCTTGGGGCACTGCCACCACACATGGTACATGGTTCCCTGCTGACCACATCCGCGAAAACACAGAGGGGACGCAGCCGCTACAAATGATGCCAGCCTGGTTGGAACCATATACCATCGCAGGAGCACTTTATAGTTCGCTTCAATAATTGATGTATTAATTATGGACTTTGAGGCCCCTTGAGTTATAGCGTACCAATCACCTAGTTCAATTGTCTCCCGAAGGTCTTCCTCCCATTTTACCATATAAGCCAATTTGTCGGCAGAGTTAGTCAAGATAGTATATATTTCAGAGATATGCCCTCGGATTTTGTCGAAGCTCTGACACAGGTGCTCCATCGAGGACCTAGTTGTCATGTCAGAATCTCGCGACAAAGTCCCCAAGAAGTGCAGAATCTGAGCCCCTCGGAAAAACTCAGAGGGCGGCATTTGGTACTTCTCAATTAGTGCCTGTCTCGTCAATATACCCTTATGGTTACACAGATCAGCTATCCGTAGTAGCCCTTTGTTGGTCCACCAAAGAAACGTTCTGGGGGTGAGGCCCGGGGTGAAATCCGAATTTCCAAGAATCGGGGCCAATGGAGTATGTTGGGAAGAAAACTTGTACGTCTTCCTCAACCTATCCCAAATACCCAGGGATGAGGACAATGCCGGACACAGGATTGGGGGCCGGTCCCCAGGCGACAACCATAAAAGGTGCGACATCGGCCTTCCCGTGCATGCAAATTCCTCCATCTTCATCCAAATCGGATGGGGCTTGGCAGAATGAAACCTGGCAAGTTGAGCCAGTTGAGCTGCGTAATAATATTTTTGCAGATCTGGGGCACCCAGTCCACCCCTCCTTTTAGGGGTAAATAGTGTGCGCTTATTCACCCTGGGCCTCTTATCCCCCCAGATAAAAGACAAAAATTTTTTCTGGAATGCTAACAGATCTGAACGGACAATCGAGATTGGCAACGTTCGAAACAAATACAATACCCTCGGGAGTACATTCATCTTAACGGAGTGTAGTCTGCCAAACCACGAGGGGGGACGAAGCATCCACCTGGCCAAGTCAGCCGTCAGACGTTGAAATGATGTTGGGTAATTTTTTGAGTACAGAGTGCGTAATGTCGGGGTGAGATTTATTCCTAGATAAGGGAGCGACTCCGCGTGCCAAACAAATTTAAAGGAGCGTTTGAGTGTCAATAGCGTATTATCTGATAGCGAGATGTTCATAGCCTGGGACTTATCATGATTTATACTAAGACCTGAAATCGCCGTAAATAGTTTAAGTATAGTGTATAGGTTAGGAAGGGTGGTGATCGGCGTCGAGACCATCATCAAGATATCATCCGCAAAGAGGATACATTTATGCTCATGGTTGCCACAAGTAATGCCCCGTACGTCAGTTGAATTACGTATTTTTATAGCGAGCGGCTCTAGAGCCAAAACGAAAAGCAACGGGGACAGGGGGCACCCTTGACGAGTCCCTCTACGAATAGGGAAAGGGCCGGATGAGTATCCCTTCACCATCAGTGAAGCAGAAGGGGACTCATAGAGAACCCGTAATATGGACAGAAAATTTGACCCAAACCCCAGCTTAGTCAGGACATAGAAGAGGTATTCCCATGATAGGGAATCAAAGGCTTTGTGCATGTCCAAAGACAACAACATCCCCCTCCTAGGTCCCCCATTATCCCAGTCCGAATGTATCGCAGAAATAGCGTCTATGACTCTCCTAGTCTGATCCGAAGCTTGTCGTCCGGGGACAAACCCTGCCTGATCTGGGTGAACATACTGCGCGAGAAACGAATTAAGTCTGGCTGCCAGGACTTTAGTCATGATTTTGAGGTCGGTATTTATCAACGATATGGGGCGGTAATTTGCACAAAGCCCGTGATCTTTCCCCGGTTTCGGGATAACATGGACATAGGCCCTGTTCTCCTGAGCCGGGAGACCAATGCCCCTCCGAATTGCATTAAAAAACGCGCAAAGGTGTGGGGTTAGGATCTCCTGGTATTTATGGTAATATTGTCCAGGGAACCCATCCGGGCCTGGAGCTTTAGAGGGATTCAAACCTTTTATAGCCTGTCTAACCTCTGCCTCTGTAAATTCCATGTCCATGAGATCCGAATGGTCCTTAGTCAGCATGGGCAGGGGTAAGTCTCTAAAGAAGTCGTCCATTTTAGTCTTGCTACACTGTTCAGGGCTGTCGTATAATTTGGAGTAAAATTTGGTAAACTCGCTTACAATAGATTCCGGGTTCTGGGTCAACCGCCCATCGTTTAATCTAAGTTTAGGTAGGGCAGGTGCACTAGGGCGAGGGGTTAGTTTTCTTGCTAAAAGAGTGGTAGGCTTGTCCCCCAACGTATAGTATCTATGTCGTGACCATCGTAGTCGCTTTTCAGCTTGTGTGGTGAGGCTTAAGTTCAATGACAGCCTGGCCGTATCAATTTTGTGCCTAATGTCAATCAGCGGCGATGCCCTTTGCTCCGCTAGGAGAGTGGTCAAATCAGTTTCCAGTTGTGTGATTGTGTGTTCGCGGTTGCGCTTCAATGTTGCGGCTACCTGTATGAGTTTCCCGCGGACGGTGGCCTTATGCGCTGCCCAATTGATAATAGGGGACGTGGCCGATGGCGAATTTTCGCGAAAAAACATGCGCAACTCCTTTTCTATCCCTGTCAGAATAGTTGGGTCGTTTAACAAAGACACATTTAGCCTCCACGGGGATGGACATGGTTTCTTCCAAAGGTCCGAAAGGGACAATCGCACCGGCGCATGATCCGACCATGGAGTAACCAAAATTTTAACCGAGGTCACGAAAGGGATCAGTGAGGAAGTTATAAAAACATGATCTATCCGGGAGTAGGTTTTATGTACATGTGAATAATGGGTGTAATCGCGCACAGAGGGATTATCCTCACGCCAGGCGTCAATTAGATCATTGCTATGTAACAGTCGAGCAAATTTACTACTATTTTTAGGTGTATATTTAAATAGGGACTTTCTGGGAGATGATTTATCTAGCGTTTGGTCTAGAGGTAAGTTGCTGTCCCCTCCCATAATTACTTGACCCTGTGCCTTTGGGAGAAGTATCGCCAACATATCGCGAAAAAATTCTAGCTGTCCCGAGTTGGGAGTATAGTAGGAGATTATGGAGGTCAGTTGATCATTAATTCGTCCCACTGTCATCAGGTATCTACCCTCTTTATCTTTAACTACCGTGATAGGAGTAAAGGGGACCTTACGTGAAAAACAGATAGCTACTCCCCGTTTCTTTTCTGTAGCAGAAGAGAGGTAGAACTGGGGGTATTGGGCACTGAGATATCTCGGAGTCGAGGTCCTGGAGAAGTGGGTCTCCTGCAACAGCAGTATATCCACCTTCTGTTTATAATAGTAGTGAAACGCCTTAGCTCGCTTAGGGGGAGAATTAAAACCCTGTACATTGTGTGTTATTATGGAGTATTTTGTGGAAAAATCAGTCGTCATCGCGGTTTGGCAGAGCACACTCACCTTGGCTTTGATGCAGAGCTCCCCAGCTCCGGTAGAGGAAGGGCGAGGTCACTCTAGGAATCCATAGGATCATGGCAGGGTCAGAGCACGAGGTCAAGAGCAAAGGAAAGAAAAGCAAAAAAGAAAAAAGAAAAATGAGAAGTAATAGACAATAAAAAGGCCAAATGCCTAAACTTGATAACAACCTGTTTGCTAAACAAAGTGAACAACGGGACGAATCCCCTCCCGGGCAATGATCCCGGGGAATCAGTCGTGAGGTTGCTCCCATCCTAAGACAGGGGCAAGGTCACTCGAGTGGCTCACGGGTCCACCCCGACTCAAACCGTGCTCGCTTTGAGTCTAGAGGAGGCCTGACAAGCATAGTAACATCCCCATTAGTGAGAAAATTCACAGAGGGTTAGCCCGCGCCGCCGCCGCCCCCCGGTGTCCCGGGGGGGTCGTCGGCAAGCCGGGCCACCCCATCACAGCAGGTAACAGTACAGCTGACCCGGTAACTATAGGACAGTAGGCACAAAACAGGAATACTGACCAAAACAAATAAAATAAATAATAAAAAAAAAAAAAAAAGGGATAGATATATCGGCTAAGCCGAACCTTGGCAAATTTACAACAACCGAAACAGTCAGGACCCCCCGCCCCTCCACCCCCCCCCACAGTGCGGGCCTCTGCGCGACCCTTCTAGAGACAAGTCCCACTGTCAGAACTCAAGGGGGAGGAAAACCAGACTTATGCCAATTTATATGCGTTTATGTTCACATTTATCATTCAGGTTTATTGTCACATTTTAGGTTTAGCGCAACTTTACATATTTTTTCTCATTTTGTCCACTGTTTGTAGTTCACAGAAGAGTCGCTGCTTTACGTGTGAGCCTGCTTTTTGATCTTAGCGCAGTTTCATTTTTTCTTTTTTCACTACAGAACATTGGTCAGGGCGCAGTGTGCTGAGGTTCCATCCAGCAGTTACAACTTTGTCCTATAGTTATGTAATATGGAACCACATCAACCTCTGTCAGGTTTTTGTTGCTGTCTGTGCCCTTATGAGTGGAATTCACCCTCGATTTTGAAATATCAGCATGCAAGTGTAGGTTAGTGGTTGTTTGTCATGTCCTTCATGTTTCCCTCCTGGTTGGGTGCCAAATGTGGGTCACATAGGAGGCCTACCAGGGTGGTTTCTTTTGGGCTATGCTAAGCACCTTGTTCAGGCTCACTTCCCTACACATGGGGTACCTTTGCTTTGTGCCATTTTCATCAATGCCCTGGGAAACGAGGTAGCCAAGGGGGGGGGGGATACTCGACCTCAAGGTGGATCTCTACTCTTAGGCCTCGTACAGACGACCGGATCTATCCGCTGGGATTGATCCGCAGATCAGTTCCAGCAGATAGATCCGGTCGTGTGTACGTCCGAGCAGACATTTCCCGGCGGATAAAAATCCAGCCGACGGATTCCCAGCGGATAAAAATTTCTTAGCATGCTAAGAAATCTATCCGCTGGAATCCAGTCCAGCGGACTGATCCGGTCGTCTGTACAGACTCACCGGATCAGTCCGTCCGCTCCCCTTCCTCGCATGCGTCGTAATGATTCGACGCATGCGTGGAAGTATTTACCTTCCAGCGTCGCGCACGTCGCCGCGTCATCGTCGCGGCGACGGCACGACACGTGACCGCGGCTGTTTTCCGCGCGGATTTTGATCCGATGGTGTGTACAAGCCATCGGATCAAAATCCGGAGGAGGAATGTCCGCTGGAAACGGTCTGGCGGACCGTTTCCAGCGGATAACCCCTCGTCTGTACGAGGCCTTAGAGATGAATGTACACCATCTACATTGCACTGCAACTGTTCTCCAGTTAACTCTCGCTTCCCCGTGACAATGTACACCTTCTCTGTAACCTGCATTTAGGAGGGACATGCTGAGCCAATGTCCAGATCCTCTTGTTCAGCGTTTTCCACTACTATTCCCCAGTAGCGGAAAGCTGCCCTCTGTGCACTTTGCACAGTCTCCACATGTGCACTTAAATTAACTCTTGCAACCCTCCGTACCTCTGTACAGGATGGGGACCTCTGTGCTCCCGTTTCTCTGGGAAATAGACTGCTGGCGGAAGGAGTGCAGACAACATCTTCCTAGCTGCTAAAGGCCGCTCTACCTATATCAGGTACACATTACCGACAGACTGCTTCTTACACTTCTGTTACCTTTGGTAAGCACTGATGTCTTCATGATACTCCACACAACACCAATGTCTTTTTACCCCAATGTGTTAAGACCCACTCTGTGAACTATGCGTGTGCCACTACTTGCAATACAACGTTTCAATACTTTAGAAAAGGTGCAAAAATGAATATTCCACAATCCAACATACAAATGCAAGATTATTTCTATGTCCTTAATACTAACTACAGGCTGTGTGCTGCCCTAGCATACCTGTAAAGGTGAAATTCAACAATTACAGTCATTCATAGGCACTCTCATGTAGATGCAAGTCCTTTGGATGCATAAATCAGTGCTGGTGTCTTCTGGGCGAACGCCATGTTCAGATAACTTTACATCCCAAGGATGTTAGATGGCCTCCTCCTGTTCCTTATAGGTGGCTGTCTCTCTCCCTTATGACTACTAGATTTGGATTTAAGATTTCTCGCTCTTGGGCTCTCCACAGGTAAAAATCCCTGAACCATCCTCAATTGCCTCTCCAGGGTGTTCTGTCATTTTGGACCACCAGGTCCTCCACGTACTGGACCACTATCAGATATTTTTTATATATCACAGGATTAGTGGGTTGGATCCAGAGAAGAACCGCCAAAAAGACCAAAGAACCAGGAAAGGCATTAACTCCTACTCTCCCAGCTGGAACAGCATCCAACTATTTCAACCTGCCCACCTCCAGAACAGGAAGGGGGGACCTTGAATGGGGACATTTGTTCCAGTTACATCTGTCTAAAGCTGGCCATATACTAAACAAAATGTTAAATTATAGCAGGGGCTATCCGGTTTTCAATCAGTGTATGGGCTCCCATATTCAACAGAGGTCGACTTCTGATAAAGGGATTTGTTGAAAAGTTTTCCATCCATCATCGCCTGCAGTTTCTCATCAGTGTAGTCTGACAGTATAGAAGAGACTGTGAATGGTGGACGGTGGATTGGTGTACAGCTGTGAAAGTGCACGGCAGTGTCCTGCCTGGAAACTTGCTAGCAGGGGAAGATACCTGCGATAAAAATCAAGGACTGTTTAAATGCAATAGCAGTTCTGATTTCTGCAAGTCGGTGAGACTGATAGTTCTTTTAAATGCAAAGCCTGTGTCCTGGGATCTAGCCGTTTCCCCAAACTTTACAATATATACGTATATACATTTTTAATAAGTCCAATACTGATAAATGTCCTAGAACCTTTAATGAAAAACATGCAACAAGCAAACATAAACATACGTTCAACTGTATGGAAGAACATGTAGTAATCCAACATATGACGTCTTCGGAGAATGCCAAA
Organism: Rana temporaria; assembly: GCF_905171775.1. Classification (NCBI taxonomy): domain Eukaryota; kingdom Metazoa; phylum Chordata; class Amphibia; order Anura; family Ranidae; genus Rana; species Rana temporaria. The sequence continues at coordinate 146,272,390 of NC_053497.1, read as the reverse complement.
GTTCCAAGTAGAACCTGTAGTTAGCAGCAATGTATTCCCCCTCGTGCCAATAGCATGGCTAGTCCTTGAAAAAGTCACTCACCTGGCAAAAGGAGTACTAACTCTGTAATTGGTTGAGTAAAGATTTGTGTCAATCCTCCCTTGGTTACCTTGATCTCTACCTTTCAGACTTTGTTATCATCACTGGGCATAACTTTAGTAATAAGACCCATAGCCCACTCATTCCAACAAACTTCCTTGTCCTTTCGAAGGATGGGATCTCCAACATAGGTGAAGGGTAGATCTGTACTTAGGCAATTATCTGGGAGACTTGCCATTTGTCGCTGTTGATGTCTTCTTCTTAATTTGTGACACACCTGATGACACGTACCTTGGGAGTGAGCCTGACGTGCAGAGGGAGACCTCTCGTACCGTCCTGGTTCCGGGGTCACTGGGGTTGAGACAGTGACCGTAGGAGCACAGTGGGGTATAAGTGCCTGCAGAGTCTCTGAGATTGGAGATGAAGTCTAATGAGAAGGGCTGAAGCGCTGTAGGTGCAGGTCAGCTGGATGCAGATCAGCGGATGCTGATCAGCGGATGCAGGTCACCGGATGCAGGTCAGCGGATGCCGATTAACTGGTTAGCAGGATGCTGGTCAGCGGGATTCAGGTCAGCGGATGCAGGTCTGCGGACGCAGGTCACCGGATGCAGGTTAGCGGACGCAGGTCACCGGATGCAGGTGCGCCTGAGAGCAACATGCACATGCAGGTGCAGGCGACAGCAGGAGAGGAGTCAGACAGGCCAGGTCATACACGGAAGATCAGTACAGACAAAAGCAGCAGGCAAGGAATGGTCAGATTTCAGGCTGGATTCGGCAACAGAGGATCTTGCAGACAGGTAAACAGAGCAGGTCAGGACTGGAGATGGCAGCGGAGTCAGAAAGCCAGGTCAGAATGATGCAGGTTCAGGATCAGGTCTCTGGATAAGATGCAGATCAGACAGCAAGGACACAGTGCTGCTGAGGGGTTTAAATAAGGCAGCCTGTTGCCAATCATTGGAATCAGTCTGCACTGTTAACCCTTAGGTGGCAGATCCCTGACATTGCCCCCCCCTTATGGGCAACCTCCGGGTGCCCAAAAGAGCTCTTTTTTGAGGGTGGCTTCGGAAGAAGGCCTGGATCAGCTCTTGGGCATGCACATTCTGCTTGGGTTCCCAGGAGTTCTCCTCTGGTCCATACCCCTTCCATTTGACCAAGTATTGTAGTTGGTTACCTCTTTTCCTGCAGTCTACGATAGCCTCCACCTCATATTCCTCGTCTCCATCAACCATCACAGGTTCAGGTGGCCCCGGTCCTCTGTCTGGGAAGGGATCAGGTACTGTGGGTTTCAGCAGGGACACGTGGAACACCGGGTGGATCTTAAGTGAATTAGGTAAGATAAGTTCATAAGACACTTCATTTAGTTTTTTCTTGACTGAAAAAGGCCCAACAAACTTTGGTGCCAATTTCTTCGAGGGACAAGCCATTCTAAGATTGGTAGTAGACAACCACACTTGGTCCCCTGGTTGGAGACACAATTCGCCTCTTCTCTTTCGGTCATATATTCTCTTATTAGTTGCCTGTGCCTTGACCATAGTCTCTTGTAACAATTTGTTGTTGCGACCCAGGAAGTCAACAGTATTCTGTACTGCTGGAACCGGAGATTCAGGGATAATGTTAGGTAAGAAGACAGGATGGAACCCATAATTTGCAAAAAATGGAGACTGACCCGTAACCGAGTGACTGGCATTATTGAAGGCGAATTCTGCCAACGGTAATAGTGCTACCCAATCGTCCTGAACAAATGTGGTAAAGCATCGTATATATTGCTCAAGAGTCTGGTTCGTCCTCTCGGTTTGTCCATTTGTCTGAGGATGGTAGGCAGAGGACATAGATAGTTCAATTTTCAGGGCCTGGCATAGTGCCTTCCAAAAGCGAGAGGTGAACTGGACCCCTCTGTCAGACACAATGTTGGTTGGAATTCCGTGTAGCCTTACAATCTCCCGGATGAACACCTGGGCTGTTTCCATTGCAGAAGGCGTCTTTTTCAGGGGTATGAAGTGGGCCATCTTGGAGAGGCGGTCGACCACTACAAAGATGGCTGTATGTCCTTCGGATGGGGGTAACTCGACTATAAAGTCCATATCTATCATACTCCAGGGACGGTCAGGGACTGGTAACGGTCTTAGAAGACCCCAGGACTTGGTCCTAGCAGATTTGCTTTGGGTACAAACAACACATGACTGCACATATTCTTTGCAATCCTTCTCAAGCCTGGGCCACCAAAACATGCGCTGAATCAGGTCAAGGGTCTTGTGGACCCCGAAATGGCCAGCCAAGGGATGATCGTGACACAGGCTCAGAACTTTGGTCTGGAAACTTGCCGGTACAAAGATTTTACTGTCTTTCCAAAGTAACCCATCCCTGGGTATCAAGGACACCCCTGGTGGACTGGGCATTCCTGCTGAAACTTGCTTTAAGCTGGACATCAGATCTGTCTGGACCAGCAAAAAGTTGCCTTCGGATAGAATAGTATCCGGAACTGAGGCATCCTTTGGATCATCGAACATGCGTGAGAGAGCGTCTGGCTTGGTGTTTCTTGATCCTGGCCGATAGGTGATGTGAAATGAAAATCTGGAAAATAGCGCCCACCGTGCTTGACGCGGCTTCAGGCGCTTGGCAGTTCTCAAATACTCCAGATTCTTGTGATCCGTATAAATAAGTATGGGATGTGCTGCGCCCTCTAAGAGATACCGCCACTCTTCTAGTGCGGCCTTAATGGCCAAAAGTTCACGATCCCCCACATCGTAATTTATCTCGGCTGGGGAGAGTTTACGGGAGAAAAAAGCTATGGGATGCATGAGATCTTTGAGGCCTTGACGCTGGGAGATAACTGCCCCTACCGCTGTTTCCGAAGCATCTACCTCGAGTAGGTAAGGTAGTGCGGGATCTGGGTGGCTCAGGATGGGAGCAGAGGTAAAAAGTCCCTTCAGTGTAGAAAAGGCAGCCTGGGCCTCGGAGTTCCAGTGGAAACGGATGTTCTGCTTTGTGAGCTGAGTAATGGGGGAAATGATTGCAGAGAATCCTTTTATAAATCTCCTGTAAAAATTGGCAAAGCCAACAAAACGCTGCACCCCTTTCTTGTCTGAGGGTGCAGGCCAATCCAGAACAGCTGTTACCTTTTGTGGGTCCATCCTAAACCCCTCCGTGGAAATAACCAAGCCCAAGAACTGAATACTCTGCCGCTCGAATTCACACTTTTCTGGCTTGGCATATAACCCATGCTGACGGAGGCGGCAGAGTACCATCTTAACGTGTTTCCGGTGTTGATCCAAGGATGTGGAAAAAATCAGGATGTCATCAAGGTAAACGATTACAAAGATATCTAGCCAGTCTCTGAAGATATCGTTTACAAAGTGCTGAAAAGTGGCCGGGGCATTGCACAGGCCGAAGGGCATCACCAAATACTCAAAGTGGCCGAACCTGGTACGGAAGGCCGTTTTCCATTCGTCCCCTGCACGGATACGAACTAAATTATAAGCCCCTCGAAGGTCAAGTTTAGTAAAAACAGCAGTAGTTCTCAGTCTCTGGAACAGCTCGGGCACCAGGGGTAAAGGATACCGGTTCTTAACTGTCACTTTATTTAGTTCCCGGTAATCCACACAAGGACGTAAGGAGTGGTCTTTTTTCTCCACAAAAAAGATTCCGGCCCCTGCTGGAGAGGTGGATGGTCGGATGAATCCCCTCTTAAGGTTCTCGTCTACATATTCCTTTAAAACCTCTAGTTCCCGTTCGGACAGGGGGAAGATCCGCCCAAAGGGGATCTCGGCTCCAGGCAATAGCTCAATTGGGCAATCGTATGAACGGTGGGGAGGAAGAGTCTCAGCCCCCCGTTTGCTGAACACATCTAAAAACTCGTGATATGGCTTGGGTACTTGTGAGAGTAACTCTGTATCAGATTCCAGGCATAGCAGCGGGCCCGACACCTTAGGAAGTGAGGGCAAGCAATGTTCTTGACAGTAAGAGGACTGGAACTTTATTTCCCCGGTGACCCAGTTAACTTGCGGATTGTGGGCCTGGAGCCATGGTAGGCCGAGGATGACCGGGAACAAGGGAGATGCAATTGCATCGAGTTTCAGAAGTTCCTTATGACCCGTGGCCATAACTACGGGTAAAAATTGAGTCTCCTGGGTGACCAGGCCAGATTTAATACGGGAACCATCTGCCAGAAAGATGGAGAGTCCTTGTGCCCTGTGCTGGAGTGGAATGCACTGTTGGTTGGCAAAGTTCAAATCAATAAAGCAACTACATGCTCCAGAGTCTATAATTGCAGTAGCAGGCACAGTCCTTCCTGGGAGCTGGAAAGAGATGCAAAGGGCCAGGTGAGTTGTATTGGCAGAGGGTGCTGGTTGGCTGGTAGGCGAGATGGACAAACATCTTTGGGTTTTTACTGGACATGAATGTACATAGTGGCCGGCCCCCCCACAGTACAGGCAGAGATTAAGCCGTTTCCGGCGTGAACGTTCCTCAGCAGATAACGAGGGTCTTATTAAACCGACTTGCACTGGTTCAGGAGAGATTGGCAAAGATCTAGCTGAGACAGGTCTGTTGGCAGCAGGATGTGTGGTCATGACCACATGGGGTAACATCCAGGTGGGACGAGTCTGTTTTATTTTTTCTGCACTGCGTTCCCGAAGGCGCCGATCTATCTGGATAACCAATGCCATTAGGTTCTCCAAAGAGTCTGGTATGCCAACTCGGGCCAGTTCATCCTTTAATCTTTCAGACAGGCCTAAGCGGAACTGGTGCCGTAAGGCTGCATGATTCCATTGGGTATCTGCACTCCAGCGCCTAAAGTCCATTATATAGTCCTCGACCGCTCTGCGGCCTTGCTGGAGTGCATGAAGAGCAGCTTCGGCTGTGGAAATCCGTTGGGGATCCTCATAAAGGAGCGACATGGCCTTGAGAAAGGACGACAAGGAGTCCAGTGAAACATGACGTTCTTCAAGCAAATTATGTGCCCAGGACTGAGGTTCCCCCAGCAGTAATGAAATGACAAACCCCACTTTAGTAGTTTCCTGGGAGAACGTTAGGGGTTGCAGGGAGAAGTACAACTCGCATGCATTGCGAAACGCCCGAAACTTACTTCGGTCCCCGGAGAACCTCTCTGGGATGGGGACCCTTGGCTCTGGAGGCAGCATTGTTATAGAGGGTGCAGAAGTGGCTTCTGTAGGTATCCTGTTGGTAGGTGGATCCGTGGTGGTAGCCTGGTGTTGCATTTGTCCCTCTAAGCGTGCATGGCAATCCTGGAGACACTTCACCTCTAGAGAGAGATCAGAGAGGAGTTGGCAGATCTCGGTGCAAGAGGTCCCTCTTGCAGGCTCAGGCATGGCTGTCTGATACTGACACGTACCTTGGGAGTGCAGAGGGAGACCTCTCGTACCGTCCTGGTTCCGGGGTCACTGGGGTTGAGACAGTGACCGTAGGAGCACAGTGGGGTATGAGTGCCTGCAGAGTCTCTGAGATTGGAGATGAAGTCTAATGAGAAGGGCTGAAGCGCTGTAGGTGCAGGTCAGCTGGATGCAGATCAGCGGATGCTGATCAGCGGATGCAGGTCACCGGATGCAGGTCAGCGGATGCCGATTAACTGGTTAGCAGGATGCTGGTCAGCGGGATTCAGGTCAGCGGATGCAGGTCTGCGGACGCAGGTCACCGGATGCAGGTTAGCGGACGCAGGTCACCGGATGCAGGTGCGCCTGAGAGCAACATGCACATGCAGGTGCAGGCGACAGCAGGAGAGGAGTCAGACAGGCCAGGTCATACACGGAAGATCAGTACAGACAAAAGCAGCAGGCAAGGAATGGTCAGATTTCAGGCTGGATTCGGCAACAGAGGATCTTGCAGACAGGTAAACAGAGCAGGTCAGGACTGGAGATGGCAGCGGAGTCAGAAAGCCAGGTCAGAATGATGCAGGTTCAGGATCAGGTCTCTGGATAAGATGCAGATCAGACAGCAAGGACACAGTGCTGCTGAGGGGTTTAAATAAGGCAGCCTGTTGCCAATCATTGGAATCAGTCTGCACTGGTAACCCTTAGGTGGCAGATCCCTGACACCTGAAGAGCAGGGAGGAGACACATCTTTTCATACCAACAATCCACAAGCCAGCTGACCCGATGGCACCTTGTGTAAACTGATGGCTTCCGTTCATGGTGGTGACGAACCAGAAGAGTAGTAACATGATGTTGACCTGGTATGATTATAGGATTCTGTTCCTTGCTACATAGGTCTAATTTCCTCCACGGTACCAACTCTCAGCAGCTGATTGGCATTAACTACAGGGCTTAGATTGAAGAGTGAACTGTTTTTAGACAATTCGGTTCCATCTCTGTATTTGTCGCCTCATACACCCAGGGCTGGACTGGGACAAAAATTTGGCCCTGGACTTCATCCAGACCGGCCCACTTTAATTCAATAAAATGCTGCCCCCACCCCCTGAAAAATCACGCCCACCAAAAGGCCCCTACATCCTTTATTGTATATCATGAGAGGGTGAGAGAAAGGGGAATGAGAGAGTGAGAGAGGGAGGGTTGAGGGAAAGGGGGTGAGAGGGGGTGGGTGAGAGAGGGGGGTGAGTGTAAGAAGAAGAGTGAGTGTAAAAGAAAGGGGGTGAGTGTAGAACCCCTTTTTACACTGAGGCGGTTTTAGGTGCTTTTGGGCTAAAAATAGTGCATATAAAGCGACTGAAAAACGCTTCCGCTGCAGCCCCAGTGTGAAAGCCTGAGTGCTTTCAAACTGGGCCACTGCCAGGGCATTAAAAAAAGTCCTCCAAGCAGCATCTCTGTTTTAAAAAATGGCCCACTGAGCCATCGGCCCACCGGGAAACTCCCTGTAGTCCCTATGGCCAGTCCATCCTTGCATACACCTCATGTTATACACAACGAATAACTACTTCTTCTGTACGTGCAATATCTGCTGCTAGCACAGCTGCACAGAGTTCAAGTCTTGGTATGGTATGTGCAGGTTTGGGAGCAAGTTTTGCTTTGCCTGGAACAAAACTACAGTGTGATTCTCGATAAATTACATTCAAATAGGCTACTGCAGCAATAGCTCCAACTGATGCATCGGAGAAACTATAAATCTCTCTCCACCCAACAGTTGAAATGGAAGCTGGAACATAGCAAAGTGAAATTTTAAGTTTTTCTAGTGAACTCAAAGAATATTTCCACCTTTCCCACTTGTGTTGTTTCTCACTAGGCAAAGGAGTATCCCAGTCTATATTCTCAGTAGATAACTGTCTTAGCGGAATCTTACCTTGAATGGTAACTGGAGCAATGAAACTCGGTGGATCATAGATGCTGTTCACCACCAACATGACTCCTCTCTTAGGCCCCGTACACACGACCAAGTTTCTCGGCAGAATTCAGCCAGAAACTCGATCGGAGCCGTATTCTGCCGAGAAACCCGGTCGTGTGTACACTTTTGGCCGAGGAAGCCAACGAGGATCTCGTCGGGCCAAATAGAGAACATGTTCTCTATTTCCTCGTTCTTCAATGGGAAATTTTGGCCCGCCGAGATTCTCGGCGGCTTCACAAGGTACTCGACAAGCAAAACGATGTGTTTTGCCCGTCAAGTTTCTCGGACGTGTGTACGGGGCCTGAGTGAAGGGTTTGTCACAAGTTGACACTTGGAAGGTGAATGCATCTTGTTTGATGTTCCACAACAAACACAGACTTCACTGTACTGGAGGTATATCTGTACCTAACTCAAATTTTTTTAGACTAGTGAAAGGCATTCATAAGTTCCTGGCTGTTAAATATAATCTTGTGAAGGCAAAGGTTTGCTACAGACAGCATCTCCTTTGTTCTGGTGAGAAGTTCCATTGCTTCTTTAGCAGTTGGAAAAGACTTGAGTGCGTCGTCAACGTAGAAGTTTCTTTGAACAAATCGACAAGTGTTATGCCGCGTACACACGATAATTTTCGGGTTGTAAAAAAACAATTTTTTTTTAATGTCATTAAAAACTATCGAGTGTGGGCTTCAGAGCATTTTTCGTGTTCTGAAAAAAATGGTGGTGTGTGTGGGCTTTAACAACCTGAAAAATCCGTGCATGCTCAGAAGCAAGTTATGAGATGGGAGCGCTCGTTCTGGTAAAACTAGCGTTTGTAATGGAGTAAGCACATTCATCACGCTGTAACAGGCAGAAAAGCGGGAATCGCCTTTTACTAACACAAAATCAGCTAAAGCAGCCCAAAGGGTGGCGCCATCCGAATAGAACTTCCCCTTTATAGTGCCGTCATACGTGTTGTACGTCACCGCGCTTTGCCAGAGCATTTTTTTTCATGAACGTGTGTAGGCAAGGCCGTTTTAATGATCACATTTTTTTCTAGAGCCTGAAAAACGTTTTTTACAACCCGAAAAATTATCGTGTGTACGCGGCATCAGATCCATATTCGTCCTCTCCAGCCTGAGCCGTTCTCATTAGCCCATAAGTTTCTACTGCAGGGGGAGGACTGTTACCGAAGATATGTGCCTTCATTCAATAATCTATCACTTCCTTGTGGACGTTATGTCATTGTGCCATAGAAACCTCAGGTAGTTTCTGTTGTCTTCTCTGAAACAGTTGTTGAATGTCAACCATTATTGCTACAGGCTCTTGTCTCGAATTCTCTTCAGACTCCTATTAGACTGTTATTCAAGTTGGGCCCCGTAAGGAGCACTGGAATCAAATTCAACCCTGATTTGGTCTGGTTTGCGTAAGTGATACACACCAAAGGATGGAGGTTACCAGCATTCTTCTCCCTGTTTTAGTGGGGGTGCAGGCTCTGCATGGTCTCTGTCAAATATATTTTGCATAAAGTCTACAAAGTGCTTTTGCATCTCTGGTTTCCTGCTTAAGCTGCACTTTAACCACTTACCCCCCGGACCATATTGCTGCCCAAAGACCAGAGTACTTTTTGCGATTCGGGACTGCGTCGCTTTAACAGACAATTGCGCGGTCGTGCGACGTGGCTCCCAAACAAAATTGGCGTCCTTTTTTTCCCACAAATAGAGCTTTCTTTTGGTGGTATTTGATCACCTCTGCGTTTTTTATTTTTTGCGCTATAAACAAAAATAGAACGACAATTTTGAAAAAAAAAGGAATATTTTTTACTTTTTGCTGTAATAAATATCCCCCAAAAATATATAAAAAAAAATTTTTTTTCCTCAGTTTAGGCCGATACGTATTCTGCTACATATTTTTCGTAAAAAAAAATCGCAATAAGCGTTTATTGATTGGTTTGCGCAAAAGTTATAGCGTTTACAAAATTGGGGGTATTTTTATGGCATTTTTATTAATATTTTTTTTACTAGTAATGGCGGCGATCAGCGATTTTTTTTTCGGTATTGCGACATTATGGCGGACACTTCGGACATTTTTGACACATTTTTGGGACCATTGGCATTTTTATAGCGATCAGTGCTATAAAAATGCATTAGATTACTATAAAAATGCCACTGGCAGTGAAGGGGTTAACACTAGGGGGCGGGGAAGGGGTTAAGTATGCCTGGGTGTGTTCTTACTGTGGGGGGGGGGGTGGCCTCACTAGGGGAAACACTGATCCTCGGTTCATACATTGTATGAACCGAAGAAAAGCATTTCCCCTGCTGACAGGAACGAGAGCTGTGTGTTTACACACACAGCTCCCGTTCCCCGCTCTGTACCGAGCGATCGCGTGTGCCCGGCGGCGATCGCGCCCGCCGGGCACACGCACGGGAGTCGGGGGCGAGCGGGGGGCGCGCGTGCGCCCCTAGTGGCGGCTAAAAGGCAGGACGTCATAATACGTGATCTCGCCTAGGAGAGCCACCTTGTGGACGTATTATGACGGTGCGGCGACGGCAAGTGGTTAAGGAGGCAAATCTACTGATGGCCTGCTGCAAATTGTTGGGCTGTTGGGAAACAAAAAGGTAGGGGTGCTACCCAATTATTGGGGTCATCTTGAAAGAACTCATTGTCTATTTGATAAATTCTTTGTCTTCCATTGAAGGAGCCAGTATATCATCTTCACTGGTTGCATTTAACACTGTAGAGCCAAGGACATTATCATGGAGGGAGAAATGGCCTGTGTTACCTGAGAAACCATGTTGCCCTTGGCTGGCTATCTTCTTTCACCCAGTAGTGATGTGGGCTTGGCTAAAAGTAAGTGTAGCGCTCACTCCCGCAGGAGCTGCTGGTTAGATTTGGGATGGCGTGTTACCTTTGTGAGCGTCTAGGGGTATGATGATGATGATGAGGATGATGATGAGAGCAATAACGGAATGTCCAAGCAGCAGGTGTCTTTTCTTGTGCTTTATTTCACCCAACACGGCAAAACAGTAAACTTCAGGTAGTTGAGAAAAAAATGGGTGAAGAGAAGGAGAGTAGCAGATTCAGGCTTGAACAATACAGACGCAGTCCTGCTTCTAGCGGCACTTTTCTTTACGTCGCCACTCCAGTCAGAGTGGGTATAGTGTACCTGGACTGGCTTCTCACACCGACCTGGCAGCCAGGGTATCACTCGGACACTTAAGGAGGAAAATAAGTCTCTGCCACAGACTTAGTAGAAATAAAGGTCAGAGCGGGACCTCTGCCACAGGCCCCTCCTCCAGAATGTAGATCGTGAGGTAGATCCTCCTTAGTCAATTTAGTGCCTAAATCTCCCTCAGGTAGCTCTCAAATGTTCACCGACTGACAGGTTGCCAATAGACAAACTCTCAATGTCCGGTCACCTTGATCCCCGGTGGATCGTCAAGGCCCTATTGGATTGCCTGCCTCCGTGCTCTCCTCAGACTGACTCCCCACCGAACAGCACAACTCGCTTGGGATCTTCTCTCAAAGTTTGGGGGACCCAGTAGATCACTGGGGCCCCCGCCATAGCTTCAGTTGCTCCGGGCCAGCATGGTCCCAGAACCAAGAACACTGTGCCGCACACGCACCCCGCCCCGGGGGCCGTGATGTGCGCACACCCTGAAGGTGGAACAAGAACCCCGCCAACAGGCGTCTGCCTCAGAAATACCCTCCCCCAGCATGCCCCGCGAGGGAAACCCCCCCCGATTGGCCGCTGGAGAGAGGCACCCCCGCCTGGACCCCTATGGCGCCACCTGTCTCCCCGAGGTGGAAAAGCACCTCTGGAACACAAAATTAAACCACAGCGCAGCCCAGCCTGGCAGAGACCCAATTCATACAAATCAACCGGATAAGAGCCAAGCAACTCTCTCATCCCCCCTCTAAATCCAAGATAGCACCTGGACTGAAAGTACACAGGCGCTAAATAAGTGTTTTGGCTAATTGGCAGAACATTTGTCTTGAATGATGAAATGTTGGTAGGTCTCTTTATTTTGTCGATACAGACGTTGCCTATGATGACACAACCTAGATCCATGCGCTGGGTAAATGGGGCATCTGGGGGTCCACTGACTTGTCTGTGTACCTTGTGAACCCTTAGAACGTCTCTTCCTAACAGAAAAGGATCTGAGCATCTTTGTCAAGTATTTCATTTGCTATTACCTTCAGATGAGGGTGATGGAAAGCAGCAGCTGGAGTAGGGATTTCTTCCCTGTTAGCAGGTATCTGATTGCACTCAACAAGTGTAGGTAGGGGCATTTGCAAGTTACCTTTGAGAGAAGAAGCCATGAGTCCATGAGCGCTTCTTCCAGAAACCTCTCTAGTTCCACTACAGGTACCCAAGGTGTAAGGATGAGCTTCGCCTTTTATTTCAAACAGATCAAACACTTCTGATTTTGCAAGTGATCAATTACTCTGAACATCTAAGATACCTTTAGAGTCTTTTCTGGTTGATCTTTGTGGTATATGTTCACCAAGCATATTTTAGCACAGGACTTATTACTGCGGCCTTCTCCACAAACAGTGCAGGATGAAGAAATTATGGTAGAATTATAGATTCTCCCCACCATGTGTTGACCCGGGAGGAGAGTTAGCAGGTTGTGCAGAGCTGGGCTCAAGTGGATGGAGGGCTTGTACATGTTCTTCAGAGCCACACTCTATGCACTTGATGGACACATTACAATCCTTAGTAAAATGTTCAGTAGAAGCACAAAACCGTGTTTATCTGATCCCCCCATAGGGGAGAGCGGAGGAAAGACAGGGCGGTCCCTGCACAGTGTGCGGGGACCGCCCTGTCAGCCGACGGCTCAGCTGGGATTTTACCGGGAATCCCCGCTGAGCTTTTGCGGACACACGGAGCGGATCATTACTGATCTGCCCGTGTGAAAGGGCCCTTAAAGACGGCCCTGATTTCAACCCTGCCACAAAAGGACCAGCTGACATCATGTCAGTGATTCTCTCGTTAACACAGGTGTCAGTGTTGACGAGGACAAGACTGGAAATCACTCTGTAATTTTTATTGAGATAGAATAACAGACTGGAAGCTTTAAAATGAGAGTGGTGCTTGAAATCTCTGTTCTTTCCATGGTTATCTGCAAGGAAACTCATGCAGCCATCATTGCTTTGCACAAAAAGAGAATCACAGGCAAGGATATTGCTGCTGCTAAGATTGCATCATTTATCAGATCATCAAGAACTTAAAGGAGAGAGGTTCTATTATTGTGAAGAAGGCTTCAGGGCGCCCAAGAAAGTCCAGCAAGTGCCAGGACTGTTTCCTTCAGCTGATTCAGCTGCGGGATTTGAGCACAACCAATGCAGAGCTTGCTCAGGAATGGCAGCAGGTAGGTGTGAATGGATCGTCACACACAGTGAGGAGAAGACTTTCGGAGGATGGCCTGGTGTCAAGAAGGGCATCAAAGAAGCCAATTCTCTCCAGAAAAAACATTGGGGACAGACTATTATTCTGAAAAAGGTACAGGGACTGGACTGCTGAGGACTGGGGTAAAGTCGTTTTCTCTGATGAAGCCTCTTTCCGATTGTTTGGGGCATCCAGAAAAAACCTTGTCCGGAGAAGCAAAGTTGAGCGCTACCATCAGTCCTGTGTCATGCCAACAGTAAAGCATCTCGAGACCATTCATGTGTGGGGTTGCTTCTCAGACAATCTTACACAGCCATGAATAAAGAATGGTACAAAATATCCTCTTAGGCCCCGTACACACGTCCGAGGAACTCGACAGGCAAAACTCATCGTTTTGCTCGTCAAGTTCTGTGTGAAGCCGCGGGGATCTCGGCGAGCCAACTTTCCTCATTGAACAACGAGTAAATAGAGAACATGTTCTCTATTTGGCTCGACGAGGAACTCGTCGGCTTCCTCGGCCGAAAGTGTACACACAGCCGGGTTTCTCAGGCAGAATTCAGCTCCGATCGAGTTTCTGGCTGAATTCTGCCGAGAAACTCTGTCGTGTGTACGGGGCCTAAGAGCAACTTCTCACAGCCATCCAGGAACAGTTTGGTGAGGAACAATGCCTTTTCCAGCATGATGGAGCACCTTGCCATAAGAAATTTTTGGTCCATGACCGGAAACTCCCCAGACCTTAATCCCACTGAGAACTTGTGGTCAATCCTCAAGGGGCCGGTGAACAAAAAATCCCCACAAATTCTGACAAACTCCAAGCATTGGTTATGCAAAAATGGGCTGCCATCTGTTAGGATGTGGTCCAGAAGTTGATTAACAGTATGCCAGGGCAAATTGCAGAGGTCTTGGGGAAAAAAAAGGGTCAACACTGAAAATATTGACTCTTTGCATAAACTTAATGTAATTGTTAATAAAAGCCTTTGACATTTATGAAATGCTTGTAATTATACTTCAGTATACCATAGTAACATCTGACAAAAAGATCTAAAAACACTGGGCCAGATTCACAGAGCAGATACGCCGTCGTATCTCCTGATACGCCGTCGTATCTTTTGTTCTATCTATGCGACTGATTCATAGAATCAGTTACGCATAGATAGCCATAAGATCCGACAGGTGTAATTGTTTTACACTGTCGGATCTTAAGATGCAATACCGCGGCCGCCGCTGGGGGGAGTTTGCGTCGTAAACCAGCGTCGGGTATGCAAATTAGGAGTTACGGCGATTCCCGATGGTTTTTCGCGTTCGCTACGTCTAGTTTCCCGTCGCAAAGTTAGTCGTTTTTTTTTGGTGCCTTAACTTTACACAGCAATCGTATTGCTGTATAAAGTATGGCCGTCGTTCCCGCGTCGAAATTTAAAAAATAACGTCGTTTGCGTAAGCTGTCCGGGAATACGAAATTACGCTACGCGCGTCGCCGTTCGAAAAAATGACGTCACTTTGCGCAAAGCACGGCGGGAGTTCGGAAACGGAGCATGCGCGGTAGGTCCGGCGCGGGAGCGCACCTAATTTTTTTTTTTTAACTTCAATACTTTTTTTTTATTATTTCCATACAAATACAAAGAGAAATTTACAAATCCATTTTTTTCCATGCTTGGTGCGTACAGGAGATTAATTACAAACATTAAAAGTGTCCAATCGTCCCATTCCCCCCTCCCTTCCCTCCCTCCCTCCTATCTTACTCTAGAGTGCATACACGTTTTTAATTCTGTTCTTTTCCTTAGATTACTACCTATCATTCCTTAATTTAAAGTGAGCGACCATTTGAATTGGCCCGCCTTGCGCCGGAGGCCGCCGGCGTAGGTTTTCATCGCAAGTGCTTGGAGAATCGGGCACTTGCGATGAAAAATTGCGGCGGTGTAACGTATCTACGATACGTTATGACGCCGCTCATCTACGTGAATCTGGCCCACTGATCTTTGTAATAATTAATATTTATGTCATTCTCAAAACTTTTTGCCATGGCTGTATTAGTTCAATACAGACCTGCTCAGCTATGACACACAGAGTATAACTTTGTAGTTGCCAACGACTAACGCCCAACAATAACAGAACTATTTTTGTCCTACTGTAAAATGTTATAAAAGTATATGACCATACGGTCCTCATTTATTTTAAAGCGGAGGTTCTGCTGGGAAACGTTTTTCTTTTTCCTGACTACTCTGCTGCTGTTCAAATACACATTTCTTCACTTACTAGTGCCGATCTTGCAGCCGCCACGATCGCGCTTTGCCAGCAAAGGATATTTTATAAAATGTTGTCATGAACATTGCCATCTTCATTGAGGGCACCTTGAAGCCCTCCTGTATTTCTTCCGGGATGCGGCGAATGCTGATGTCCCAGCATTCACCGCGTAATCCCGCGCATGCGCAGTGTTGACGGCGAGTCGCGCCGTCAACACTGCACAGTTGCCATCACAACGGCCGGCGGCGTCCTGAACAGGACACGCCCCGCTGTGATGTTACACTAGTTCGTCATGTGACAGCACAGCTAGCGTGAGACTACACGCGAAGCTAGTTCAGTTGATGTGCTGTGATTGGCCCACACGTCACTGCAAGAACACCAGGCAAAAAGCGCCCACAATGCACAGCGCCGTCGGGGAAAATAGAGACACGCCCACTCCCCGCTGGGATGAAAACCCGGAAGCACAGCAAAGTACAGGTAAGGGACCATTGAAAAAAAAAATTGACAACGCTATGATGCTTAAATGGGATGGAGTTTAAGGATGCTGAAAAGTTCATTTTAAGGGTGAACCTCCGCTTTAAGCTAGATTATTCTCAATAAAAATTCTCTCCTGAATAAACTAGTCTCCAGGCATTTTCCATTGTAGAAAATTCCATTTTACATAGTGTTTTAAAGAGGTTTTTAAAATGTTTTTGATCAAATAAAAAGAAACTCTGTTCATACATGGAGTCAGTCATAAACAGGCTCTGCTTCCTGTTGATCCTATTATCTCTTTGAAAAGCCCTTAAGCAGCGTACACAAGATCGGTTTGTCCGATGAAAAAAGACCGATGGACCGTTTTCATCGGACAAACTGATCGTGTGTGGGCCCCATCAGTCTTTTTTCCATCGGTGTAAAAAAAAAAAAATAGAACAAGTTTTAAATTTTTCCTATAGATAAAAAACCGAACCGGAAATTACAATCGTCTGTGTGGAACTCCATCGGAGAAAAATCCACGCATGCTCAGAATCAAGTCGACGCATGCTCGGAAGCATTGAACTTAATTTTTTTTTAGGCTCGTCGTAGTGTTTTGCGTCACCGCTTTTTGGCACGGTCGGAATTTAGTCTGATAGTGTGTATGCAAGACTGATGAAAGTCAGCTTCATCGGATATCTAAAGAAAAAAAACATCAGATTTGATTCCATCAGAAATCCGATCGTGTGTACAGGGCTTTACTCTTTGAAAGCAATAGAATCTCTACCAGTGGCGGCTGGTGCTAAAAAAAATTGGGGGGGGGCACAAATAAACTGAAAAGAATTTGAAAAATAAACATCAAACGCTGCCACTGTGCCATCAAATGCTGTCACTGTGCCATCAAACACTGTCACTGTGCCAACCAAATGCTGGGACTTTGCCCACCAAATGCTGCGACTTTGCCCACCAAATGCTGTGACTGTGCCCACCAAATGCTGTGACTGTGCCCACCAAATGCTGTGACTGTGCCCACCAAATGCTGCGACTGTGCCAAATGCTGCCAGTGTGTCATGTGCCAAATGCTGCCAGTGTGCCCAATGCTGTCAGTGTTCCCAATGCTGCCAGTGTGTCCATCGGGTCGGCAGCGGGTGGCGGCGGCAGGCGACGATCGGCGAGCGGTGTCCTCCATTTCTTTCTCGATGAGGTAGATTTTTCTCCGGCCCGCTCCTCCTCTCCTCCTTCCAAGCCTGCCGCTTCAGCCAATCAGGTGACCGGTAACCAGAACCGGTGAACCTGATTGGCTGAAAGGCGGTTCAGTGTTAGGGACAGCACTATTTAACCAGGGAACGCACAGCCTGTGCGCCCTCTGGTTAACCATTTGGAAGTCGATTAGAGCCCACAGGCTCTAATCGGGAAGCCTATTAGAGCCTCTAGGTCTAATCAGGCACTTCCAAAACACACCCACCACTGTTATTCAGATGGCCGGCACTCAATAGGGGGCCGGACACCTGAATAGTGGACAGCAGCGGCGACAATACATAGATTCATGCAATGCATGAATCTATGTATTGTTGATTGATGGGTGCAGGAGAGAGGGGGCGGCGCTCCTGCACCCACTAGACGCACCGCCACTGATCTCTACAGTTAATAATGATGTCAAATATCCACAATTCACATGGTAGGCAGGGACAATGACAGTTACTTACTGTTACTAAGAAGTAGGAAAAAATGGGGAAGAAACTGCGCTAAACCGTGCTGAAAAAATATGTAAATTTAAAAATATATATGTGATCCCAATATAAATAGATATATCTGTGAAGATGAGAAAGCTGCAAACCTGCTGACAAACAGTGAACAAATGTGAGAAAAGAATAGGCTGCGCTAACTGCAATAAATATGCACAAAATATGAACAAAATAATAGTGAATAGTTATCACTTGGTGCGTATAAGTAAATGAATACAAATAAATATGTAGCGCTACCCCCGCAGGAGCCGCTGGTTAGATTTTTGGATCTACCCTCATTAATTGATTCACCCCCTTTAATTGGCTCGAACCCTCTCTTGGCACACCAGATAAATGCAATAGTATTGTGACCCCTACTTGGCTGGGGCCACAATAGCATACATAAAACATGCAATGGTAATACAATAATATTGTTACCTCCTCCAGTTGGCGGCTCCCAAGAGTAAACACACCTCACACAATTAATATATTCAAACCAAAAGAATAACTTTACTTTGCTTATGGTAAAGAGGATAAAGGGGTTTGAATAACAGGTTAAATATACACAAGTATTAACATAGAATGACTCTGCAAATAAAGAAAGGAAAACTCAAACTAAAAGGGCAATATTGTTAAAGCGGGGGTTCACCCTATTAAAAAAAAAAAAAATTTTTTTTTTTTTTACTACCATTACATTCGGCATCGTAGCGCGAGCTACAGTATGCCGGTCTTAAATTTTTAATCCCCGTACTCACTGTGCTATGGATCATTGAAGATTCCGGGGAATGGGCGTTCCTATGGTGAGAAGGTGATTGACGGCCGGCCCTGGCACGTCACGCTTCTCCGGAAATAGCTGAAATAGGCTTGGCTCTTCACGGCGCCTGCGCATAGCCTGTGCGCAGGCGCCGTGAAGAGCCGAGACCTACTCCGGCTGTCTTCGGGGAGCGTGATGTGCCAGAGCTGGCCGTCAATCATCCTCCCTCTCCATAGGCACGCCCATTCCCCGCGGGAGTCGGAATCTTCAATGATCCATAGCACAGTGAGTACGGGGATTAAAAATTTAAGACCGGCATACTGTAGCTCGCGCTACGATGCCGAATTTAATGCTATAATCATGTTAAGGAGGGTGAACCACCGCTTTAAGCATCAATTATTATAAGCAATCTATGCTCTCAAGCTCCCCCTAGCAGGCAGTCCTGCAGAACAGCTAATGTGGAGAACCTTCGCCAGGCCTGGCTCAAACAGCTCCCGGATGTCTCCTAAGGACAAAGTCTATGTTTCAACCGTTGGTACACTTTTAAATTTGAAATCCAAAGGGGTAAAGAAAGGAATAAACTCAGTCAAAGGGGATGATGAACACCAATACTGATGAACTGATCTCCAGTCAGCGTCAGTAAACCCTGCTGATATAACTCTCAACTTGTTAGGTCTCTCAGGTTCAGTCAGAGGTTAACACGTGGCTCCGGTTTGCGAAGTAACATTAAGTTATGAGCTGAAATGGTGTTGAAACTTGGGCATGTGCCCTCTCACCCAAGCAGGCCCGATCCGCCCGAGTCCTTCACAAAGATGCGCCGATCAATCGCCGCTCCGTAACACACGGTCTCCGGTATCTGGCTCTCCACTGCTACAATCATCAGCTGGCGAGCTTCTCCGGTCTCCTGGAACACGAGCTGGACACCCTTGGTCTTGCTATCCCTCCGGATGGTTGGTCTTCCAGTGGTTCCAGGCCCAGGCTTCAGGCCTAACAGCTCGGTTGTGGTGCTCTCCACAGCTCCGCAGAGGAGAAGATGCAGGTCCCGAGAGCGCAAAGTCAGCTCCTCCCTGTCTTTAAGTAACCTCCCCCATAAGTCTGTGCGGAGGTGTCATGTGCTCCAATAAGGCAGGGCATTGTGGGAAGTGTAGTCTGTTCCTACTAAGTGTCAATGGAGTCCATATCTCCCGGTACTTCTGATCCCACAATGCATTGCTTTTAAAGAAATATCAACATGTATGTACAAATGTGGCTGGAGCTCCGGTGGGGATTCAGGCTATCAATAGTCCCTGATAGTATGACCCCGCTACAAATAAAAAACACAAAAGTAAATGTAATAGTCCAATGAACTGAGCACTGTAATATTGCATAAAGCAAATTAGTGTAAGGCCTCGTACACACGACCGAACATGTCTGCTGAAACTGGTTTAAGACCAGTTTCAGCGGACAAGTTCGGTCGTCTGTACGTCCTAAGGGGTCAAGGGGAATCGGGTAGTTTTTTTTTAAATCGAAGCAGTACTTACCGTTTTAGAGAGCGATCTTCTCCGCCGCTTCCCAGTATGGGCTGCGGGACTGGGCATTCCTATTTGATTGACAGGCTTCCGACGGTCGCATACATCGTGTCACGATTTTCCGAAAGTAGGTCGGTGCGCAGGCGCCATATAGAGCCGCACCGACATTCGACTTCTTTCAGCTACTCGTGACGCGATGTATGCGACCGTAGAAAGCCTGTCGGAAGCCTGTCAATCAAATAGGAACGCCCAGTCCCGAAGACCATACCCGGAAGCGGCGGAGAAGATCGCTCTCTAAAACGGTAAGTACTGCTTTGATTTTAAAAAAACTACCCGATTCCCCTTGACAAAATGAGCATCAATCTAATGTTAAAAATTTCGGGTGAAATCCCGCTTTAAGAGTTGAAACACCGGTGTGAAAACAGTCTCTTCCATATGCTGTAATTGCTTCACAAATAGAAATTGTTCGATAAGATCTGCCACCGAGAGAAATGCCCGCTTACCGGATCTTAATGACCCCCTACTACAGAGGATCAAAGACAGCTTAAAACAGGTGCAGCTCACTCCACTCCAGCCAAATCCGAATGATGATGGTTCAGGTCAAATCACTCACAGACTCAATGGATTCTTGGTGTGAGGCTCCACAGAGGGGAAACGGTGGGGTGACAGCTCCAAGTACTGGGCACACTGCGGGCTTCGTCCGGGGAACTTATGGTGCTGTACAGTGGAGCGACTAAGAAGTACAATGTAATTTGGTAATGCTGATGTGCACTACATTAGTTCAAGTGTTATAATTTATCCAGTTATGGATCTTAGTGAGTGAGGTACCCCTGAAAAACTGCAGGGAGTACCTGATAGGTCTTGATATCCCTATCTAAAAACTAGTTTTTAAGAAAAGGGTTTGGGGACATTTTTCCTGTGTTACAAATAAATAAGCTGCTTGTTGTGCCTTAAGGGGAGATTTTTTTGTTGTTGGGCAGATTTAAAAATGCAAAACGCATAATACATTAAAAACGCATCACAAATGTATTACATGCGTTTCCACAGTTTGGTCACTGAAGTCTATTGAACCAAAAAAGCACTGCGTTGTGTTTAAAAACATCCCTGACCCTTTCCAAAAACGCAGCAGCTGAAAAATGCATGACAAACGTGAACGTGTCCCAAAGGAAACCATGTTAAATGGACTGTAGTGCGTTTCTGTAAAATGCACTAAAAACGCATAGGTGTGAACCAGACTTAAGAATTTTAAAAAATCGCTCAGTATCGCAGCAGCAACTTCTGAAGCAAATACAACCAAAATGTGAGAGCGCAATTGTGCAGAAAACTGTCCAAGCTTGCGGGGTCTGTATCTCATGTGTGTTTAGTGCCACCCACAACCCAAGAGAGGAGATGGCTCAAGCACCACGTGCAAGCCAGCAACTGAAAAGCCCTAATGGCCGAAAAATAAATAAAGATACATCAATTAGGGAGAGAAAAAATAAGAAAAAGAGGGGTAGGGGAAAGGGGGAAAGGATGGGGGGAGGGCATCCCGAAGGATACAACCACATGTAAACAGCTGAAAACTGCATCAGAGTCATCAAGTCAAAAGCAAAGAGCGGTCCAGGTTGAAACTGACATTATATGCAATCCTTGGCTCCCACACTTTCAGCTATTGAGAGCGTGTATCATTCACAATGGAGGTAAGCTTCTCATGCATCATAGTTGATCTGAATATTTCTAAGCATTCTGACAGAAAAAAATTGGTGTTGTTTCATGAGATATGAAGAAGTGACCAGAATCTCATAATACAACTGTTTTTGAAAACTGTAGACAGACTATGTAAATAGGGATAGACGAGAAGTTTTCCTTTAAGGACTGTGCTTAGTAGCTGATCTCAGATTACTTTATGTTGCAGGTAGTCTGCCGAGCTCCCCCCTTCCTTCCTTCACATCCATAATGAAGTTATATGCTTTCATAAATTGTGTTTGTTTCAGCTCCTTTCTCTCTCTCCTTTCTCTACCCTAAAAGCTGGAATATCTGGCCTGCTTTCCCTGGTCACCTGGCAACAAGGCCTGAGAAAAAAAGAAAAGGAAGAAAAGGAAGGAAAAAAAAAAAAAGAGACAAAATGTTAGCAGTCCCTTGATAAAGACGACAACTTCTGCTGAGGTGACCTCCGGGTTAGTAAAAGATCAGCCGTTAACTGGCCTTAGTGGCCTTCTCTGACCTGATCCCTCTCAGCACAGACGGGACCTTCAGGTTTAAGGTCCGCTCACCCCCATAATCGGGAATAGTGAAAGGTCCTGAGCATGTCCGAGAGTTCCATCTGCTTATAGAACAAATACCACAAGTTTGTTGGAGCAGAGAAATTAGTGTCACATCACATCACAGAGGGCTAAAGATGTGGCCACTTTGAAGCAAGGTCGTGTGAGAAAATGCAGCTTTTCTCCTCATTGATGAATACTTCTTATAGGGAAGTCATGGTGATATGTGACACATCCTTACAGGCCGGTTTTGGACAATCTGTGGCATCCCATCTGTTTTAAAACTGCAGACACCAGCATGAAAATTATCCATAGACAGACCTTCCAGTCAATCTGACAGAGATTTGAGCAATAATAAGTGACCCTGTAGTACGGCTGCTCTCTGTTTATGAAGAAAGGAGCCCCAAGGATGCATGAGGGCTTGGCATTTTTAGTGGCATGCCTTAGAAATGTGCGTATTCCAATCAGTAACTGTTCAGTTCAGGCTTCCTACAGTATAACCCAAAATATAAAATAGCGTTAAATAGAATGGACAATGTGACAGACTCTCTTAAAAGCCTACTTTGAGGGGCGCATCCGCAAAGCCGTCTAGGTAAGACATGTTTACCTAGAGCGCCGCACCGACCGGGACATGACAGCCTGATGTAAAGAGCCATACCGGGTAAAAATTATCCACACAGCGTCTACATTATCCCTGAAATACAGGAGCATATTTTGAGGGCATGTATACTGCACGAAAATCTAAAGTTAAAATAGTAAAGCCACAGGTATCACTGACAAAAGCTGCATCTAAAATGGCAGCAGCACAGCCTCACCTCACCTCACAGCTGGGCACACAAAAGCAGCACAAGTCTCCCTCCTCAGTACAAAACGGAGAACCTGTTGATACAGGTATGACCTCTATAGACCTGACTTGCTTACCCAGTTTGAAAGGGTATCACATAAGTCACTGCAGAATATCTCAGATCGATGCCATTACTGGCAAACTTATTCGTGAGATTTGTGAGGTAGGCAGACACAAATCTATTTTGGAGCAGAGGGTGGATGAAATTGACATTACTTTATTCTGCAAAACCGACTGGAAGATTTCGAAAATAGGGCTAGATGATCGAATTCCTGGTATTCCTGAAGAAATTTAAGACTTATGCCCCGTACACACGGTCGTTTTTCGGCATGAAAAAAAACGTTGTTTTTCAGCATGTCCAAAACACAAGGTTATTCCAACTTCTTCATTAAAAACGATGTTGCCCACACACCATCGTTTTTGAAAAATGGTGAACAAGGCGCGGTGACGTACAACACGTACGACGGCACTCTAAAGGGGATGTTCTATTCGCCTTTGGGCTGCTTTTAGCTGATTCCTTGTTAGTAAAAGACGATTCACGCTTTTTTGTCTGTTACAGCGTGATGAATGTGCTTACTCCATTATGAATGGTAGTTTTACCTGAATGAGCGCTCCCGTCTCATAACTTGCTTCTGGGCATGCGCGAGTTTAAAACATCGTTTTTGCCCACACGATCATTTTTTACAACCCGAAAAACGACATTTTTAAAAACGACGTTAAAAATGCAGCATGTTCGAATTTTTTTCAGAAGCCGGAAAACAATGTGAAGCCCACACACGATCATTTTAAATGACGTTTTTACCTACTCCTATAGTAGCATTTTTCTTTTTCTTTTATGCCTTTTATATACCTTTATAGATAACTTCTCTCAAACACCTATATTAATATTATTATAATAATAGCGTTGTTCGATCCTAATTGTACTCTCTAGCATATTTTAATTTTACAGAATAATTGAACTATCTTTCAACTCCTCCCCTTCAGTGAGGAAAAACCTGACCTTAAACCTAATTGACACCTAACGTACAAGGTCTCAACCCAGGACCCATTTCCCCAGAAATGCACTAAAGCGTTTAAATTATTTTTCAAATTATCAGTACATGTAGTTTGACTGCAAGGGAAACACTTTACCCCACAATCTGCACCAAAATATTTTAGCCGCAAATATCCCCAAGTTTACACAGACTCGGCTAATACTAAAAAGATGGGAGTACTAATTGCATTCTACCGTTCAACACAGTTTACCCCAAAAACAGAACTCAAAGTCCCTGAAGGTAGATACCTTAACCTATCTGGATTACTAATGAATAATGAGATTACGATCGTCTTATTATGCCCCTAACAAAAATCCTGTATTATTTCTTTCCCATCTTTTTTCAGTTATCAAAAATAGATACTCTCGTGATTGGTGGTGACTCAAACCAAGTATTATACCCATTTCTTGACAAATCCCTAACCCCACTTAATGCACCTAAAAATTCTTACCAGAAGCTTATAAACCAATATATTCTTCTTGATACTTGGCGAGAACATAACCCTGCAAAACGACAATACAATCATTATTCTTATCCTCATAAATAATTTTCCTACATAATTTTTTGGTCCTGTAACTCATCTGTCATTCTAGACTCACAAATTATTCCATGCACTTGGTCAGATCATAATGCAGTAGTAACAACCCTTTCTTCCTTGGTCCCAAAGCCCAATCACTGAACTTGGTACATCAATGATAGCTTGCTGGAAAATTCTTCAAATCAATTGGAGTTAGAGAAAGACATAAAGGATTATCCACAACAATGCTACTGATACAGACCCCATAACTCGGTGAGAAGCTCCCAAACCCTACACAAAGGTTTGGAGGAAGCATTTTATAAAGCTTCTGAAAAATTTCAAACTACACCTTCACCATGGAATAAACTTATTTATGACAAAACTCGATTGGAACTTGACATATTCCTATCAAAATCAGCTAAAAAAAAAAAAAAAAAAAAAAATTTGTAGATCTAACATACTTTCTATATGAAAGCTAACAAACCTGACACTTTTTTGGCCTTGGCATTGAGAAAGACCAATTATACACCAAAACCTATTCGCTAAAAAATAACTAAAGATGCCTATACTAGTAATCCATTAAAAATTCTTAATGTATTCCATAAAAAAACTTTTTGAACTATACAAGGATACTAAAACATTTGAGCAATCTCATCTGACTACACTTTTATACACAATTCCTCTTCCTTCACTCTCCCCATCCCAGCAGGAAACTCTAGAAAATCCTGTCACTGAAATAGGGCTGCAATCTGCTATAAACTCGCTCAAGCTACGTGAACGACCAGGTATCGATGGCCTCTCAGCCACTTACTAGACGTTTCATGCCCTTACTATCTCCTCTCATGATTGAAGTATTTAACTCCCTCCTTAAAGAACTCTATTTCCAAACAGAATCACTCACTGCCTCTATTTCCATGATCCCTAAACCTAGAATATGCAAATGAACACTTACGGCGATCCACGAACGTTCCGACGGGCCCGTCGCGCTAAATCTACATCGTTTACTTCGAGTTACGCTGTGTAAAAATAGGGTTAAGTCCTATTTGACTAAGCCCTATTAAGTATGGCCGTCGTTCCCGCGTCGAAATTTTAAACTCTACGTCGTTTGCGTAAGACGTCCGTGAATGGCGCTGGACGCCATTTACGTTAACGTCTAAGCAAATGACGTCGGAGCGACGTCTGTTAGCGCAATGCACGTCGGGTAAGTTACCCGACGGAGCATGCGCAGTACGTCCGGCGCGGGAGCGTGCCTAATTTAAATGGGACTCGCCCCATTAGATTCGGCACGCCTTGCGCCGGACACATTTAAGTTACACCGCCGCAAATTTCAAGGTAAGTGCTTTGTGGATCGAGCACTTAGGTAGAAATTTTGCGGCGGTGTAACTTAAATCGGAAGATTTAAGTTACGCAGGATATTTGTGGATCTGGCCCTCATTACCTACTCAGGATTTAAATATGACCATTTTAACATTGAAAGGGGTACTAGACAAGACTGTCCCCTTTCCCCTCTCCTCTTTGCTTTAGCAATTGAACCCCTTGCCCACCTCATTAGATCCAATCCAGATATCAGAGGACTAGAATTAGATGTTTATCATCATAAACTATGCATGTTTGCAGATGATGTCCTAATATTCCTAACTTCACCTATAACATCAATACCTACTCTTCTAGATATCCGAAGTATCGGGCCTTAAGATAAATCCACACAAATCCAAAGCCCTATATATATTGCTACCACTCGAAACCCAAACCCAATTAGTTAATTCCTTACCGTTTACATGGACGATGACATATATTACATATTTAGGAATTAACCTTACAGCTAATCCTACAGAACTTTAAGAAACAAACTATCCACCAATGCTGACACAACTTAATAAACTCCTCACAAGTTGGTCAACCTTACCACTAGCATGGATGGGCAGAATTGCAGTGATAAAAATGTCTATCCTCCCGAAAATACTATACCTTTTTAGAGTTCTTCCTGTCACGATACCATCACATTTCCTACGAATACTGCAAAGGAAAAGCTTGCAATATATCTGGGGTAAAACAAAACCCAGATTACCTAAACCTACTTTATATTCTCCCATAATCCGGGGAGTTTTGGGAGTACCGGACTTTACCAAATATTACTATGCAGCCCAATTGTCCCAATTACCCAAATATCATGCAACAGCAGAACCCCTACTATGTGTGGCATTGGAATCAGTTGAATGTGACCCTCTCTCTACTGCGAAAATCATTTATGGCTCTCTCCTACTCAAAGAAGGATGGTTAAAAACCCCATAACCAAAAAACTTGAGGGTAAAATAATCAAATTCACATGGAACACCTCTGGTTATAGAATACCCCAAAACACCCTTTTTCGTCATAGAAAAAAGGGGGGTTTAGGCCTTCCTGATCTCTATAAATATTTTCTATCAGCCATACTAGCACAGATCTCGACGATCTATTCTAAATCTGAACAACCAGATTGGCTTAATATTGAAAAACAAGCGGCTCCACAATGCTCGCTTGAATACCTATTTTGGTGTCCCCCTAAAAAGAGACCTTCAATTCTAGTCCCATCTCTATCCCAATCACTTGCGCTCTGGGATGAACTTAGAAAATATCCGTCTCTTGTCTCAACCATTCGACCACTTGCAAGTCTGTTTGGGAACCCAGACTTTCCCCCTGGGCTAGATCTGGAGGCTTTTAAATGGTGGACGGATAAAGGACTTTATCGTATTGGACAGTTTTTTTACGCTGGTAAACCCATGTCATTGAACAATTGCAAAAAAACATTAAAACTTCCGGAATCCGAGAAATGTCATTTTCATAAAATTTACAAATTTCTACAAATGATCTGGAAGGAAAAACCTCTCCCCCCACAATTTACAAACTACGAGATGTGGTGTGAAAGATCTGAGGGACAGAGGGGGGGTATTTTGGTTACATATTCGTGCCTTACTCACCCTACAGGGAAAGCTTCTTATATGGAGACATGGGAAAATGATCTTCAAATTAGTTGGGACTTTAGACATCTGGGGGTAGATTCACAAAGGAGATATGACGGCGTATCTATGCGCCTGATTCATAGAATCAGTTACGCATAGATTTCTATTAGATCCGACCAGCGTAAGTCTCTTACGCCGTCGGATCTTAACTGCATATTTACGCTGGCCGCTAGGGGGCGTGTACGCTGATTTACGCCTAGAATATGTAAATCAGCTAGATACGCAAGTTCACGAACGTATGCCCGGCCAACGCAGTACAGTTATGCCGTTTACGTTAGGCTTTTCCCGGCGTAAAGTTACCCCTGCTATATGAGGCGTATATGCGGCGTACCAATGTTAAGTATGGCCATCGTTCCCGCGACGAAATTTGAAAAATTTACGTAGTTTGCGTAAGTCGTCATTGAATGGGGCTGGACGTCATTTACGTTCACGTCGAAACCAATGACGTCCTTGCGGCGTACTTTGGAGCAATGCACACTGGGAAATTCCACGGACGGCGAATGCGCCGTTCGTAAAAAACGTCAATCACGTCGGGTCAGGGTTAATTTACATAACACACGCCCACCTCTTAACAATTTGAATTAGGCAGGCTTACGTCGGCCTATTTACGCTACGCCGCTGCAGCGTAATTTGAGAATACGGCACTTGCCTGTAAAAGTTGCGGAGGCGTAACGTAAATAGGATACTTTACGCCCGCACAAACATACGCCATTCTACGTGAATCTACCCCATGGCATAGATCATTTACAAAATCCTTTAAGGGGATTCTAAACGTATCAGTGATGGAAGCCAACATTAAAGTAATAACTAGGTGGTATTTAACCTTCTCTAAGCTGGCTTCTATTTTTCCTTCAGTAGATCCGAATTGTTTTAGGGGATGTCAACTCCTGGGAACTATGACTCATATCTGGTGGGAGTGTCCTAGAATTAGATCATTTTGGAACAACATTTTTTCTATGATTTTCAAGGTAACAGGTTGCCAGGTCTCGAGATCTCTACCAATAGCTCTCCTGAATGCGCATATATCTCAAATTCCAAAACATTCTCAAAAATGAATTCACTTTATTCTTACAGGAGCTAAGCTTACAATTGCCAAAAATTGGAAGGAACCTAAGCCCTCTTTCTCGGAAGCAAAAAAAAAATCTCTTGGATAATGACTGAAGAAAAGTTAGCTAGCATTTTGAATGATACTGTTTTGAAATTTGAAACGATCTGGTAACCTTGGGCCAGATATGTAGGTATTTCTCTTACTCAGGATGCCTCTTCGATTCCCACAAACACTGTAAATTAGGTTAAATAACTTTTCTTATCCCCTTTCCTCCCTCTTTTCTTTGTCCCATTTTATTTTTCTCAGACTTTTTCCCGCTTTCTTTTTATTTTTCTCCCCTTCTTTAGGGGAGCCTAGTGATGTTTTGAAGGGGATTTATCTAGCAACATAGGGTTTGGTTCAGAGTGTAATTCAGTATGTCGAAAGGATTCCGCTCCTGGTGCAGTTTGAACCCGATAGGGGCACCAGGAGTTTATAAGTATCCTTATTTCTACTGAGTTAGCTTATATAAGGAGTCCTTTCTCTCTCTTACACACACACACACACACACACACACACACACACACACATATATATATATATATATATATATATATATATATATATATATATATATATATATATATATATATATATATATATATATATATATATATATATATATATATATATATATATATATATATATATTTTTTTTTTTTTTATTATTTAACTTTTAATACTCACATATTTTATTACAATGTATGATCTTTTTAAATTAAAAAAAACAAAAACATTTTCTCTCCATCTCAAATCTGAAGGGGGGAGATTTTCTATCCCCCTCTCTCTGAAAGTCTTTTTTAGTTCCTGATGACATTTACTAGGTTAT
Source organism: Rana temporaria (assembly GCF_905171775.1). Lineage (NCBI taxonomy): Eukaryota > Metazoa > Chordata > Amphibia > Anura > Ranidae > Rana > Rana temporaria. Next base: position 146,243,426 of record NC_053497.1, on the reverse strand, counting down.
GTCCATATTGATATGTATTGTGATTTATTGTAATTTTTTATTTATTTCTGAAAATAAAATAATTTGAAGAAAAACCCCATAACCAAACATAGCCTGTCTACAGATTGAAAACGAGATTTGGCCTACAATCTCGCCATAACCCTCTATTTTCCTTTCTTCATACCCCATCATTCGATCCAGCCTGGTCCTCCCCAGACTCCTTTTTAGCTTGGTCAAAGAGAGGATTGACTTGTGCACATCATTTTTATACATCAGCATCCATTATTTAATTTCCAACCTTACAAGAAAAATATGATATTCCTATCTTGGAAACATTTAGGTATCTGCGAAATTAAAAACTTTTTTAAAGATACTGCACCACAACATCCCCAAATCTCACCACCTTTGAACAAGCCTTTAAAACTGATTCCCATAAACGTGGACTAATTTCTGAGTTATATAACCAACTACTTTCACACATCGCTTCCTCTCCCCTAACCTATACCAACAAATGGGAAAGAGACATTCAGTTACAACCAAACAACATAAATTGGACCCCAATTTGGCAAGACATCAAATCAGCCTCACCAAATATAGTGTCTCTTGAAACAAAACTACAAAGTGCTCACTAGGTGGTACCTGGTCCCTTTCAACATTTTCTCCACAATATCCTTCCCACTGCTTCCGAGGCTGCCTTCCCCCGGGTACACAAATGCATATTTGGTGGGAATGCAAAATACTCAAATAATTTTGGTCGGATGTGTTTCAAATTCTTAACACGATTTTTAACACTATTCTACCACCTGATCCATCTATGGCACTCCTGAACAATAAACCCCACACCCTATCACATTGTCAGTTTTCTAATTTCTCTTAACTATTTAAGGTTATTTGACCCGCTATATCGAGCAAACTTTATCTTCTTCCATTTTCGCTAAAATTAAATAATACTTTTTATATTCTCCTATCTTTATTATATATGATTGTTAATATTAATAGCTAGAATTACATCACTAAATTGTAATGATAACTGAAATGTTACACCAAGGAATACTTCTTACATTACGTTCTATATACTTCTATAACGAGAGAAGTATAGTTATAATTGCTGGTTTTTATTTTTTGTAATTTATTCTTTTTCATTGTATTGTACAAATATGAACGGTACTATTATTATGACTTTTTTTATCCCGTTTGAAAACACAATAAAATATTCAAACATAAAAAGCCTACTTTGAACCCATTTATACTTGCCTTCCCTGTGACAACCCATCAGTGCTAGGACAAGGTCCTTTAGCACCCAAGGCGAAAAGGCAAAAGTGAACACTCCCCATGAGCTGTGATCGACTTCAGCAGCAAAGGGTGTAGTCCTGCCCCTTTTGTGAAACCCCCATACTTCATCTGCCTACCCCTCAGTGCGTCCCTATCACCCATTGAGCCCTTTTATAGTTACATAGCTATCCTGAAGAAAAGACAATCTAGTCCAAACAACAGAAAAAATATATAGATAGCCCCCATATGCACAATCCTATACTCACAGTTGATAAACCGCGAAAGACAAAAAACAAAATCTTCTATAGACCATTGCCCAAGTTGCACCAGCTACGGAAAAATAAATCTTCCTGATCCCCTGAAGGCATTTAGATATTTCCTGGATCAACAATCTCTGGTGTTTTTACATATAATGGTGTTTCAGCCCTCACTGATGTAGCACCCTGATGTTTAGGCAGGGTTGCTATCAAATTTAGTTGCCAAGTGATTGTTGCCTTGGCCGATTGTTAGGAGATCAATTGGTTCCTCTCTAAATCTGCACTTGTTGCACCCTTTTTCATCTGTCACTAGGTGGCCTTATGCTGGTGACACTAGATAAGACAGGGGCTTTGCAAGCTCAGACATGAATGGATGGTTGTCTCAGCCAATGGGCAGGGATTTTCTTTGATCCCTTGGCCTGCTGGGAGCGTCTATATATTTGAGTGGATTCAGGTGATCAGGGTTCTATGCCATCTTGACAGCTGTCTGGGTGGACGTGTGTTCTGCAACCACGGCTGCTAGGCAGGAAGCCTGAGGCCTATCCTGGAGACATCTGGCTGCTAGGCTGTCTGAGGGCCTATCCAGGAGAAGCAGTGCAGGGCTGGGACTGCGGGCTTGTAGTCCAACCAGAAGTAGTGGTTCTGCCAGACGGGGAGCCAGCTGTGGTCAGAGGTAGAAGGGGAAGCTGTCGGCACTAAGGGACCATACACCTTGTTACTGGAGAATACTAGGAGTAAGCTGAGGACAGTACCAGAGCAGACTTCTCACCAGCCTGGGACGGTGAAGAAGTGGGAAAACTTCAGCAAAGTCAGGGACAAAGCAGGACAGCAGAGGTGATGCTTGCGGAGCATCAGTGAGCGCCAAGCCAGGAACCTAGTGTGTTAGCGGGTGTGACGCTTAAAGATTATCAAGCCAGAGACCCAGCAGGGAAGCGGAGTGACGGTTGAGGAAGATTCTGAGTGTTAGAATTGGAAGAGCACAGGAGATCCAGTGGCCATTGGATCTAAAGTCTAGTGAAAGACTGGGAGTTCATTAAGTCAAAGCCCACAGTGAGTGACTGTGGAATAAGCAGATAACTGTTTAAGTTGCCAATAGTTGGATACAACTACCGTTAGTAACTGCTATAAGATTGTTGCCATAGGAGATACGGAAGTGGTATCCTGCTGGAGGCCTTAACATGTATAGCTGTCTGCCTATAGAAGTCTCAGAGTCTGCCAATTATCATTGCATCTACCTGAGGGTGTCCTGGCCCTAACCCTCTCTCCCACAATTCTGTTTAGGAGACAATAAATCAATTTGTATTCAAAAAAGTGTCTGGCGTCCACCATTTAATCTTGCATTACACCCACCATGCCTTGTAACCCACTCTACTTGGAAGGATGTCAGCTGTCCCAAACTCTGTAGGTCACCATTAAAGGAGTTGTAAAGGAAAAAAAATGGCCTAAAATTAATGTCTGCAAGGTAGACAGACAGAATAGTGTAATGATTCTGTTAAAAAACGAGTAAATACCTATTAAATTCCTTCATCTATATCACCTCCGGCATTCTAGTTTCTGTTCTCTCATTCACTTCCTGGTTTGCATCGCTCGTTAATTTAAGAACTACATTTCCCAGTATGAATTGCGGCACGCCCAGTAATTCACACCTCCTTGAAGTCTCTAACACGTAGAGAGCATCCTGCCGCCCAGATGTAGTTCCCAGGAGGGGGCGAGCACGTTACTGACCACCGCAGTAAAGCCTCCCTTCACGGTGGTCAGTAAAATCAGACAAGCAAAAAGTGAACAGAACAGAGAAGAAATAGAGCAACTTCTGAGCAAAAACGAACAATGAGGAAGTGAAAAGAGGAATGTCTGCAGGTAAAGAATGCTTATTATGAAAAAAAAAAATCCTTTACAACCCCTTTAGGCCTCAAGCGACCATGCACTTTGCTACACTAATTACTAAGTTCTTCCAGGTGGGGGTGTGGGGGATATAATATTCTTCCATCATTCAGTGCTCAGGCCTGAACACTGTCATATGAGGGATGAAGTCAGTGGTGGACAGAGTCACTAAGAGGCAGCTGTGACAAATTTTTGGGTCCCTCATTCAACTTGTAGCCAACCAAAACCATTTATTTGTTGTGTATCAATTGACAACTAGATATACAGTATGTGAGCCAGGTCTATGTCACAGTGGGAGGGGTATCACTATCAATCTGACCCATATCTAGTAAAACAAATAAAAGTCTTAGGAAGCCCTAGTGCAGCTACACAATCTGCACAAATGGTATGGCCATCCCTGCACTAGGTGACATCTTCAACCCAACATAAGCACCTATACCATTTAACATGGATCTTACACAGGGTTAAGACTCAAGGGAACTATAAATGGGTCTGGAGTAGGATTTCATGTGTTGGCTTCCTTTCTAAAGTACATAGGCATGTGTTTTTGTAGGCAATAGTGAGGAGTAGCACTCCTGCTCTGTCAGATTAGCAGGGCTGGGAGGTAATGCAGCAGTTGCAGGATCGCTAAAAATCACCTTTTGAGATAAAGTGGTCAATATTGGGTGATATAGGAGAGCCTAGCATAGGCGTACTCACAGGGTCTGCCAGGTGTGCCTGAGCACACCCTAATCACCCTGTGTGGTGCAGATTCCCCGGGCCAGATTCACGTATCTGGCCGTATCTTTGTGCGGGCATAGCGTATCCTATTTACGCTACGCCTCTGCAACTTGGACAGGCAAGTGCAGTATTCACAAAGCACTTGCTCCGTAAGTTGCGGCGGCGTAGCGTAAATTGGCCGGCGTAAGCCCACCTAATTCAAAATAGGCTGGTATGGGGCGTGTTGTATGTAAATGAATCGTGACTCCTTTTTAGCTTGGTCAAAGAGAGGATTGACTTGTGCACATCATTTTTATACATCAGCATCCATTATTTAATTTCCAACCTTACAAGAAAAATATGATATTCCTATCTTGGAAACATTTAGGTATCTGCGAAATTAAAAACTTTTTTACAGATACTGCACCACAACATCCCCAAATCTCACCACCTTTGAACAAGCCTTTAAAACTGATTCCCATAAACGTGGACTAATTTCTGAGTTATATAACCAACTACTTTCACACATCGCTTCCTCTCCCCTAACCTATACCAACAAATGGGAAAGAGACATTCAGTTACAACCAAACAACATAAATTGGACCCCAATTTGGCAAGACATCAAATCAGCCTCACCAAATATAGGGCCAGATCCACAAAAACCTGACGTAACTTAAAAAATCCAATTTAAGTTACACTGGCTTAAAGTTTCTACCTAAGTGCCTGATCCACAAAGCACTTATCTAGAAATTTCAGGCTGTGTAACTAAAATTCCGCCGGCGCAAGGCGTTCCTATTCAAATGGGGCGAGTCCCATTTAAATGAGGCGCGCTCCCGCGCCGGCCGTACTGCGCATGCGCGTCGGCCGTACTGCGCATGCGCGAAGTTACGTTACGCCGAGTTTTGAGGATCGCGACGGCTTAAAGTTGCGTCGGGGAAAAAAAAAATGACAGCGGCATGCATTCCTGAGGGAGAACTCCATGCCAATTTTCAAAGAAAAAAACGGCATGGGTTCCCCCCCCAGGAGCATACCAGGTCCTTAGGTCTGGCATGGGTTGTAAGGAGACCCCCCCACGCCGAAAAATTGACGTAGGGGGTCCCCCTACAATCCATACCAGACCGTATCCAAAGCACGGTACCCGGCCGGCCAGGAAGGGAGTGGGGACGAGCGAGCGCCCCCCCCCCCTCCTGAGCCGTGCCAGGCCGCGTGCCCTCAACATGGGGGGGTTGGGTGCTCTGGGGCAGGGGGGCGCACTGCGGGCCCCCCCACCCCAGAGCACCCTGTCCCCATGTTGATGAGGACAGGACCTCTTCCCGACAACCCTTGCCATTGGTTGTCGGGGTCTGCGGGCGGAGGCTTATCGGAATCTGGGAGTCCCCTTTAATAAGGGGGCCCCCAGATACCGGCCCCCCCACCCTAAGTGAATGGATATGGGGTACATCGTACCCCTATCCATTCACCTGGAGGCATAAAGTAAAAGTTAATAAACACACAACACAAGGCTTTTTAAAATATTTTATTATTCTGCTCCGGACGCCCCCCCTGTCTTCGTTATTAGCTCAATTACCAGGGGGGGCTTCTTCTTCCACTCTCCGGGGGGGCTTCTCCGCTCTCCGGGGGTCTTCTCCGCTCTCCGGGGGGGGTTTCTGCTTCCGCTCTCCGGGGGGGGCTTCTCCGGACTCCGGGGGGCTTCTTCCATCTTCTCCCCTCTTCCGCTCTTGACTCGGCGAACCCCGGTTCTTCTGCAGCTCTCCGGTGCCTTCTTCTTCAGCGCTGGCTGCCTGCTATGTTTGTGTGTTAGCTCGATTTCAAACAGGCAGCCGGCGCGGTCTTCTGTGACGTCATCTTCTCTTCTGTTCTTCTCCCCTCTTCCGATGTTGCCTCGTCGCCTGTTGTCGCTGTAATGATGGAAGCGCGCCTTGCATCACATTTATATAGGCATCACCGTCCCATCATGCTCCGGTAGGTACCCACGTGGTGGGTGCACGTGGGTAGGCACCCACCACGTGGGTACCTACCGGAGCATGATGGGACGGTGATGCCTATATAAATGGGCTGCAAGGCGCGCTTCCATCATTACAGCGACAACAGGCGACGAGGCAACATCGGAAGAACAGAAGACCAGAAGACCCTGACGCCACAGAAGACCGCGCCGGCTGCCTGTTTGAAATCGAGCTAACACACAAACATAGCAGGCAGCCAGCGCTGAAGAAGAAGGCACCGGAGAGCTGCAGAAGAACCGGGGTTCGCCGAGTCAAGAGCGGAAGAGGGGAGAAGATGGAAGAAGCCCCCCGGAGTCCGGAGAAGCCCCCCCGGAGTCCGGAGAAGCCCCCCCGGAGAGCGGAAGACCCCCGGAGAGCGGAGAAGACCCCCGGAGAGCGGAAGAAGAAGCCCCCCCTGGTAATTGAGCTAATAACGAAGACAGGGGGGGCGTCCGGAGCAGAATAATAAAATATTTTAAAAAGCCTTGTGTTGTGTGTTTATTAACTTTTACTTTTTGCCTCCAGGTGAATGGATAGGGGTACGATGTACCCCATATCCATTCACTTAGGGTGGGGGGCCGGTATCTGGGGGCCCCCTTATTAAAGGGGACTCCCAGATTCCGATAAGCCTCCGCCCGCAGACCCCGACAACCAATGGCAAGGGTTGTCGGGAAGAGGTCCTGTCCTCATCAACATGGGGACAGGGTGCTCTGGGGTGGGGGGGCCCGCAGTGCGCCCCCCTGCCCCAGAGCACCCAACCCCCCCATGTTGAGGGCACGCGGCCTGGCACGGCTCAGGAGGGGGGGGGGGCGCTCGCTCGTCCCCACTCCCTTCCTGGCCGGCCGGGTACCGTGCTTTGGATACGGGTCTGGTATGGATTGTAGGGGGACCCCCTACGTCAATTTTTCGGCGTAGGGGGGGTCCCCTTACAACCCATAACAGACCTAAGGGCCTGGTATGCTCCTGGGGGGGGAACCCATGCCGGTTTTGTTTTTTACAAATTGACGTGGAGTTCTCCCTCGGGAAAGCATACCAAATGCCGTCGCTGCAATGGGCCTTTACAAGGTGTGACTAACTTTACACTTTGTAAAACGAGCCCTAATTTTACACTTGCAAAATAACACTTACGGCGCAAAAAAGAAGCTAGAAAGCTTTGTGGATCGCCTTAAGTGCTAATTTGCATACTAGCAACGGCATTTCGACTCGAAATGCCCCCAGCGGCGGATGCGGTACTGCATCCTAAAATTAGGCAGTGTAAATCAATTACACATGCCGGATCTTCTGTGTAACTTTGGAAAAAGCCTTTTGAGGATCGTTTCCAAAGTTACACACAGACTGAACAGCACTTAAGTCGGAGTATCTCTTTTGAGGATCTGGCCCATAGTGTCTCTTGAAACAAAACTACAAAGTGCTCACTAGGTGGTACCTGGTCCCTTTCAACATTTTCTCCACAATATCCTTCCCACTGCTTCCGAGGCTGCCTTCCCCCGGGTACACAAATGCATATTTGGTGGGAATGCAAAATACTCAAATAATTTTGGTCGGATGTGTTTCAAATTCTTAACACGATTTTTAACACTATTCTACCACCTGATCCATCTATGGCACTCCTGAACAATAAACCCCACACCCTATCACATTGTCAGTTTTCTAATTTCTCTTAACTATTTAAGGTTATTTGACCCGCTATATCGAGCAAACTTCATCTTCTTCCATTTTCGCTAAAATTAAATAATACTTTTTATATTCTCCTATCTTTATTATATATGATTGTTAATATTAATAGCTAGAATTACATCACTAAATTGTAATGATAACTGAAATGTTACACCAAGGAATACTTCTTACATTACGTTCTATATACTTCTATAACGAGAGAAGTATAGTTATAATTGCTGGTTTTTATTTTTTGTAATTTATTCTTTTTCATTGTATTGTACAAATATGAACGGTACTATTATTATGACTTTTTTTATCCCGTTTGAAAACACAATAAAATATTCAAACATAAAAAGCCTACTTTGAACCCATTTATACTTGCCTTCCCTGTGACAACCCATCAGTGCTAGGACAAGGTCCTTTAGCACCCAAGGCGAAAAGGCAAAAGTGAACACTCCCCATGAGCTGTGATCGACTTCAGCAGCAAAGGGTGTAGTCCTGCCCCTTTTGTGAAACCCCCATACTTCATCTGCCTACCCCTCAGTGCGTCCCTATCACCCATTGAGCCCTTTTATAGTTACATAGCTATCCTGAAGAAAAGACAATCTAGTCCAAACAACAGAAAAAATATATAGATAGCCCCCATATGCACAATCCTATACTCACAGTTGATAAACCGCGAAAGACAAAAAACAAAATCTTCTATAGACCATTGCCCAAGTTGCACCAGCTACGGAAAAATAAATCTTCCTGATCCCCTGAAGGCATTTAGATATTTCCTGGATCAACAATCTCTGGTGTTTTTACATATAATGGTGTTTCAGCCCTCACTGATGTAGCACCCTGATGTTTAGGCAGGGTTGCTATCAAATTTAGTTGCCAAGTGATTGTTGCCTTGGCCGATTGTTAGGAGATCAATTGGTTCCTCTCTAAATCTGCACTTGTTGCACCCTTTTTCATCTGTCACTAGGTGGCCTTATGCTGGTGACACTAGATAAGACAGGGGCTTTGCAAGCTCAGACATGAATGGATGGTTGTCTCAGCCAATGGGCAGGGATTTTCTTTGATCCCTTGGCCTGCTGGGAGCGTCTATATATTTGAGTGGATTCAGGTGATCAGGGTTCTATGCCATCTTGACAGCTGTCTGGGTGGACGTGTGTTCTGCAACCACGGCTGCTAGGCAGGAAGCCTGAGGCCTATCCTGGAGACATCTGGCTGCTAGGCTGTCTGAGGGCCTATCCAGGAGAAGCAGTGCAGGGCTGGGACTGCGGGCTTGTAGTCCAACCAGAAGTAGTGGTTCTGCCAGACGGGGAGCCAGCTGTGGTCAGAGGTAGAAGGGGAAGCTGTCGGCACTAAGGGACCATACACCTTGTTACTGGAGAATACTAGGAGTAAGCTGAGGACAGTACCAGAGCAGACTTCTCACCAGCCTGGGACGGTGAAGAAGTGGGAAAACTTCAGCAAAGTCAGGGACAAAGCAGGACAGCAGAGGTGATGCTTGCGGAGCATCAGTGAGCGCCAAGCCAGGAACCTAGTGTGTTAGCGGGTGTGACGCTTAAAGATTATCAAGCCAGAGACCCAGCAGGGAAGCGGAGTGACGGTTGAGGAAGATTCTGAGTGTTAGAATTGGAAGAGCACAGGAGATCCAGTGGCCATTGGATCTAAAGTCTAGTGAAAGACTGGGAGTTCATTAAGTCAAAGCCCACAGTGAGTGACTGTGGAATAAGCAGATAACTGTTTAAGTTGCCAATAGTTGGATACAACTACCGTTAGTAACTGCTATAAGATTGTTGCCATAGGAGATACGGAAGTGGTATCCTGCTGGAGGCCTTAACATGTATAGCTGTCTGCCTATAGAAGTCTCAGAGTCTGCCAATTATCATTGCATCTACCTGAGGGTGTCCTGGCCCTAACCCTCTCTCCCACAATTCTGTTTAGGAGACAATAAATCAATTTGTATTCAAAAAAGTGTCTGGCGTCCACCATTTAATCTTGCATTACACCCACCATGCCTTGTAACCCACTCTACTTGGAAGGATGTCAGCTGTCCCAAACTCTGTAGGTCACCATTAAAGGAGTTGTAAAGGAAAAAAAATGGCCTAAAATTAATGTCTGCAAGGTAGACAGACAGAATAGTGTAATGATTCTGTTAAAAAAACGAGTAAATACCTATTAAATTCCTTCATCTATATCACCTCCGGCATTCTAGTTTCTGTTCTCTCATTCACTTCCTGGTTTGCATCGCTCGTTAATTTAAGAACTACATTTCCCAGTATGAATTGCGGCACGCCCAGTAATTCACACCTCCTTGAAGTCTCTAACACGTAGAGAGCATCCTGCCGCCCAGATGTAGTTCCCAGGAGGGGGCGAGCACGTTACTGACCACCGCAGTAAAGCCTCCCTTCACGGTGGTCAGTAAAATCAGACAAGCAAAAAGTGAACAGAACAGAGAAGAAATAGAGCAACTTCTGAGCAAAAACGAACAATGAGGAAGTGAAAAGAGGAATGTCTGCAGGTAAAGAATGCTTATTATGAAAAAAAAAAATCCTTTACAACCCCTTTAGGCCTCAAGCGACCATGCACTTTGCTACACTAATTACTAAGTTCTTCCAGGTGGGGGTGTGGGGGATATAATATTCTTCCATCATTCAGTGCTCAGGCCTGAACACTGTCATATGAGGGATGAAGTCAGTGGTGGACAGAGTCACTAAGAGGCAGCTGTGACAAATTTTTGGGTCCCTCATTCAACTTGTAGCCAACCAAAACCATTTATTTGTTGTGTATCAATTGACAACTAGATATACAGTATGTGAGCCAGGTCTATGTCACAGTGGGAGGGGTATCACTATCAATCTGACCCATATCTAGTAAAACAAATAAAAGTCTTAGGAAGCCCTAGTGCAGCTACACAATCTGCACAAATGGTATGGCCATCCCTGCACTAGGTGACATCTTCAACCCAACATAAGCACCTATACCATTTAACATGGATCTTACACAGGGTTAAGACTCAAGGGAACTATAAATGGGTCTGGAGTAGGATTTCATGTGTTGGCTTCCTTTCTAAAGTACATAGGCATGTGTTTTTGTAGGCAATAGTGAGGAGTAGCACTCCTGCTCTGTCAGATTAGCAGGGCTGGGAGGTAATGCAGCAGTTGCAGGATCGCTAAAAATCACCTTTTGAGATAAAGTGGTCAATATTGGGTGATATAGGAGAGCCTAGCATAGGCGTACTCACAGGGTCTGCCAGGTGTGCCTGAGCACACCCTAATCACCCTGTGTGGCGCAGATTCCCCGGGCCAGATTCACGTATCTGGCCGTATCTTTGTGCGGGCATAGCGTATCCTATTTACGCTACGCCTCTGCAACTTGGACAGGCAAGTGCAGTATTCACAAAGCACTTGCTCCGTAAGTTGCGGCGGCGTAGCGTAAATTGGCCGGCGTAAGCCCACCTAATTCAAAATAGGCTGGTATGGGGCGTGTTGTATGTAAATGAATCGTGACCCCACGTAAATGACGCGCCTAACGAACGGCGCATGCGCGCGCATGCTCAGTATCACGTCGAATTTACTCCATAAGATACGCCAGGCCCAATGCCTGTGACGTGAACGTAACCTACGCACAGCCCCATTCACGTACGACTTGCGTAAACGACGTAAAAAGATACGCTTGCCGATGTCATCATAAACCTTTACAGCTTTCCTATCTGGGGAAGCCCTGCACACCACACTGGCTAGGGCCTGTCATCGACCTGATTGATGTAGCCAATAGGTACGGTGCGGAGGCTCTTATACTGAGCCTAGACGCCGAAAAGGCCTTCGATCGCCTAAGCTGGCCCTTTATGTTCGCTACCCTGCACCACATGGGGTTTAAAGGTCCCTTCTTGCGGGCGGTACAACACCTATACTCAAACCCCACCTCCCAAGTTAAAACCCCCTTTGCCACATCCTCCCCCTTCCAGATAGCCAACGGTACGCGCCAGGGATGCCCACTTTCACCTTTGCTCTTTGCCCTATGTGTCGAGCCCCTGGCAGCATCCATACGGGGAAATCCGGACATTAGCCAACTTCCCTCCCCTATATCAAACAGTCAGAGGCCTTCTTCAAAAGTGGAAGGCACATCATATCTCGCTCCTAGGCCGAGTGGCGGCCATAAAAATGGTCATCCTCCCCAAACTCCTTTATCTGTTTCAGACGCTACCCATCCCGATCCCGTACGCCCACCTCCGCAAGCTGGGTGATATGCTGAAGTTTGTTTGGAACTATAAAAAACATAGGATCCCTGGGTCGGTCATGACAGCCTTGCGAGGAGACGGGGGTCTGGCTTTCCCCAACCTTGTTAAATATTACCAAGCTACCCAGTTGCGTGCAGTGGTCTCCTGGTTTCCCCAGAGGTCCTTTAATAAGTGGACGGAGATAGAAAAGATATGGTTAGCCCCGGTCCACCCAAATAGCCTGTTATGGGATGCTGATGTGGGAGTGGGGCCTGACCGTTTGTTAGGCTCGATGTCTTTGCTCAGAGGACTCTGGCGTAAGATGTCCCGAGAAGTGGGGCTTAAGTCCGAATGCTCCTTACTAAACTCTTTTGTTTGCAACCCCAAAATACCGGACAGCCTGACCCACCAGATGTCTTGGCCCTGGGCTTCGCGAGACCTATTCCATTTTGGACACTTGGTGGACCCCAGGACCCGTAGGCTGCTGACATTCTCGGAGCTCCAGGTGAAACACGACCTGCCCAGACAGGTGTTTTACAGCTACTTACAAATAAGACATTATGCCCAGACAATAGCCCCAAAGCTCCAATTTTCGCAACCGTCCCCATTTGAACGTATTGTCCTAGAGGGGCGCCATAGACGGGGGCGGATCACGGATATCTACCAGCTACTGAACGCATATGATTGGCAGGGGCGGGGGAAGCATGTATATATGCTGAAGTGGGAGAGAGAGCTGGGGGAGCCACTGCCGATGGAGGCCTGGCAGGCCGTCTGGAGGCAGGCTGCCAAATCGTCCCTATGCACCCTGTATAAGGAAAACTCATACAAAATTCTGTGTTTCTGGTACCAAACCCCGGACATACTCCACAAAATATTTCCATCCACCTCTGACCGATGCTGGCGATGCCATCAGGCCAGAGGCTCTCTCTTCCACATCTATTGGACGTGCCCCCTTATCACCCCGTTCTGGCAGTCCACGCACCAGCTGCTTACCCATCTCTTTGAGGCGCCAATCCCCCTAACCCCTAAACTATTTTTACTTGGCATCTCCCAACCCCGCCTGGCCAAGCCATATAAAAAACTGCTTAGGCACATGCTAACGGCGGCTAGATGCCTGATAGCCCTTAATTGGAAAAAGACCACACCCCCGTCCCAGGAGGCCCTTTACGCTAGGGTCAAGGACGTGGAGCTGATGGAGCGGATGACAGCCAGGATACGTAATCGCATGGATGCCCACGACGAGGTCTGGAGTGAGTGGCACCGGCGGGAGGACCCGCCGGGGGCGGACGGGGTGGCAGGCGCGGTAACCTAAATCTCCCTTCTCTCTCTTTTCCTCTTTCTTCTCTTGACTCTCTTTTTCTTCTTACACAATCTACTGTTTTGGTGTCACCGTTGACACCAGAGTATAGAAAACGGTTTGAAATGCATAAGTTTGTTGACCTGACTGACGGTAGAGCCAGCTTTTGGAATAGGGCCCCTGGGGCTGGAATCTCAACTCCCCCTCTACCCATAAAGGGCAAGGGTAATATCTGTACTCTTGGATAAGTGTATGCTTTGGCTACTGTTATTACCTGCATTTATCTGTATCTTGTGAACCGATTTATACCAATAAAAAAAAAATGTTAATTGTAAAAAAAAAAAAATGCTCTAGCAAAGCGCGGGGAGGTACAACACGTACGACGGCACTATAAAGGGGAAGTTCCATTCGGATGACGTCACCCTTTAGCTGATTTCGTGTTAGTAAAAGACGATTTGCGCTTTTCTGTCTGTTACAGCGTGATGAATGTGCTTACTCCATTAAGAACAGTAGTTTTACTGTCTCATAACTTGCTTCTGAGCATGCGCGGGTTTTTAACGTCGTTTTAGCCCACACACGATCATTTTTTATAACCCGAAAAGCGACATTGTTTAAAACATCGTTAAAAAATGCAGCATGTTTGAATTTTTTTTTTTTGTTGTTTTTCAGAACCCGGAAAAAGGTGTGAAGCCCACACACGGTCATTTTAAATGACATTTTTTTAAAACGTCGTTTTTTACATGCCGAAAAATGATCGTGTGTACGCGGCATTAGGACTGGTAAGCTGCCATATGTTAAATTTTGGTTCTTGGGTTTAGATACCCATTAAGAGATAATGAAGACATCAATCTTTTATGCACTATTCCACCATTGCTATGATATCACAGCTCTAAATAGATCTTATTAAAATTGCCAAACAACAAGCAAATTTCTGGGTGGGGGGTTTTGCTGCATCATCGTGCTGTTGAAGTGAAATATTACTTTGAGTTGATGCCATTGGACGTTTGCTGCCAAAATGCCTAACTTGGAATTTTCTCCAGTATTTTAGAGCGTATTTCTGAAGGATGTGAGGCAAATGTGAGAACTTCCATTTAGTTCATGTAAGCCAGTAAACTATGGGCCAGATTCACAGAACAGATACGACGGCGTATCTCCTGATACGCCATCGTATCTGTTGTTCTATCTATGCGACTGATTCATAGAATCAGTTACGCATAGATAGCCCTTAGATCCGACAGGTGTAATTGTTTTACACTGTCGGATCTTAGGATGCAATACCGCGGCCGCCGCTGGGGGGAGTTTGCGTCGTAAACCAGCGTCGGGTATGCAAATTAGTAGTTACGGCGATCCACGACGGTTTTTCACGTTCGCTAAGTCGCTACTAGTCAAGTTTCCCGTCGCAAAGTTAGTCGTCGTTTTTGCTGCCTTAACTTTACACAGCACACGTATGTGCTGTATAAAGTATGGCCGTCGTTCCCGCGTCGAATTTCAAAATTTTTTCTTCTTGCGTAAGACGTCCAGGAATACGAAAGTACGCTACGCACGTCACCGTTCGAAAAAATGACGTCACTTCGCGCAAAGCACGGCAGGAATTTCAAAACGGAGCATGCGCAGTAGGTCCGGCGCGGGAGCGCGCCTAAATTAAATGGCACACGTCCCTTTGAATTACGCGGGCTTACGCCGGAGGCCGCCGGCGTAGGTTTTCATTGCAAGTGCTTTGTGAATCAGGCACTTGCGATGAAAACTTGCGGCGGTGTAACGTATCTACGATACGTTACGCCGCCGCACTTCTACGTGAATCTGGCCCATTGTGCTGGTCCTCTAGATCAAGTCAAACATGACCTGTCCTACTTCTAAAAAAAATCTTAGACCACTATTAGTAGTAAGCTACAGTGCTGACTTTTCAACCTAAAATGTGATTAGCTTACTGGAATGTTAGCACTCAGAACTGGGAGTCCGCCATAAATTTCCTACCCTTCCTGACAACTTTTATTTGCAAAATAAAAGAAAGGATAGAAGGTCAATAGTCTCTAGTTGTTCCCCAATTGTCAAGCTTATTGGCTTATCTCAAAATGCTTCTGCTGTCTGCAGATTGGTCACTATTAGCTAGATTCATGCATGCGCCGTCCGTGGACATATCCCAGTGTGCATTGCTCCAAAGTACGCCGCAAGGACGTATTGGTTTCGACGTGAACGTAAATTACGTCCAGCCCCATTCACGGACAACTTACGCAAACAACGTAAAATTTTCAAATTTCAACGCGGGAACGATGGCCATACTTAACATTGACTAGACCAGCTATTTGTTCGACTAATTTTACGCCGAAAAAAGCCTTACGTAAACTACGTAAAAAAAATGCACCGGGCGCATGTACGTTTCTGAATTGGCATATCTAGTCATTTGCATATTCTACCCCGGACTCAATGGAAGCGCCACCTAGCGGCCAGCGTAACTATTGCACCCTAAGATACGACGGCGTAGGAGACTTACGCCGCTCGTATCTTAGCCTAATTTAAGCGTATCTGGTTTCCAGAATACGCTTAAATTTAGGACGGCGTAGATTCAGAGTTACGTCGGCGTATCTACTGATACGCCGGCGTAAAGCTTTCTGAATCCAGCTATATGTGTTGCTGTAGTTTGGAAATGGTAATTGTTCTTTTAGTTTTTGGACTAATATAATTTGTCTAAAATCTGAAGAGGATAAACAAGCTCACAGCTGCAGTAAAGCTCTGTGTTGCTTAGTGGGCTCTGGACATTTGTGCAAAAGTGATCTGGAACATTTGTGCAAAAGTGATCTGGAAGGGCCCTCGGTTAGTATTTCTTGGGCTCTCCCACTCCTCCTGGAAGGCCAGGCTTAAAGGGGTTGTAAAGGTAAAAAAAAAATTCCCTAAATAGCTTCCTTTACCTTAGTGCAGTCCTCCTTCACTTACCTCATCCTTCCATTTTGCTTTTAAATGTCCTTATTTCTTCTGAGAAATCCTCACTTCCTGTTCTTCTGTCTGTAACTCCACACAGTAATGCGACGCTTTCTCCCTGGTGTGGAGAAAGCCTCTTGAGGGGGGAGGGGGCGAGCAGGAGTGTCAGGACGCCCACTAACATACAGTGTAGCTGGCCAGCTAGAACCTGTCCTAGGTCACTAATATAACCTAAATGTAGTGCACATGTTTATATGTGAGAGACAAAAGCAGAGTTATTCACTGTGATTTTATGCTTGGATGTCATATAACAGTTGTATGTTGTGTTCACAGAAGCAAAAGAAAAAATATGCCTTTAAGAATCATTTATTTATATGACAGTAAAGGTAAGCTCAATAATACAGTAGAATGTATACCAGAAAGTATAGAGTTAAGTCTTTATGACTCATCAGGAGTCTTGACTAATCACAGCCAGCCTCACACTCAGAAAGAGTCTTGACCAATCACAGCCAGCCTTGCATCCATTCTGTCTGGGAAATTCCCCAGCACACTGGCTGGAAAATCATTCCACCACAGAGAGAGAACAGAACAGACACACAGATCCAGAGTCCAGTTTTATGGAAGCAAGGGGCCAAATAGGTATTTCATACAGTTATATATATGTTCCTATTGTAAATAATGTGATTAAACTGTCATGAACTAGTTATGTGTTCACTTGTAGTTCCACCAAACCCACCAAACTCACCTAACCGATCTAAACCAGACCTAATTCACGAACAAACTTTCATCAAACCAAACCAAGTTACAATTCTTCTAATGCCACAGCGCATAATGCGCGGCCTGCCACACACAGCTCCTTTCTCTATCTGCAAAGTAGAGTCCTGACCCTCCTTCTCGCCCCCTCCAGAGGCTTTCTCCACACCAGGGAGAAAGCCTCGCATTACGGTGTTGAGTTACAGACAGAAGAACAGGAAGTGAGGATTTCTCAGAAGAAATAAGGACATTTAAAAGCAAAATGGAAGGATGAGGTAAGTGAAGGAGGACTACACTAAGGTAAAGGAAGCTATTTAGGGGGGAAAAAATTACCTTTACAACCCCTTTAACAACTAACAACATCCATTCCCTGATCCTCTCTGCTCAGTGTGAACCTGGAATAGGGTGACCAGACATCCCCAGTTTCAGGGGACAGTCCCCTGATTGAGGACCCTGTCCCCGGACCAAGTCTGTCCCTGTTTTTTTCCCTGGATTTAATAGGGTGCACGGGAAATTTCAAAGACAATCAGTGCAGAATTAAAATAGAAAAAATAGAATTACACACCCCTGCTCCGCCGTGCCTACTAGCATAGGGGGGTTGTATTTTTACCATTATCTGTGCCCCTTTCTGATGATCATGTGCTGGTCGGAGCGGAGGGAATATTTCTTCATTTTCGGGCGCATGCCCATTCAGCTTCGCTCGCATGTTCTTCTGCCTTGGCTCAAATCCTGGCCAGCCACCTGCCTATCTCCTTGCCTTCCCTGGCGGAGTGATCTTCCTCTGCTCCCCATCCAGTAGTAGCCGGGGGCCCAAAGAGTAAGGCCCCTTTCAGGCCTGCCTGTCCGTTTTGGCGGTGGACCTGAACAGCCGCTCCGTGCAGTCCAATGGAGCGTCGGATGTCAACGGAGACATGTCCGCTGACATCCGACCCGATCCGCCAAAATCAGACATATGGCTATAGTGACGGAGTCCGCCTCGTGTGTAACTGGTCTAAGACTTGAGAGGCTGTGAGGCGGGCGGCGACGGGCAGCGAGTCGCTGATTGTTGCCATTACTAGTAAAGAAAAAATATGTCCCCGGATTTCATTTTAAAAATCTGGTCACCTTAACCTGGAAGCAATCAGAACTGAGCATTTCCAGGTTCAGAGCTATCAAAATCCTGAGCAGAAAGCCAGGTGTACAGCAGATTAAGCACAGTCTGTGCTTGACTCACTGGCTGGAGCTGGGCAGGGGATAGAAGATCATCCAAGACAGTGTATTTTCCAGTAACATCATCTCTGCTGCATCTGCGGAACCTGCTTATGGACAGCAGCCTATGGCAAGTAATCAAAATGTGCCTTGTATACCACTGATGTGCCTGAAGAGAGGAATAACTACAGTGCCAGTTTCCTTTGGTGAATGGACAGTGAATTTGTTTCTTATATGCTAACAAGAGAACTGTTTACTCCACTTTTGTAAAAATAATTTTCCACTGTTGCTTACCTGGCAACTATAGTTACTTAATTTACAAGATGGGCGGAACACCCCCCTGTTCGGTTCGCACCAGAACACATCGAACAGGCAAAAAGTTCTAGCGAACATGCAAACCCTATCTATGTCTATGAGACACAAACATGAAAAATCAAAAGTCATTGTAAAGGCTTACATGAAAGTCATTGCCATAAAACGTGTATGGGGACCCTGGTACTGCCCAAAGGGACATGTATCAATGCAACAAAAAGTTTTTAAAACAATCATTTTTTCAGGAGCAATGTACCCGATACCCATTCACATGGGAGGGGCGGGATCTGTTAAAGGGGGCTTCCAGATTCCAACAATCTGCCTCCCTGCTGAACCCCAACAACCATCGGCCAGGGTTGTCGGGAAGAGGCCCTTGTCCCCATCAACAGGGGAACTGGCAGAAAAAATAGAGGGACAGCGTCACTGATGCATGCATTGTCGCTGCTTACCATCCTTGTGGCCTCCTCAAATGGTGACAGAACAGTGCATGCATACTTTATCAGTAGCCAATCGCATGAGCCATGAGCCTGCCCTTGTGCCATACTCACACAGGTACTCATTGATGGCCCTCTGCTACGTGTGCAGCCGCTGCAGCATTGCCAATGTTGAGTTCCACCTGGTGGGCATGTCATAAATCAGGCGGTTGGTGGGCAGGTTGAATTCCCATTTAATGTCAGCCAGTGCCAATCAGTGCAACCTGCCAGTGGCAATCAGTGCTACCTGCCAGTTCCAAACCAGTGGCACCTGCCAATGCCAATCAGTGTCACCTGCCACTGCCAGCCAGTGTCACCCGCCAGTGCCAGCGCCAACCAGTGCTACCCGCCAACCAGTGCCACTGTCAATCAGTGCCACCTGTCAGTTCCAAACCAGCGTCACCTGCCAATGCCAACCAGTGCCACCTGCCACTGCCAACCAGTGCCATCTGTCAGTGCCACCAACCAGTGCCAATAGTGCCATCTGTCAGTTCCAAACCAGTGCCACCTGCCAATGCCAACCAGTGCCAGCCAGTGCCACCTGCCAATGCCAATCAGTGCCACCTGCCAGTGCCATCTGTCAATTCCAAACCAGTGCCACCTGCCAGTTCCAAACCAGTGCCACCTGCCAGTGTCAATCAGTGCCACCTATACTGAGGACATCAAGTGTGTGCTTGAGTGACAGGAGCAAGCAGGAAGGAGTGGAGTGGGTGGGTTTTTTTTATTTTATTTAAATCGGCCTAAAATATCGGCCACAAAACTCGGCATCATATATCGGCCATCGGCCGCCCCAATTTTTAAATATTGGCATCTGCATCGGCCAGAGAAAAACCCATATCGGTCGAGCTCTAATTTTAATAATGCTTAGACAATAAAAGTGAAATATTCCTTTAAATTTCATACCTGGGGGTGTCTATAGTATGCCTGTAAAGTGGCACATTTTTCCCGTGTTTAAAACAGTCCCTGCACAAATTTACATTTCTAAAGGTAAAAAAGTCATTTAAAACTACTCACGGCTATAATGAATTGTCGGGTCCCAGCAATACAGATAAAAGTAATTGAAAAAAAAACCAGCATGGGTTCCATTCCAACCCTTCAGCCTAGGTTCACACTGCTGCGATTTTGCCGTGATTTTGCCGCGATTTCGGCCGCAATTTAATGTAAATCGCGGTCCGAAATCGCAAAAAGTAGTACAGGAACTAATTTTTGAAATCGCAGATGCGGCGTCGCACTGATTAGGACAGTGCCATTGCCGACAATTGCCGCCGATTTGAGATGCGATTTGACATGTCAAATCGCATCTCAAATCGTTCCAAATCGTACCCAGTGTGAACCAGGGCTCAGGGCCATTTTTTGAATGCAGCAATTTACGGATAGGCCATTGTGCTCATTGCTTTCAATGCTGCAGAATTTTCTCTACCCTTCCCCAGATCTGTGCCTCAATACATTACTGTCTCGGAGGTCTACAGACAATTTCATGGACTTCGTGGCTTGGTTTGTGTTTTTGAGCCTAGGTTCACACTGCTGCGAATTCAAAATCGCGGTAAAATGCGCGATTTTACCGCGATTTCGCGGCCGCGATTTGCCCTTGATTTCGGCCGCAATTTAATGTAAATCGCGGCCCGAAATCGCAAAAAGTAGTACAGGAACTACTTTTTGAAATCGCAGATGCGGTGTCGCACTGATTAGGACAGTGCCATTGCCGACAATTGCCGCCGATTTGAGATGCGATTTGACAAAATTGTAGAATTTTGAGGGAAAGAATGAATTTAATCCATTTTGGAATAAAGCTGTAACATAACAAAATAGATTGCTTATAACTGCCTAAAACAGTTACTATCACTGTTATAAGCAATCAAACTAAGCAAAAAAAATCCTGATTACCTCCCAAGAGTAGCACAGTGTCAATATGGTAACACTGTACTGCTCTGGACACAGTATGTAAAAAAAAGAGTTAAATTATTAGCATTTTTTGTTTTGTTTTACATAATGTCACCAATCAGTGTCCCTGATCACCACCACACCAGTTATATGATGATGCTGTACTTCTCTAGTAACACTATGTAAAAATAATATAATTTTTTGTTTATTAAAAAAAAAAGTCTTACTTAATATATTGGACTGTCTACTTTCCAAAAAGGGAGGGCATTTGGGGGGGGGGGGGGTATTTGTACTGTCCTAGCATTTTAGGGCCTTATCACATTAGATAGGACATCAGTACATCAGGATTGTTCGATTTACAAATATACAGTGCCTTAAAAAAGTATTCATATCCCTTGAAAATTTCCAAATTTTGTCATGTTACAACCAAAAATGTAAATGTATTTTATTGGGATTTTTTTTGTAAATTCTTTATTTAACAAGGTAGAACATGCGGAAATACAGAAAACCCAACAGGGTATAATACAATGACAATACAAGCTGAACATCTCCATATCTATTTTTTACACAATCATGAGAGCACCTTATGTGAAGTCTCCTAGTGGAATAGAGGCAGGATGTACATCTAATGAGTAGGAGTCCTCCGCATCCCGCATGATCCCTTTAATTTTAAGGCATGTGCCGTATTTTAAAGGGGTAGTTGAGGGAATGGAGCCGGTTCTCACCGACCCCTAAATGTCAATATCCGATGTGGTAACATCGGATAGCACCAGAAACAGAAACAAAAACGAAAAGGTGGAAAGATAAAAAGGAGGAGGAGAGAGTGGAGGGAAGAGAAGGGTTGAAGAAGAAATGGGGGAATAGGGGGCTGGAGAAGAAAAAAAAAGGGGGAGAGGGAGTAATATCCCTGTCCAGTCACCACCATATCACCCAGGGAGTTTTTTTCAGTTATTCACCTTCAGGGGGGTCGGTTTACCAGCTGTCCGTATTCCTCAGAATAGATAAACTCGTGCCAGAAATAACATTTTTTGGAGAATTTCTCATTTAAGCCTTTTTCCGTGGCCACCAAGTCCTCCATTGTGTGTGTGTGTCTGCTACTCTTTTCAACCATATAGCCACCGTCGGAGGCTGGGTCTGTTTCCAATACAGTGGGATGCAGCCTTTAGCTGCCGTGAGCAAGAATGTTAATATAGATTTCCTGTAGCTCTTGGTTGGGATTCTGTGATGATGCAGAAGGAAGTCTGGCAACATCCGATCAGTGAACTTTTGGACGATGCGGTGCACCTCTTTCCAAAAAGGCTGTATCAACCTGCATGACCAGAAAACATGGAGGAGTGTTCCAACCTCTTCCCCACATCTCCAACACAGATCTGTGCTCTGGGGGAGCATCTTATGAATCCTTACTGGCGTGTAATACCAACGGGACATCACTTTGTATCCTGTTTCTTGGTGTCTTTCACATTTGGAAGTCTTGTGAGAAAAAAGGATGATCCGCTCAACCTGTTTATCTGTGAATTTTAGTCCCAAATCGTGCTCCCACCTGGCAATGTAGGGAGGTCTAGTGTCCGGCTGTGGAGACACCAGTAGCTGGTATGTTAGAGAGATCGCGTGCCTTAGGCCCCATACTCACGAGCAAACATGTCTGCTGAAACTGGCCCGCAGGCCAGTTTCAGCAGACATGTTTGGTCGTGTGTGGGCGCGAGCGGGCCGAATTCCAGCAAACATTTGCCCGCCGGGCCTTTTCCCAGCAGACAAATATTCCTGGACTTGTTTTAAAACAGTCCGCTGGAATTCTGCCCGCTCGGACATGTACGGTCGTCAGTACAGACCTACCGTACATGTCCAGGCGCCCGCCGTCCCTCACATGCGTCGAATGACTTCGACGCATGCGTGGAAGCATTTTAAAGGCGGGCTGCCCACGTCGCCGCGTCATTGTCGCGGCGACACCGCGTCATCGACGCGGCGACACCGCGGACACGCCCCGCGTATTGTTTACGCGCGGACTTCTGTACGATGGTGTGTACAACCATCGTACAGAAGCCCTCTGGCAGACATGTATGGTGAAAACGGTCCGACGGACCGCTTTCACCATACATGTTTGGTCGTGAGTACCCGGCCTTAGCGGTGACTGGTCCAGGCAGAGCAATTCAAAGGGAGTTAGTTGCCTCCCGAATGCATTCGGTGAGGGTAATGAACTAATATAGTGGGATAGTTGGATCTTCTGCCAGAAGGAGAGTCCCCGCAGTGCCGGATCTTCTAAGATTTGTTGTCTATTTTTCCATTGTCCGTCAATGAGAAAATATCTAGCCTGTGATCTCTCAGTTAGTTTCAGATCTTGGAATCTGGGATCCCTAAGTCCTGGAGTGAAAGCGGGGTTTCCCACTACCAGGGTGAGTGGAGAACGGAGTGGTGGGAGAGACTGGTCTCGGAAAGCTTTCCAAGCAGACCCGATTGTCACCCCTACCGTGGGGTGGGATAATACCTGTTTGGGCAAAGGTTGCTGACACCAGGGCAGTTAGTCCAACCGGACCCCCGCCAAGGAGTTTTCTATTTGCACCCATTGCTTCAAGGTTTCATGGATGCTCCAGTCCAAAATGCAAGTTAGATGACAGGCTGTGTGGTAGAGAATGGCGGAAGGGAAATGCTGCCACTCAATTTTGGAAGTCGGAGTATTGTTTGTGCCAATCGTGGGGACTTACTAGCCCAGACAAAGTGAGTTATCACTCTATTAACCGCTTTCAGGAAAGACATAGGGATTTGTATTGGAAGTGCTTGAAAATGATATATGAGTCTGGGCATAATATTCATTTTCACTATGCTACAGCGTCCAAACCAGGTAAAGAGGCCATGCTACCATTCCTTCAGATCTGTTTTTATCGCAGTCAGGAGAGGGGGGAAATTGAAAAATATCCACTGTCTTGTCTGGTAACAAGATTCCCAAATATTTAATATGTGAAGTGCCCCATTTAACCACTTGCCCACCAGGTAAATTCTGGCACTTCTCTCCTTCATGTGAAAATCACAATTTTTTTGCTAGAAAATTTATCAGAACCCCCAAACATTATATATTTTTTTTTAGCAGACATCCTAGGGAATAAAATGGCAGTCATTGCAATACTTTTTGTCACACCGTATTTGCGCAGCGGTCTTACAAGCGCACTTTTTTTGGATAAAAATCACTTTTTTGAATTAAAAAATAAGACAACAATACATTTTGCCCAATTTTTTTATATATTGTGAAAGATAATGTTACGCCGAGTAAAATGATACCCAACATGTCACGCTTAAAAATTGCGCCCGCTCGTGGCATGGCGTCAAACTTTTACCCTTAAAAATCTCGATAGGCGACGTTTAAAAAATTCTACAGGTTGCATTTTTTAAGTTGCAGAGTAGGTCTAGGGCTAGAATTATTGCTCTCGCTCTAACGATCGCGGCGATACCTCACTTGTGTGGTTTGAATACCGTTTTCATATGCGGGCGCTACTCGCGTATGCGTTTACTTCTGCGCGCGAGCTCGTCGGGACGGGGCGCTTTAAAAAATTTTTTTTTGGTTTTCTTATTTATTTTTATTTAGTTTTATAATTTTTTACACTGAAAAAAATAAAATAAAAAAAATTGATCACTTTTATTCCTATTACAAGGAATGTAAACATCCCTTGTAATAGAAAAAAGCATGACAGGTCCTCTTAAATATGAGATCTGGGGTCAAAAAGACCTCAGATCTCATAATTAGACTTAAATGCAAAAAAATAAAAAAAAAATAAAAAAATGTCATTTTTTCAAATGACAAAAAAAAAAATGTTTCTTTAAGAGGCTGGGCGGGACTGACGTTTTGACGTCACTTCCGCCCAGCAGAGCTATGAGGACGGGTGAAGGAGATTTCTCCTTCAGTCCCGTCCCCGCTCAGCTGCCGGACACATCGGATCCCCTCCGCCGCTACCGACGGCTCCGGTAAGCGGCGGAGAGCGCGGGAGAGCGGCGGGAGGGGGGGGGGCCCCTCTCCCGCCACCGATAACGGCGATCTCGCGGCGAATCCGCCGCGGAGACCGCCGTTATCGTGTACACCACCGCCCCCTGCAAAGATGAATATCTCGGTTGTGGCAGCAGCTGCTGCCGTTATCGAGATATTCAACTTTAAAAAGAGGACGTCTTTTTGACATGGGGCGGTGGTCAAGAGGTTAAAAGGGAAGTCCGATCAGAGTAGTGTATTTAGGTAGGTTGGCAAGTTAACATCAAGCGCTTCCGATTTCTGGTAGTTAATGCGATATTGAGATAATCCCATTCCCTCATATGTCTTTAGTTCCTTGAGCAGGTTTGGGATGGACACTAGGGGTTTTGTCAGAAAGAAGAGGAGATCATCAGCGAAGGCTGCTACTTTTGGGGACAGGGTGGCGTCCAGGCCAAGGCCTTCGATATCTGGGTTGGTTCTGATAGTGGTTCGAGGGTGAGAATAAAAATTTGTGGCGACAGAGGACACCCCTGTCTCGTCCCATTCGTTATGTTAAACATTAACAAGAGATGGTCATTGACCTTGACCTGGGCTGATGGGCAGGAATAGATGGCATAAATCCAGCTCATCATTTGTTCTTTCAATCCAATGCATCTTAATGTTTCAAATAAAAAAGTCCAGCTCACCCTATCAAGCGCCTTTTCGGCATCTGTTGAGAGGAGCAGCAGTGGGATCTTCTGTGTTCTCACCGCCTGGATCAGATTGATCGCCTTTGTCGTGTTGTCACGCACCTCTCTCGTTGCAACAAATCCTACTTGGTCGGAATGAATCAGTAGTGGGATTAAATTTATCAGTCGCATAGAGAGGATTTTCGTGGAAAAATTTTAAGTCCACATTTAATAGGGATATTGGTCTGTAGTTCTGACAGTGTAGTGGGTCTTTCCCGTCTTTGGGTATTACAGCGATGTGGGCTCTCAATGTTTCTCTAGGGAGGATTGTCCCTCCTCCTGCTGCATTATATGCAAATAAGAAATGCAGGATCAGCAAGTCTCCAAAAGTCCTATAGTATAGAAGGGAATATCCATCTGAGCCCAGGACCTTGCCTAGCTGCATTTGTGCCATTGCCAGCGTCACCTCATCTGCTGAGATCGGTTTGTCCAGTTCGCTCAGCTCGTCCCCTGGAATCTGCGGGATGCCGATTTGCGTAAATATTCTCGAATGGCCTTTTGTTCGGCAGATCTGTCCCTTTCCGACCGTGGGGACGGGAGGTTATATAGAGCCATATAGTAAGTATATTTTACAAATGCTAAATTCATTTCAGCTAAATTCTCTAGCTATAATTCATTGTCACATTCGGCCACCCATCACATTTGTAAAAGTGTTGGAACACATATGGCGGCGTCGCGCATGCGCACTCCAGCGTTTAGCCAAATGTGATGGGTAGTCATATGTGACGAAACACCCATACACTGGTGTTTGATTGACTTCTGTCGGAGGACCATGTTGGAAAACTTGACTTGATCAGCGGCTGCAGCTGCTTAGCAGTGTATCCTGACAGCAGCACGTGCGGCTGTTAGGATACAATGGCCCGGATTCACAAAGCACTTACGCCGACGTATCTCGAGATATGCCGCGTAAGTGCAAATATGCGCCATCGTTTCTATGCGCCGCACTCTGAAACCTAGATACGCCTGAAAATAGGCTTCATCCGACCGACGTAACTTTCCTACGCCAGCGTAGAGTGGGCGCATATTTACGCTGGACGTGTTTGGCGCACCCGTTGATTTTCTATTCACATATGCAAATGAGGGAGATACGCCGATTCACGAACGTACCTCCGTCCGACACAGTGCGCGTAAAGTCCTACATCCGGCGTAAAGTTATGCCCCATAAAGCAGGTGTAAGTCAGCAGCATCCATGCAAATGGCTGCACCAGGGAACACAAGCCAACGTATTTTATGTAGTTAACGTAGGACGTCAATATGACTAGGCGTAGGTTACGTTCACGCCGTAGGCAGTGATCCGGCGTATCTTAGGGAGTAGTTCCGACGTGCTTCTGAGCATGCGCACTGGGTTGCGTCCACGGGACAGCGCATGCGCTGTTCAATATACGTATCTGTCTGAGACTCAGCCCATCATTTGCATGGGGTCACGCCTCATTTGCATGGCTCATGCCCACTTCCACTTACGACGACTTACGCCTAAGAAACCCAGTGCAGATTTGGCAGCACTGGCTTTGTAAATCCAGTGCTTGCCTCTCTGCGCTACGTCGGCGTAGCGTAAAGGAGATACGCTACGGCGACATAAATATGCGCCGATATATGTGAATCCAGGCCAATGTCCTGACGGGGAGATGGAGGGTATATGGAGGAACCTGTTAGTTTTTTTCCCAAAAAACTAACAGTAACTGGCCAGCTTTATTTAAACAAATGCCTTCTTCGCGCTATACGGCCCTCTTTGCCCTGTGAATGAGACCTAATCCTGCAGTTAATGGTGGGAGACCTGTGAACATCGGATATCACATTCTACAACTCTATGGCCTCTCCAGACAGTGAAGCAGGCATGCAATGCTTACTGAATTTAGTGCCAGGAAAAAGTAGGCTGTAAAGTTAAAGAGCATCTTCCAGTCCCTCCCAAATCTTTCATTTATTTTACAGGAGATGGATGAGAAAGTAGGACATCACAGGAGCACAGAACGCACTGCGCTGCCAGCCAAGGTAAGACGCATGTATATGACAGGTGTACGTCTACGCCTTCAAATTACATCTCAGGAAATTACTGAGTTTTTGTGTCTCATCTAATTATTTATTATTCTTTACATTGGCTCTGGAAATTTTAGTTACTTTATTACATTTAAAACACTTTATTTTTTGAATAATTGAAAAAAATGAGGGGAAGCTGCATTGTTATGATAAAGAAAATATGCGGGTGAGGGCTGCTGCCTCCCTACAGTGCCTCAATAAAGAAGCCTGTGCAATGTGTTTAGTAATGAAGGGTTAAATGGCGCTGCCCACTCTTGAAATATAAAGAGGGGGGGTGAGACGGGTGTGAACTCCCAGGAACAGATGTATCTATGTCGGGTATCCTGTGGTAGGGATGTTTCAAATATAATATGAACTCCCTATATTGGTAACCGTCAGGAATGTGTATGTTCCCTATGGTGTGGAGTACCCTGATTCTGACAGACAATAAATCAGAAAATACCTAATAGACATGTGCACAGAAAAAAAAATTGTTCTTTTTTGTTCCGTTTCGTATCGTTCCGTGGGTTCGTTCCCGTTCGTTTTTCGTAAGACGCCCGTTTTCCTGTTCGTTTCCGTTCGTTTTCCGTATGACGCGATTTTTTCGTATTCCGATCATTTCGTACTTTGGTTACCGTTTTATTTTCGTACATGCGGGATGGTTCGTTATTCTGTTTAATTCATGTTCGTTACTTGTTAGACAATCATTTTCGTGAATTTTCGTCATTTTGTACTTTCGTAAATATATTGCGGGATTCGCGGCACTTTCAACACGCGGCTCATCCATATTAACTATTGTTAAGCCCCATACACTTGGTCAGACTTTTTTAACAACAAACATAAACACGATCGTTTTACCGAACGTTCGTTCGTTTTTAAACTCCATCAGAAAACCATTTTTGGGTTCCAGGTTCAAAAGTCTGGCCAACTGATCTCCCTTCAGACGAAAATCC
The DNA here is from genome assembly GCF_905171775.1 of Rana temporaria. Classification (NCBI taxonomy): domain Eukaryota; kingdom Metazoa; phylum Chordata; class Amphibia; order Anura; family Ranidae; genus Rana; species Rana temporaria. The sequence goes on along the minus strand of NC_053497.1, from coordinate 146,215,021 downwards.
ACAGAAAAGTTTATTTGGCTTTACTGTACTACTGTACTACTCAGCACAAAAGAGAAGCTGCTTCACTAACTAACTACACTCACTGCCCATTCAAAAAAACGAAAATTACATCTATAACAAAAGATTTGCATTCTGTATTTTGAAACCAAATTACGAACAGAAAAAAGGAATTCAGAATACAGAATACAAATCTTTTGTTATAAGATGTCATATGAACATACAAACAGAAAAAGGATTCAAACAAAATACAGAATGAAAATCTTTTGTTAGATGTCATATGAACATACGACTGAAAATCAAAATACGAACAGAACAAGGATTCAAACAAAATACAGAATGCAAGTCTTTTGTTATAGATGTCATTTTCGTTCTTTTGCCGTTTTCGTTTTGTCGTATTTTCGTTCGTTCGTTCGTATTTGCGGTTGTTCGTTATGCGGCTCATTCGTAATCCCGTCGTTTTCGTATTTTGGTGCTTTAATTTTTTCGTATGTACACATTATTCTGCGGGTAGGAAAATGGACATTTTCGTACGAAAATAACATTCGTACGAACGGGAATGCACATATCTAATACCTAAACCGTGGCCATCAACCTATGTGGGGGCCCAGGTAGGGTAAATGAAATGATGTGAGAAAATGTGAAAAAATCTACGTGTGATTGTGTTCTGCAGAGATGCAGGATTGCCAGGATCCTGTGCAGTCAAGTGGGTGACTGAATCTTGTGAAAAATTCCTGTGCTCTGATGTACTACATGTAGAAAAGAATTGATGTAGTAATGTGTTAAGATCCTATATAATCAGGTGAGTAAGGTATGAGCCTCCTGTGCTCTATTATACCCCAAATGGGAAATAAATATAGATGTGAATGAACAAAAAATAATCACATGTGAAAAAATATATATGTATAAAGGCAGATAGCAATTAATATAAACTATAAAAAATATATATAAACACACAGCAATATCCTTAATGGACACTAATCAAGGAGTGATAATTGAAGCCAATGCTGGTGGACTGTATTATCAATATTCACAAAAGCATGTGCAGTCAATACTTGGTTAGCTGATTCCAATATATAATAAGAATGAATAAAATTCATAAAGTTAATAAAAATGAAATAAAGTGATATAGTGCAATTTTCCGGTGCCGTTCTTCAAAATGCTCTTAAAGAGTGACTTTTGTGCTCCCCCTGTGGGTCCCCACTCACCAGATGTATGTACCCCAGATGGGGTGAAAGGCAATTGGTGATGGGATGATGGAGCCTTTCTTCTCACTGATGGAGGATTTCCCTGTTTGGGTTCCGGCCAGTTTCGATCCTCCGTGCAGGTGTTATGTATCACGTACCTGGTAGCCAGAGCCCGATGGTAGGAGAAGGCCTCTCTTACAGCTCCGGCTCGTGAGCTGCCGGATTGGGAACAGCAGACTCAGGAGCCTGGCGGGGTAGGAGTGCCGGCGTGCTGGGTAGGTGAAGCAGGTGCTGACTTCCTCTGGACGGGTAGGCTGGAAGGTGATTGGATCAATGATAGCAGACGGAAGCAGAGTCAGGTAAGCCGGGTCACAACAGATGGTTCAGGTAATCAGATGCAGCAGGCAGAAGAGTAATCAGGGTACAAGCAGGAAGGTCTGGCAATGGTAGGTCAATCAGAAGAGGTGGTCAATGGAAGCCGAGGTCAGGATCGGAGAGGTACGGATGGTCAAACAAGCCGGGTCACAAGTTCAATCAGAAGTTCAAATCAGGTAAGCATGTTCTCAGGTTCAAGTTCAATCAGGGACTGCAGATCAGACAGCAACTTGCAGGAAGCAAGGACTGAGCTTTTAAAGGCGTTTTGGCGCCAAGGAGGGTTCACGTGCACGCGCGCGCTCCCGCTGCGCACGTGCGCGTCCCGCTGACGCACGCGCGCGTCCCGCTGATGCACGCCGCTGTCTCGGCCCAATGCTGGGCTGACGATTTTGGAAGGTGAGTCCCTGACATTGCCCCCCCCAAGGGGCAACCTCCGGATGCCCAGTCGGGCCATTTTGTCAGGGTGAGCGAGAAAAAATGCACGTATTAGTCTTTTGGCATGGATATTACCTTCGGGTTCCCAGGAATTGTCTTCTGGTCCATAACCTTTCCACTTGATCAGGAATTGGTTTTGTCCTTGTCTTTTCCTACAATCCAGGATAGTCTCTACCACGAATTCCTCGTTGCCATCGACATGGATCGGTTCGGGAGGTTTGGACCCCCTATTAGGAAAAGGATCTGGAACTGCGGGTTTTAACAAAGAGACATGGAACACAGGATGCACTTTAAGAGAATCAGATAAGGATAGTTCATATGAAACTGTATTGATCTTTCTTTTGACCGGAAAGGGTCCCAAAAATTTTGGTCCCAATTTCTTGGATGGACAGGCTAGTCTAAGATTGTTCGTAGAAAGCCATACCTGGTCTCCCGGTCTCAGATCTAGCTCACCTTTCCTTTTCCTGTCAAAGAACCTCTTACTGTCAGCCAGGGCCGGCGCAACCACCAGGCGGACCAAGCGGCCGCTTGGGGCGGGCAGGTCCGCAGCCTAGGATGGGGCGGAAAGATGATTTTTTTTTTTATTGTCCGGACTCCCGCAGACTCGCAAGCGGCGGGCGCGCTGCACACAGCCGCAGAGTCCGGTCCGCGGCGGCGGCGATCTATAGTGGTGGTAGGCACGGCTCAGGCTGCCTGCGTCCAATTGCAGGCTCCACCGCTGCGGCGCCGTCCTCCTAGCCTTTCCCCTAAAGAAGGCGACGGCAGCCCCAGAGCATGGCGGGAGTTGTAGTTCTCCAACAGAGCACAGGCACACAGACTTCACTTGGCCCTCTGGTGCCTGTGCTCTGCAGTGACTACAACTCCCAGATTGCACTGCAGGGCACTCAGAGAGAGGGAGAACGTCACATGTTGCTTCACGATTGTCCCGCCTCCTGCTCTCCGCTCTGTGAAAGGTAGGAGTGGAGAGGGAAGGGAGGAAAATATATGGAAATGTGATGGATGGGGTGTGGGGGGCAGT